>NC_086446.1:309944214-310284214 GCF_028390025.1 Pseudophryne corroboree
GCTCCTCCCACTTTGTCAGGGTTACTGGGAGTGCGACAGTGGTTGTATTTTCCTGTTATAATGGAGGCATTACTATATATTGTTGTTAAATTGGGGGCATTACATATATTTCTATTATACTGAAGGTATCACTATATATTTATATTATACTGGAGGCATTGCTATATATTTTTAGCCTTGCCTCCAGAATCCCCGAAAAAAGGGTCTGTGTCATGTGTCCACGCCGCTAGTGTCATGTAGCCACTCCCACTAGCAGCATGTGGCCCCGCCCCATCACAACACATGGCCACGCCCGTTTTTGTCACTCAGTACCCATAAGAAAATATTTCTACTTGCACCACTGGTGAGATGGCAGCTAGGACCTGATTGGCTGGTGCTTTTTCTTTCTCCATTTTATCACTCTCCAAGCGATGATGCATCACCCCCACAGCCTGTAACATGTAAATAGGAGCTCATTGGTTGGTACTTTATCTCTCACAATGTTATCTCTCTCCAAGCTTTGATAAAAAGCACCCTATATATGGATGCATACACTAAATTCTCTTCCAAGACATCTGTACTTTGGATATTTCGCACATCTATTGCGACCTTATTACTTTTAAGGGGAGGCACTCGATATCCCGGTTGTTGGAATCTCGGTGCTCTGCACACCAGCGCCGGGATACCGACAACTATTCTCCCTCCATGACACCCCTGGAAGATGAATAAGGCGTGTGGCGTGCCACCGTGCCCACAGCATGGCGAGCGTAGCGAGCCCGCAAGGGTCTCTTTTGTGCTCGCCCTGCTGTCGGCATTCCGGCGGACGGGATCCCGGCGTCAGTATATCGTAGTACACCCACTTTTAAGATCCCTTCACTAAAGTTAAATATAGCTTGCTCACCTCCCACCTTCTTGAGAGCAATGAATCTTACCCATAGTATTCATCTCTCTGAAATACACTTCCCTTCTGTACAGCTTCATATTAATTACTAGCCCTAGAATATAAATCAGCACTACACAAAAATAAAAAGTACTCTCTCTTGCATGCTTTAGGAACCACACAAATGGGAGTAAAAGAAGAAAAATTGTTATAAATGAAGCTATTTGATCAGAAATCTCCTAAAGTGCTAACAAAAACGGTCTGATTTTTGAATTACTGCCAATGCGCATTACTTACATTAAGAAAGGCTTCAGACAGAGAGCGGGCTGTTTTCTGACTGTGAACCTAAATTGAGGGTAATTCATTCTATCAGGAAGAAAGAGCCTCTAGCTGCAATTTGTCCAAGGGTGTAATGCATCACTCACATTAAGGGAACATATTCTGTAGTGGTGTAAAGTATAGCTTAACATCCCAGCTCCTGGCTGAGTCTGCAGCATGGGAGTCACAAATGTTTGGTCTTCAGGGACCAAAAGAAAACATTAGCTTACACAAAGGTTGGTGTATGCATAGCGCACACTCCCTTTTGAAGTGACAAGGGCTAATTCATGAATAAATGAATGTCAAAAGAAGTTCGATGTAATTCAGAAAATTTTCTTCATCCACTAGTTTCCTATAGCAAGTCATCTCCGCACAATGACAACACACCACACAGGAGTCTGACGTTCTGTCCTAGGTATCACTACAGATAACTACATTCAAATTGTATTTCAAGATAAACTATTTTTTTTCTATTATAGAACCAAATACTTTACAAATATAGAACAAGAATTGCAGTGTGTTCTTCTAGGTTACACTGGAAGTGTTTGTAACCAACTCTCTGCCCCTGAAATTATTATTTAAAAAACTAAAATTGTCAAAAAGCTGTAAAAGCTCCTTCCAGCACTTCCATTATAACATAGATCATCTGTCCCTTATACCAGTCTCCATCAGATTTAGCTCTAATTTCAAGTCGATGGTTTACCTCAATTCTGATAAATCAGATAATAGCAAACTCATTTATAACCTGTCACAGTTGTATTCTTGTGAGATCTAGAAAAACATGCTTAGATAGATGATAGATAGATAGATAGATAGATAGATAGATAGATAGATAGATAGATAGATAGATAGATAGATAGATAGATACTGTTAATGATACAGGCATAACAAGTACATGAGACACTCTTTGACAATACAAAATTAAAGATCACGGGTGACTTCTAATATCCATAATAATCAACAATAGTGGATCCATATTTTCCTATAGGACACATTTATAATACTTCAGTAGCAGTGTCTTCTTACCTGATTTATTTTAACTTATGACATTAAAACTCACTGGTACAGATACATTTTATAGGTGATATTAATTATACATGTATTAACATTAGAGGAGTGTGATTATTTAGTTCAGGTCAGCTAAGTGGAACTACTCATGGATATCACATTTTACATGGCATAAATATAGTAAACAAACTTGGTGACTGGACAGATCATAAAGGTGGATGGAACTTGTAATACTAATGTATTACAGTACATAATGGCAGCAGCACACATGTGCCACTCACCTGCTTCCAGATGCTATGTCCTCAGCCCTCCCTGAGAAGTGTCCGCGCACACACAACCTGCCGCCCAGCTTGCCAGCCACACACGCAGCCCGCTACACGCCGTACTCCGCCAGGCACCGTCTCCTCTCACACGGGCAGTGCAGACGGGCAGCGGTAGCGCTGGGGGCCGCCTGTAAGGAGGAGACTGGGAGGGGCCGCTGCTCCGTCCGCTACCTGAGACACTCCAGCTAGCAGCCACACACACAGCCTGTGAGCGTTACACTTGGCCTGGAGCACTGACCGCATGCCAAGGACAGCATGTGTGCTGCATGGTACCCAGGACAGGGGGGCACACTTCATAGAGAGCACTTATGGGGTAGCCACTGTGGGGTGTCACTGCCTGCACATATATGGGTGGGTATATATGTGTGTGTGTGTGTGTGTGTGTGTGTGTGTGTGTGTGTGTGTGTGTGTGTGTGTGTGTGTGTGTGTGTGTGTGTGTGTGTGTGTGTGTGTGTGTGTGTGTATGTATGTGTGTGTATATATGTGTATATATATACACATATATGTACAGAATGTTGTGATTGGGCTGCCTGACACAAGGAATGCAGCTCCTCTTAGATAATAAAACCTGTTATTACACTGCAGTTTTAGTACATAATTGCATCATATTGGGCATCTAGGTGACATGTAAACACCCTCTATCACGATTACTGATTATGCTGGAGTACATACAGCACAAGTGTCTACTACACCTGGTAAAAGTGGAGGGGTGATGCATTCCATCATCAGCTTAAAAACATATTTTCCTATAAAGAACAGTGATCTTTTTAAAGAGTTTTATATTTAGTTATGTACACTGGACAAAAAAAAAAAAAAAAAACATAAAATCTTAAAAAGATCACTGATCTGTATAGATTAATATGAATGTTATTGGCATCTGAATTTAATGGGATATAAACACAGTGCATGAATATTGATTATATGTTCTCTTGTTCCTTAATACCACAATAATTGCTCACTGTGGATTTCAGTTCACCTGTTGAAGTATAATACAAATAAATCGATAATTCCAGTTTGCAGGATTCTTCTGGGCTCCATACTGTCTGCTTACCATATTCTTATTTCCGGTTCCCCAATAACAGTGATCATTCACATGTGCCACTTACATTACAGTGGATGCATCAAAATTATATGTGTATTATGAATCTTTTGCTCCAGAGCTGCTAATTGTAAAGGCATGATCTACCATTTTTAACCCCCATTTATTCACAGGTGCTAGCAACCTGTGGCTCTAAGTTCTGATGGCATCGTCAGACTTGCAATTCTAATAATTTAATTTTGATAATTTTTTTTGACGTGAGAACACCTGCCTCTGAAAGCGTATGGAGTGATAGCGCAAAATGCAGCCAAACCCACATGTGTGGTCATTTTCTTGTGTGCATGTACAGTACAGTACAGTATGACAAAATACAATTTGTACTAACAAAATGCTCTTACATCCAACTCTGTATCATCCCCAAAGGATGAAAATCTGTGCAATTCTTGTATGTTACTGCAAGCTGTGATTGTACTGCCTGATTTTGCATGCAGAACAGGAAAAAAATAGCCTTCTACATCTGTTGCCAGCCCGGTACGGTCTGGCCTTGGACACTTGCTTATATTTTTGGGATGCAGTTAACATACTGGCTGTATATTTTTATCATGCTGGCTTGCCTACTTTCCCAGAATGTCTGGGAAGCTCACACATTTCAGGGAGCTCTCCCAGAGAATAAACCAGGCTCCCACGTCCAGGATCTTGATGATGAGATTTGCGGTGAACTGCATCTTTGTAGCCTTGCCACCCAATTGCTCATACCGCTTTCAGATCACAATGCCGGGTCCCACTCGGGAATTAGAAACGGGTCCTCCCGGATGGGATCCGGCATTGGCTTCCCGACCTGGCAATATGCCACTGTGAACGGGTCCTGGGTCGCATCAGCCTGGCAACACTGCACCTGACCCGGTATTAAACCCAGGAATAACCCTTCTTTATTCCTGGGTTGAATTATCGGGTCAGGCGACCTGGGAATTTGGCAGTGACCCCTTTCCCATCGCACAACGACGCACGTCTACTAATCGGCAATATACCAGGTTAATACCAGGTTATTTGTGCGGTGTGAAAGGGGTATTAGTAGCAGGGTAGTGATCATGCAACTCACTGCACTACACCCCCTACATCTCCCACCCGCAATATCAGTAAGTACCTTTTTGTTGCTTGAAAGAAAATGGCAGTGGAAGAGAAAATACAAGGGCTCATCTACAGAAACAGTGGGAACAGAAGTAACTTAAAGTATTTAAATTGAATCATTATACACAATACAGGTGGAGATTTTTAATGTTTCCCTCCACACCAACTAATCTAAGATCCAATTGACAGATACGCTCTATAGTCAGTACAAGAAAGCAGTGATGTGATTGGGGGTGGGCACAGTGGCGGATCTAGACTTAACTTTTAGGGGGGGCGGTTTAAGAATTATAACTCCTCCCCCTAATCATAGCCCCTCCCACTTAGTAATGCCCTTCCCGTTCGCTTCTAAAATTTCCTATTGTTGCCATTACTAATAAAATGTTGCCAGTTAGTGGAGAGAACCCTGCGCACTGGTGATACAGACTGCCAAATCGCCATTCCTTCCATCAGGGGTGGTAGAGGATAAGACAGTAGGGCAATTTAAACATGCATGGGATAGACACAAGGATATTCTTACAAAGAAATTCAACATTGAAGCACACTGTATGAGCTGAAATTCACATTATAGCACACTGTATGAGCCAACGTTATAGCACACTGTATGAGCCAGCGTTATAGCACACTGTATGAGCCAAAATTCACTTTATAGCACACTGTATGAGCCAACGTTATAGCACACTGTATGAGCCAAAATTCACTTTATACAACACTGTATGAGCCAAAATTCACTTTATAGCACACTGTATGAGCCAAAATTCACTTTATAGCACACTGTATGAGCCAACGTTATAGCACACTGTATGAGCCAATGTTATAGCACACTGTATGAGCCGAAGTGCACATTATAGCACACTGTATGAGCCAAAATTCACTTTATAGCACACTGTATGAGCCAAAATTCACTTTATAGCACACTGTATGAGCCAAAATTCACTTTATAGCACACTGTATGAGCCAACGTTATAGCACACTGTATGAGCCAACGTAATAGCACACTGTATGAGCCAACGTTATAGCACACTGTATGAGCCAATGTTATAGCACACTGTATGAGCCAAAATTCACTTTATAGCACACTGTATGAGCCAATGTTATAGCACACTGTATGAGCCAATGTTATAGCACACTGTATGAGCCAATGTTATAGCACACTGTATGAGCCAATGTTATAGCACACTGTATGAGCCAATGTTATAGCACACTGTATGAGCCGAAGTGCACATTATAGCACGCTGAATGAGGCAACAGAATGCAGGGACATAATGCCGGGAGAAGAGAGGAGGGGGGAGAAATGGGACACACACACACACCTAATCATTGATGGAGGCCGGGTCCCGCCGCGATATTGGGAACGGGTGCCGAGCGGTGCAGCGAGGCGGAGGACGAAGACAGAGAGAGAGCGTCCTCCTGACGCGCGTACAGGAAGGAGGGGGCGTGCTCAGATCAGAGGTCACTGTACGCGCGTCAGGACGCTCCTCTCTCTCCTCGTCCGCCGCCGCGCTGCACCGCTCTCCAACCCGTTCCCAATACCGCAGCGGGACCCGGCCTCCATCCCGCTGCCGGTATATGTAGGGGGGGCGTTCGCCCTGATCGCCCCCCGCTAAATCCGCCACTGGGTGGGCAGGACTTAGTTGCTATTAACTTATATTAAAGCCACATGTAATATATATTCTATACTTACAGTTAGAGATGTGCGTGGACACTCATGTTTTGGAAAATCCGCCCCCAGGTGTTTTGGTTAGGATTTGAATTTGGTTTTAGATTTCTTGAAAATTATTGTTCTTACAGTGTTATTATCAACGATAATACTCACCTGATAGCACCAGGGAGGGAAGTACAACCAATCCAAGATTTTGATTTCCGAACTGAGGGAAGTTTCAACTCTGATCCCGTAAATTCAGGTGAGTTTGGATTTCTAAAACAGCACATCTCTATTTACAGTATATATAGTTCACAGTTATCTGATGTGAACTCTAATATACGCAGGGTCGGACTGGCCCTTAAGTGTACAGAGGAACCCTCCCCAGTGGGGTTACATTATACATAAGTTACATTATACTGTCTGTACAGGACTATGGTGTATTCAGTACAGTGTATTGCTGTTAATCTGCTACATTACCATGCATGCACTAGCATTATCTACTATATATATTTATAAAGGGGCCCAAATCATACAATCTCTAATAGCCAGCCAAGCCCCTGTGGTAGATGGCCACACCCCTAAGCAAAGACCCCTATAACTACATCCCCCCGGTGGGCCCTTCATCCCCCAGTCTAGCACTGAATATACCTGATCATCTACAGTATGGTGTGCATTATTTATTATTTCACTGTAGTGATAACAGAATTTGCTGATTTAAGTATTTACATCAAAACTCACTGTCTATAGAGCTATTTCGTACAGTAGATTATACATATGTTATTATCACTCATGTATTTTAAGTACAGTTAGATGCACCTTATCAGTTAAATTCAAGGACATATTCCTCCTGGACACCTAGGAGACTTAGAATGAGTGTGCAGGACTGGATATCACTGATAACCTGTAAGTGTGCCCTTAGTTATTTAAATACTACAAGCTGGCAAATTCTGTTTCCATCCAGAGTGAAGAGAGATAAGCTCAGCATCACACTCAGCTGCTCCCGCATCACTTGGAATGCACGTGTTGGCAGCCTGATAACACACACACTATACATCAAATCCCTTTTTGAAATCATGGTCCCACTCAGCAAAGACTCTTTTAGCTTTATTTTATTTTTTCCTTTGCTGTTAATATTTTTTTCTACAAGTGTATACCATGTAGCTACTGATACTATAGGCTGTAAAGTAAGATAGACACATTTGGATACTCTTCCAATTTAACATCAATATAAACTAATTGCTTATACAACTTTTAATTAATGTATTGCTGTATCTTCCTGGTTTGTTTTTGTTGTTTTCAGATACTGTGTGTCCCTATATCATTAATCCAGGGGTGACCAAAATCACTGGTGTAAATATAGCCTCCGTTTTGGGGGCGCCACCACTGTTTATACACCAGATTCACATGCGGACTAAAATGATCCCCGCCTTAGAGGAGACAGATGCTAGAGGTCATCAGCCCCTTAACTGTTATGTCACAGGCTGTTTTTGAAATATGTGTCTCAACTTTATCTCTTGTTAAGGCTTAATACATATGGGCCTGTGCAGAGCCGGCCTTAGGCATAGACAAACTAGGCAATTGCCTAGGGCATTTGGTATGCTTAGGGGCACCAGCAGCTTCTGCTGATTAAAATGATATGCGGCATGCCTATATTCTGTGTGTGACTGCGGCAGTATCTGCATACGAAATGCTACGTTGCAGTGTATTCCTGGAAATCACTGTAATGTAGCATTTCGTATGCAGATACAGCCGCAGTCGCACACAGAATAGAATATAGGCATGCTGCATATCATTTTAATCAGCAGAAGCTGCTTGTGTGACCTAGCCACATAGCAATGCAAATAAGATGCATTTTCATAAACAAAAGGCGCCCGACGTTAGCAGAGCTGCCAGCTGACTCATGCCAGGCATCTCCTGCAGAACTAGTGGCGGTGCTAGGGGGCACCAGCCAAAATCTTGCCTAGGGCATCATATTGGTTAGGGCCGGCTCTGGGTCTGTGTGTGGTAAAAGCTTAAGGAGGACATATATACTGTAGTACAACAATATAGACAAACTTATGTAGTACAACAATATAGACAAAATAAAAAATAAAATCTGGATGTGGACTACCACTTTTATACAGGACACTTGTATAGTGTTCATTACAAATACATTTAACCACTTACCTGCTACAGAGGTGGCGACCAGGACCATTCTAAAAAACGCAGGTGTGTACCCGTTTTGTAGGCATGCTGAGGCTGAGCTTAGAGTCTGAGTAAGCTTCAAGCTTAAGGCCCGTACGTACACACTAGTCGATATATCGGCCGTTCTCTTGAACGGCCGATATATCGCGAGTCCGTCGGCCAGTGTGTATGACCGATACGTCTGTGAACTCCGTCGTTCACAGACGTATTGCGTCGGCCGCGCAGCACAGCCGAGGGCCAATATATCTACCGATATATTGGCACGTCGCTGTGTGTGTACGGGACGGTCGGCCGACCGCCCGTACACATGCTGCTGCGGCCGGCGATGATTGACAGCTGAACTGGGCGGGCGTGTGTACACGCCCGCCCAGTTCATGACGTCAGTCCCCGACGGATCGGGCAGTGTGTATGCACAGCACACTGCCCGATCCGTCCATAGATATATCTGCAGATCAATTGATCTGCAGATATATCTATTAGTGTGTACCCACCTTTACTCAGACTGGCCAAGCGCTGCTATTGATGGTAGCCATGGTGATCTGATGCTGCGTCGTCAAGCGCAGCACTTGGATCACAGATGCATACAAATATCCTAGGCGCCTCTTATTACATTTGCATGTTGGGTGTACAGTCCCTGCAACTGTGCATTAACATACAAATCTGAATGAGACCCAATGGGCAGTTAGAAAGCACGCAAGATACTCTTTGAAAACAAGAGTAAGTTTGCCACAATTGTACTGGAAGACTTTGTATGTGCAGTGCACCAGCATTTTGGGCTTGGGTATCTAGTACCAGATTCTAAAACAAATAGAAAATGTAATAAAAAAAAAATATATATATAACTCTGTCAATACTGTCTTGCATCGGGCTAAGTGATTACCGTTGTCCTTCTTTAATCATTGTAGTGGACGGTTCATAAATATATGGACCCGATACAGAACAGTATCGAGGAGTATTCACTGGGTTGGTTGCTGGTGAATATGATTAGGTTTTTATGATAAGTCTTGTGTATACTGTTGTGGATGCGACCAGCTGCAATGTGTCCCGGACACGCTCACTTTTGATTTTGACTTTGCTGCTCTTAACGGCTGGTGTCTGCGCCGCTGGTGGGACGCACGGTGCGGTTCACGGGTCCGGACTTCCGGTTAGGTGACGCGTGCGTGTCGCGTGTCCGGACTTCCGGCCGGGTGGTTCGCTGGCGTGCGTTCCGGCTGCGGTGCACCCCGGCCGGGCGGTGTGACGGGTCTGAACGGAAGGGAGTGGTGACGGTCACAGGTGTAGCAGGTAAGCTCCATTAAGTGTGTTTAAATAGAGCACACAAGTGAACAGATTTTTTGGCACTTTATACAGGCTTATTTTGCACATGGCACTATGGCACTTTGTAAGGCTATTCCCCTGATGAAGGATTAAGTCCGAAAACGGCTGTTTGGGTGGTCTACTGTGTTTCCCTGTGCTGATCAAACGATGAGTATATGACGAGCCTTGTAACTTTATTCACGTTTATAATACAGCATTTCTTGACATAAACTACAGTGTGCTGGTCCTGTCTATGTGATTGCGTGGACATGTGATGATATATTTACCTGCTTGACCGGACACCTGGACTATACCTCTGAGAGTGTCAGTGCGGCTTCCCGGATTCTCATTCTGTGATAATCTTATATTAAGTATTGGAGCTGCACCACTATTGGACTATTTTTAATGGTTTTATTAGTTTGTTTTTTGGTTCTCTGTTTATATTAATTTTTTTGGAGTGCACTTTTTTATCTTTTTCACTCAGTATATGATGGAGAATGATGTTGGTAATCTTACAGGAACGAAAAGGTTTCTTGAAAAAGATGTTAGTCGTATTTTATTTAACACCACAGATCAGCTGTCTTTTGATGTAGATTCACCAGCTGAGGTGAATAGTGATTTACTTAAGTTACGCAAGAGGTTGATTGAATTGGAGTTGCACGGTTTAACACTCTCCCAATATCATAAGGAGAACCTCATCCCGAGGGGGTTGAGGATTAGAAATCAACCAACACTTGGGCGTAATAATAAAGAATTTTGTAGACAGTGGTGCCAGATATTGAATCAGTGCAGCTTTGATCTGATGGTGTTAATTGTGCAACAAGTTAATTCAGACATTGACAATGTAAAAAAAGAAATAACCTTATGTGAAGCCCAGGGTCTTGCTATTTTGAAAGCTGACAGCACAGTGGACTGGTTGGCTCAACTTGATGAGAATTTGGTCTCGTTTAAAAATGAATTGCTAGCCTTTAAAAAAACTAAATATAAAAAGGTCAAGGATGACTACAAGGAACTCAGGGTGTACCCCTGGGTTTTTGCCCCGTTAAATCGTAGACCATGGCGATCAGGACAGGGGTATAGGAAAAGGAATGATACACATTTCACTGATTTAGAATCTCAGACATCACACAGTGACTCCGATACCTCCACCCAAGGTAAAGGCTCAACGGCTTTTTTAGGCGGAAGGGCCAATACCAGGAGCTATGTGAGGGGCAACAGAAACCCAAAAAACCTTGTAGACGGGGAGGGCAGAGACACAAAAAAAGTCGTAGGAAAAGGTCAGAAGGGAGGCAGGAGATAACAGTATTGAATCTATCGACCTATTCACTCACTGATTTAGAGCTAGCTGTCTTATCTAAAGGATTGACTCATGTACAAACGTATCGGCAGAACAAGTTTAACTGTGAAATTGAGTTATATAAGTTTCAGAGACAGTTAAGACTAAAAAATCATTTTTTCAGGAAGGGTGAACAGGAGGACAGACTCTCGTCATTTAGAGGGAGGAGTACTTTTGAGCCACCTGCAACGAATGCCTCTATAGAAACTTTTATGAGGCTGGTACGGACTGAAACTCTATCTTCCGTACAGAACACCAGGCTGCGTTTCTCTAATATGTCTAAATTGGAAACGGAGGCAGTTAAGAGCCTACGTGAGAATCCAGAAATAATCATACGCCCCGCTGATAAAGGCGGGGCTATTGTCTTAATGGATAGACAGGACTACTTAGATGAGATTACACGCCAACTTTCTGACACGACATGTTATAAACTACTGCCCTGTGATCCGACAGAGCGCTTTAAGAGAGAGATTGATTCCATCATTCTCTTGGGCAAATCCAACAACTGGATTGATGCAATGACCAGTGACTTTTTGACACAAGAATTTCCTATAATCCCGTTAATCTACGTGTTACCCAAGGTGCACAAGACATTGGATAAGCCACCAGGTAGGCCCATCATATCCTCGAGGGGATCGTTGGGTCAACCAATTTCTCAATACATAGACCACCATTTACAGTCGGTGGTCCAGAATACACCCTACTATATTAAGGATACCACAGATTTCTTGTGTAAGTTGAGGGCAACCGGTCCACTGGTACCTGGATGTATACTGGTGACACTAGATGTCACCAGTTTATACACGAATATTAGTCATGAGGAAGGTATTGCTGCTGTCAGGGATGTTGTTGGCCACAGTCCACAGTATGAGGGTCCACCTTTGGAATACTTATTGTTATTGATTGAAGTGGTATTACATAAGAACTACTTCTTATTCAATAACTCATTTTTCTTGCAGCTCAAAGGTACGGCGATGGGGTCTAATACGGCCCCAGCCTACGCCAATATTTTCATGTACCAGTATGAGCGATTACACATCATGGGTGATCCTGTATATTCGCGGTATATTAAGTTCTATGTACGTTTCATAGACGACTTATTCATGCTGTGGACTGGTGGCCAGCAGTTATTAGATGAATTTGTTGACAAACTTAACAGCATATTGGGATCTATTAAATTCACCAGTGCCAGTAGTGATGTTGAGATCAATTATCTGGACGTCCTGGTGCGTATACAACAAGGGACATTAACGACCGGCATGTACCGGAAGCCCACTGACAAAAACTCTCTTTTGCTCGCATCAAGCTTCCATCCAGTAGCTTTAAAAAAAGGACTGCCTTACTCGCAGTTGGTCCGGGTCGCAAGAATAGTTTCTGATAGAGCCGCTTTACCTGAAGCTTTACACTCTATGGGTGATAAATTTGTTGAGAGGGGTTATGACGAGAAGGAAGTGAAGGATGCGATCACTCGTTGCTTGCAAATACCCCGGGAAGACCTGTTGAAACCCCAACAGAGACAAAAGAATAACAGGATGGTATATACCAGCACATACTCCATTTCTTCAAACAAGGCTCGTCAATCTATCTTGAAACACTGGCATATTTTGCAGACCGATCCGGTGATGAAATATTACTGCGAAGAGACACCTTTATTTGGCTACCGCCGTAGCCATAATCTGAAAGAGGAGGTGACTTTTTCTGACATTAGCCCCAGAGTTGGCAGGGGCAATAGATGGCTGCAGCTACAAAAGGGTGCCTTTAAGTGCCATGGCTGTGTGAACTGCAGCTTTATGATGACAGGAAAGACATGCAGTCATCCTACTAAAGGAACAACGTACCCGCTACGATTTCGGATGTCATGTGACACTAAATTTGTGACATACCTGATACTCTGTCCCTGTGGGAAAATTTATATAGGGAAGACGATACGTATGCTGAAGGAGAGGATAGCGATGCACAGGTCCTCCATAAAAAAGGCGTATCAAAAAATGGATGGAAGCACGCCACCGGTGGCTAGGCATTTTGTGACTATGGGACACAAATTAGGTGAATTTAAATTTATGCCTATAGACCATGTACCACCTTTGAGAAGAGGAGGAGATAGACACAGACTGCTACTACAGCAAGAGTGCCGATGGATCTACATGCTTGATGCGATGGTCCCTAATGGACTTAATGAAGAATGCTCATTTGCTTCATTCTTGTAATGCTGGCACTGGTGATAGATTGAAGATCCCTATAATATTGTAGAATTGAGTATAGAGAGTTAGTGCAAGTACTTTGGGTCTAATCAGCAGATTGTTTCATTATCATTCTCCATTTTTTATTTTTCATTTATTTTTATGTGTATATGTTAACTCTGTCAATACTGTCTTGCATCGGGCTAAGTGATTACCGTTGTCCTTCTTTAATCATTGTAGTGGACGGTTCATAAATATATGGACCCGATACAGAACAGTATCGAGGAGTATTCACTGGGTTGGTTGCTGGTGAATATGATTAGGTTTTTATGATAAGTCTTGTGTATACTGTTGTGGATGCGACCAGCTGCAATGTGTCCCGGACACGCTCACTTTTGATTTTGACTTTGCTGCTCTTAACGGCTGGTGTCTGCGCCGCTGGTGGGACGCACGGTGCGGTTCACGGGTCCGGACTTCCGGTTAGGTGACGCGTGCGTGTCGCGTGTCCGGACTTCCGGCCGGGTGGTTCGCTGGCGTGCGTTCCGGCTGCGGTGCACCCCGGCCGGGCGGTGTGACGGGTCTGAACGGAAGGGAGTGGTGACGGTCACAGGTGTAGCAGGTAAGCTCCATTAAGTGTGTTTAAATAGAGCACACAAGTGAACAGATTTTTTGGCACTTTATACAGGCTTATTTTGCACATGGCACTATGGCACTTTGTAAGGCTATTCCCCTGATGAAGGATTAAGTCCGAAAACGGCTGTTTGGGTGGTCTACTGTGTTTCCCTGTGCTGATCAAATGATGAGTATATGACGAGCCTTGTAACTTTATTCACGTTTATAATACAGCATTTCTTGACATAAACTACAGTGTGCTGGTCCTGTCTATGTGATTGCGTGGACATGTGATGATATATTTACCTGCTTGACCGGACACCTGGACTATACCTCTGAGAGTGTCAGTGCGGCTTCCCGGATTCTCATTCTGTGATAATCTTATATATATATGTATATAAAGAGGTTTGGGAAACAGCGGCACTCAGCAGTCTGGATATCATTCAATTAATCTTTATTCGGTCCTACGCCGTTTCGGGGACGACACCCCGTCTTCAGGGACAATCATACACAAACACAAGAAGAACAACAAAACATATATACCCTCCTAATAGACACTCATTACTGAGATTCAACTCACCTGTCCGGGCGCCGACGGAACCGCCATGTGTTTTCGCGAGTTGTCACAGTCGCTGGGTACTGACGTCATTGCAGCGCATCAGTCGACAAGCCAATCACGGGCATGTGCGTCCCGTTGCTAAGAAACTCACGACCGGCTTTCACTCACAAGACGTTTCCCTTCACTATGTGCTGTATTCTCAACACACTGACGTCCGGCGGACGCACCGGCAGGGAGCCAATCCCTGTCATTCATGTCACTGTTACTAAGCAACACCTGTATAAGGAAAATAACAAAAACAAAAATAATATCAATACAAATACACAACACATTAAAATATTAAAATGCCCAATTAGATAGACATGATTACAAAAAACACACACACATAAAAAACTGATCTTACAGATAACGATGCCAGCCATAATTTACTATCAAAGTAGTGGACATATGTTATCTAAATGTCATTAACTAAATGTGCCTGCTGTAATGAACAAACAGTTGAAACACACCAACACTATAATGTATTATAGAGCAATTATATTAAGACCTTTTGCAACTTAGATCTACGTGCCTACAGAAAACATTGGAGACCTAAGGTTTCGTTTAAACCCCGTGGTGACAATGTGTTAAGGGTAAAAATCCATCTACTTTCTCGTTGCAGAAGTATCTTATTACGATCCCCTCCACAATGTGATAGAGGGACATGATCTATAATAATGGCCCGCATACTCGCTACTGTGTGCCTTGCCTGTAGGCAGTGTCGGGCCACTGGTTGTTCGCTGGAGCCCTTCTCCAATGCTTGTTTGATGGCGCTGCGGTGCAATGCCATCCTCTCTCTGAATTGCCTCTGGGTCTTGCCCACATAGGCAAGTCCACAGGGGCATTTCAACATGTAAATCACATGAGTGGTTGTACAGGTCACCCGATGTAGTATTTTAAACTTCTTCCCTGTCAGTGGGTGACTAAATGTGGTGCCCATCATGAGTGTGTTACACGTGGAGCATCCTAAACAACGATAACAGCCAACCTTAGGACGTAGGAAGTGGGATTGCACTGATTTAGTTAAGGGGAAGACGTCTAGTTTGACAACCTGGTCTGCAATACTTTTCCCTCTGGTATAGCTAGGTAATAGCCTCGTGCCCGTTAGGGCTGGTAACGAGTGATCTGTGTTGACTATCGGCCACAATTTTTTAGCCTGTTTAACTATGGTTGTAGTGGCCGTAGTGTATTGATTTACCCATGGGATCTTTGGGGCCTGTTGTCCCGTTTCAAGTGTGGTTTTGTTCAATAAAGATTCCCTTGTCTGACTTAAGGCTTTAGCTTTACTCAATAGAAGGTCAGGCAGTGGATAGCCACGTGCTTCAAATTTGGTGACCATCTGATCCATAGTCTCAATAGTCTGCTGTGGGTCAGAGATAATTCTCCTAGCCCGCAGTAGCTGTGAGTATGGTAAACCCTTGCGTGTGGGAAGTGGGTGGAAACTGTTGTGATGCAATACCGAATTCCTATCTGTGGGTTTAACATATAGATTGGTGCATAGAGAGCCATCAACAACAGAGATGGCCACATCGAGGAAATGCACTTCTTGTTCAGAAATCTGATATGTGAGTTTAACTGGACTTGTAGTAGCATTATGTTCCTCCAGTATATCAATCAGATTCTGTACTGAACCTGACCAAAAGATCAACAGGTCATCTATGTATCTCTTATAGAGACACATAGAGGTCCCTGTATAAGCTCCAAATAAATGAGTCTCTATACAATACATATAAGCATTAGCATACGACGGGGCCACAGGGGACCCCATCGCACACCCGGCTAATTGCAGGTATATATGGCCATTGAAAGTAAAATAATTACGTGTAAGTACAAGGGTCAAAAGTTGTAAAAATACCTCTATTGGGGGGCCTAAGTACAAGGGGTTGTCTGTAATCAAGGCTCGTACCGCCTCCACACCTGCATCATGTGGTATGCAGGTGTAGAGGCTGGTAACATCAGCACTACACAGAAAAAGATTATCTGATGGAACAGTAACCTCCTGTAACAGTAGTAGCAGTGCTGTGGTATCCTTCAGATAAGAAGGGACCGACTGAATGCAAGGATTTAGATATGCATCCAAAAAGATAGATACTGGGTGGTACAAAGAATTTCTTGCCGACACAATGGGTCGGCCCGGGGGCTGTATTAGCGACTTGTGGATTTTTGGCACAGTGTAAAACAAGGGCACAGTCGGATAATCAACAGTCATTGCCTGCACCTGTTCAGCAGCCAATGTACCCGCTGTGACACACTGTGCCAATAAAGTATCCAGCTCCCTCTTGTATTGCCCAGTAGGGTCAAATGTCAATACTTTATAAGTAGATGTATCAGCAAGTTGTCGGTTACTTTCCATCACATAGTCCGACAAGTCCTGTATCACCACAGCTCCTCCCTTGTCAGCTTTTCTTATTACCAAGTCTGTTCGTGTGGATAAATCTTTCAAAGCTGACTTTTCCTGTGTCGAGAGGTTGGGATAACTTGTAATATGTGATGCCTGCGTATACGTTTGTTCCAACATTCTTGAAAACGTCCGAATAGATGGATTCAGTGTGTTAGGGTCAAATTTAGAGCGTGGCGCCACTTTGCGTAATTTATCAGGAACTGTAGAGATTTGTTTAAGTTCTTGAGAATTCCCAAAATGTTCTTTAAGGCGCAATGTCCTATTAAATCCACTGCCTGACCTTCTATTGAGTAAAGCTAAAGCCTTAAGTCAGACAAGGGAATCTTTATTGAACAAAACCACACTTGAAACGGGACAACAGGCCCCAAAGATCCCATGGGTAAATCAATACACTACGGCCACTACAACCATAGTTAAACAGGCTAAAAAATTGTGGCCGATAGTCAACACAGATCACTCGTTACCAGCCCTAACGGGCACGAGGCTATTACCTAGCTATACCAGAGGGAAAAGTATTACAGACCAGGTTGTCAAACTAGACGTCTTCCCCTTAACTAAATCAGTGCAATCCCACTTCCTACGTCCTAAGGTTGGCTGTTATCGTTGTTTAGGATGCTCCACGTGTAACACACTCATGATGGGCACCACATTTAGTCACCCACTGACAGGGAAGAAGTTTAAAATACTACATCGGGTGACCTGTACAACCACTCATGTGATTTACATGTTGAAATGCCCCTGTGGACTTGCCTATGTGGGCAAGACCCAGAGGCAATTCAGAGAGAGGATGGCATTGCACCGCAGCGCCATCAAACAAGCATTGGAGAAGGGCTCCAGCGAACAACCAGTGGCCCGACACTGCCTACAGGCAAGGCACACAGTAGCGAGTATGCGGGCCATTATTATAGATCATGTCCCTCTATCACATCGTGGAGGGGATCGTAATAAGATACTTCTGCAACGAGAAAGTAGATGGATTTTTACCCTTAACACATTGTCACCACGGGGTTTAAACGAAACCTTAGGTCTCCAATGTTTTCTGTAGGCACGTAGATCTAAGTTGCAAAAGGTCTTAATATAATTGCTCCATAATACATTATAGTGTTGGTGTGTTTCAACTGTTTGTTCATTACAGCAGGCACATTTAGTTAATGACATTTAGATAACATATGTCCACTACTTTGATAGTAAATTATGGCTGGCATCGTTATCTGTAAGATCAGTTTTTTATGTGTGTGTGTTTTTTGTAATCATGTCTATCTAATTGGGCATTTTAATATTTTAATGTGTTGTGTATTTGTATTGATATTATTTTTGTTTTTGTTATTTTCCTTATACAGGTGTTGCTTAGTAACAGTGACATGAATGACAGGGATTGGCTCCCTGCCGGTGCGTCCGCCGGACGTCAGTGTGTTGAGAATACAGCACATAGTGAAGGGAAACGTCTTGTGAGTGAAAGCCGGTCGTGAGTTTCTTAGCAACGGGACGCACATGCCCGTGATTGGCTTGTCGACTGATGCGCTGCAATGACGTCAGTACCCAGCGACTGTGACAACTCGCGAAAACACATGGCGGTTCCGTCGGCGCCCGGACAGGTGAGTTGAATCTCAGTAATGAGTGTCTATTAGGAGGGTATATATGTTTTGTTGTTCTTCTTGTGTTTGTGTATGATTGTCCCTGAAGACGGGGTGTCGTCCCCGAAACGGCGTAGGACCGAATAAAGATTAATTGAATGATATCCAGACTGCTGAGTGCCGCTGTTTCCCAAACCTCTTTATTATGGATCTGGCATTTTGATCACTGAGGGCACCGCAGCAAGTATACGTTTCTTCCCCTTTTCTGAGTGCCGAACCTAACCGATACCTACATTGGATACTCTGTCAGCCATCAGTTTCACTGGTGACATTTCAGGATATCACGGTTAAGGCACCTCTGGGTCAGGATTCTTTCATATATTATATATACGGCTTCTGGACAGTCACTCATTGCATTTTGGACTGTTTTAATTGCACGTGGGTGCAATATACTGGTTACAGAGACATAAATGCCAGCAACTTTTTCTTTCTGAGCAAACAATATGACGGCCACAGATTCCGATATGGAGGCAGCATGGGAATTGGCACAAATGGATGCAAAGGAGCGCTATAGCTATTCCGACGCTGAAGCTCAGACCATATTAATTAAACAAAAACTGGAAGATGATCTCCCTTCCTCTTCTACCGAGGAACTGTACCGACAATGGCAGCGACTAAAACAACGTGAGTGTGATTATACATATCACGGCATCACTTTGTCGGATTATTATCGGAATAACCAAATACCAAGGGGTTTTAGGATCCGCAATACCCCTACCATTGGACGTTACAGTATCCCCTTTTGCAGGCGTTGGGTAGCAATACTCAACAAGTGCTCCATGGACCTGATGTTACTAGTAGTGGAGGAATCCACTAGAGAAGTCACGTTGATTAAGGAACAACTAAGTGCCTTTGAGCAGGCCCACAAGGCCACATTGGCAGCAGATACCACCACTAACTGGTTAGATAAGTTACAGGTCCAGATGGAACAGTACAGGAGCAACTTGATTAAGTACAAAAAAGAAAAACTGCATAAAGTACAATTGGATTACCAACAGAGAAAAGTATATGCTTGGCTGGGCAATAGTAACACAAGTAACGAGCATTCGACGCATCAGAGGAGATATCGACAGCGACATCAACCGTTTGGTCAAGTAGACTCCAACACATCCAATAGTGAAAGTGAGCCCACTAATACCCCTACAACAGCAAGAGCATCAGCATACCCTTTAGGGGTAGCCACACGATCAGGCAATCGCCCGTTGCCCGGACGAGGACGAGGAGGGCGGGGCAGAACAAGAGGATTCAACGAGCGACGTCCTCCACGCCGATAACAGATCTAGTAGTTAATTTATCAACAGCTCCCCTCACCCCGTTGGAAATTAGGGTGTTATCAAGAGGACTGACATTTGTGCCAACTACAAAACCTGATGCATTTTTGTCACAAGTGGAAAACTACAAATTTAATAGGACATTGCGCCTTAAAGAACATTTTGGGAATTCTCAAGAACTTAAACAAATCTCTACAGTTCCTGATAAATTACGCAAAGTGGCGCCACGCTCTAAATTTGACCCTAACACACTGAATCCATCTATTCGGACGTTTTCAAGAATGTTGGAACAAACGTATACGCAGGCATCACATATTACAAGTTATCCCAACCTCTCGACACAGGAAAAGTCAGCTTTGAAAGATTTATCCACACGAACAGACTTGGTAATAAGAAAAGCTGACAAGGGAGGAGCTGTGGTGATACAGGACTTGTCGGACTATGTGATGGAAAGTAACCGACAACTTGCTGATACATCTACTTATAAAGTATTGACATTTGACCCTACTGGGCAATACAAGAGGGAGCTGGATACTTTATTGGCACAGTGTGTCACAGCGGGTACATTGGCTGCTGAACAGGTGCAGGCAATGACTGTTGATTATCCGACTGTGCCCTTGTTTTACACTGTGCCAAAAATCCACAAGTCGCTAATACAGCCCCCGGGCCGACCCATTGTGTCGGCAAGAAATTCTTTGTACCACCCAGTATCTATCTTTTTGGATGCATATCTAAATCCTTGCATTCAGTCGGTCCCTTCTTATCTGAAGGATACCACAGCACTGCTACTACTGTTACAGGAGGTTACTGTTCCATCAGATAATCTTTTTCTGTGTAGTGCTGATGTTACCAGCCTCTACACCTGCATACCACATGATGCAGGTGTGGAGGCGGTACGAGCCTTGATTACAGACAACCCCTTGTACTTAGGCCCCCCAATAGAGGTATTTTTACAACTTTTGACCCTTGTACTTACACGTAATTATTTTACTTTCAATGGCCATATATACCTGCAATTAGCCGGGTGTGCGATGGGGTCCCCTGTGGCCCCGTCGTATGCTAATGCTTATATGTATTGTATAGAGACTCATTTATTTGGAGCTTATACAGGGACCTCTATGTGTCTCTATAAGAGATACATAGATGACCTGTTGATCTTTTGGTCAGGTTCAGTACAGAATCTGATTGATATACTGGAGGAACATAATGCTACTACAAGTCCAGTTAAACTCACATATCAGATTTCTGAACAAGAAGTGCATTTCCTCGATGTGGCCATCTCTGTTGTTGATGGCTCTCTATGCACCAATCTATATGTTAAACCCACAGATAGGAATTCGGTATTGCATCACAACAGTTTCCACCCACTTCCCACACGCAAGGGTTTACCATACTCACAGCTACTGCGGGCTAGGAGAATTATCTCTGACCCACAGCAGACTATTGAGACTATGGATCAGATGGTCACCAAATTTGAAGCACGTGGCTATCCACTGCCTGACCTTCTATTGAGTAAAGCTAAAGCCTTAAGTCAGACAAGGGAATCTTTATTGAACAAAACCACACTTGAAACGGGACAACAGGCCCCAAAGATCCCATGGGTAAATCAATACACTACGGCCACTACAACCATAGTTAAACAGGCTAAAAAATTGTGGCCGATAGTCAACACAGATCACTCGTTACCAGCCCTAACGGGCACGAGGCTATTACCTAGCTATACCAGAGGGAAAAGTATTGCAGACCAGGTTGTCAAACTAGACGTCTTCCCCTTAACTAAATCAGTGCAATCCCACATCGTGGAGGGGATCGTAATAAGATACTTCTGCAACGAGAAAGTAGATGGATTTTTACCCTTAACACATTGTCACCACGGGGTTTAAACGAAACCTTAGGTCTCCAATGTTTTCTGTAGGCACGTAGATCTAAGTTGCAAAAGGTCTTAATATAATTGCTCTATAATACATTATAGTGTTGGTGTGTTTCAACTGTTTGTTCATTACAGCAGGCACATTTAGTTAATGACATTTAGATAACATATGTCCACTACTTTGATAGTAAATTATGGCTGGCATCGTTATCTGTAAGATCAGTTTTTTATGTGTGTGTGTTTTTTGTAATCATGTCTATCTAATTGGGCATTTTAATATTTTAATGTGTTGTGTATTTGTATTGATATTATTTTTGTTTTTGTTATTTTCCTTATACAGGTGTTGCTTAGTAACAGTGACATGAATGACAGGGATTGGCTCCCTGCCGGTGCGTCCGCCGGACGTCAGTGTGTTGAGAATACAGCACATAGTGAAGGGAAACGTCTTGTGAGTGAAAGCCGGTCGTGAGTTTCTTAGCAACGGGACGCACATGCCCGTGATTGGCTTGTCGACTGATGCGCTGCAATGACGTCAGTACCCAGCGACTGTGACAACTCGCGAAAACACATGGCGGTTCCGTCGGCGCCCGGACAGGTGAGTTGAATCTCAGTAATGAGTGTCTATTAGGAGGGTATATATGTTTTGTTGTTCTTCTTGTGTTTGTGTATGATTGTCCCTGAAGACGGGGTGTCGTCCCCGAAACGGCGTAGGACCGAATAAAGATTAATTGAATGATATCCAGACTGCTGAGTGCCGCTGTTTCCCAAACCTCTTTATTATGGATCTGGCATTTTGATCACTGAGGGCACCGCAGCAAGTATACGTTTCTTCCCCTTTTCTGAGTGCCGAACCTAACCGATACCTATATATGTATATACATATTTTTGTGTGTCCAGGGTCAGACCCGAGTAGGCTGCAGTGTAAAAGGTGAGACCTGGGTTACTCTTCCTACACACTGACACATTATCAGTCCTACATTCTGGGACCATGTCTCGGTGTGAAAGGGTCTGAAACGGGGATATCAACACAGCATGAAAAAGTGTTCATGATCCTGGATCGAACCTGGGAATTAGGTGTGAAAAGGGTATTAGTTAGGTTCTCTGTGATTGGTTTAGTGTTGTAAGAAACAGCTCCTGATTGGCTTTCCGGCTATAAACTAGAAAATTAAATCAGCTTGCATTGGGAGCTATTCAGGAACAGTTTATCTTTTCAATACAATTTGTTTGCTCTTTCACATATGGACTATCTTTTTTTCCATTGAATCGCCTCAGACCAGGATAGGATGAAGATGTAAAATATGTATTTATTATGGGTGCAGTTTAAAAAAAATAATCAAAATTGTCATTTACATAAACATAATTTCAATTTCTTTGAGAACATTATTATTTATTTTTTTGGAATGTGGACAAATATTTCTTTAGGATTTGGGATAATCTTATTATTTCTTCGGGATTAGGAGAATTAATATTTACTATCTGGGATACCCGGCGATGACCGTGTTGAAGAATGAACCTTGAAGTACATTTTCCATTAGGAGCCAGAATGAAAAGGTTGTATGTTGAGTTATCCACTGAACTTGTTGCTCCAAAGGATGTCATTTGAAGATCTGAGTTATATTTGTACATTTCTGTGCAAAACACTTTTGATTTATTGTGTGTTCTAGCAACCAGAGACTTAAGTGGCTCAGGTGGGTCCAAGAGTGGTGGGAGTTTCACCTTGCCCCTACAGCAACACATACCAGGTGCTTCTCTGTCCCACGTTTTAGCGCCGCAGTGCATGCATTGCCTGGACATGTTCCCAATATTTACCTTTGAGTTCATCTCATACTAGATATTTGCATCATAGTGAAATGTAGCATGTTTAATGTTTTACCATGGTTTTAATTGGAGTACTGCAATTCTTGCAGCATTAGCAGTGTTGAATTTGTGTTGCTGCTGACTGACTGGTGGGTTTGTCTTGCAGCTGGGGACTCCATGGCCCTTGAGGCTGCAGTTTATACAGCATTGACTGACTGGTGGGTTTGTCTTGCAGCTGAGGACTCCATGGCCCTTTATGCTAAATGTCTAGCAGGGGTATGGGTCATTAGGTCGACCACTATTGGTCGGCATGCATTAGGTCAACATGGTCACTAGGTCGACATGGTCATTAGGTCGACATGAACATGGTCGACATGGAAAAAGATCGACATGAGTTTCTTACTTTTTCGGCGTAATTTTCTTTGTAAAGTGACGGGAAACACCAATTAGTGCACCGTGTCCCCTCGCATGGCTTGCTTCACTCGCCATGCTTAGGGCAAGGTGCCTTGCTGCGCTTGGCACAGGTTACTATTCCCAATCGTAGTCCACATGGATCGTAAAGTATGAAAAAGTTCAAAAAATAAAAAAAAAGGTAAAAACTCATGTCAACCTTTTTCCATGTTGATCTAGTGACCATGTCGACCTAATGCATGTCGACCAATAGTGGTTGACCTAATGACCATATCCCATCTAGCAGCATCAGCAAATTGGTGAGCTAGCCTTGCATTGAGTGATTCTCTCTGTGTGGCTGCTTGTCTAGAGACTTCCTGAGTGAAGTTGCCTAAGTAGAAATTTCAGTTCAGAGACTCCATGACCTAATTGATGGCTACCATGTAGACCTCCATGGCCATGATGAAGTTCAAACATACCCAAAAACCTAATCCTAGTCAAACAACATCACCATGCCATATTTGGTGGCACTAGGTACAAAACTCTGGCTGTGCATAAAGCACACACACACTGTCTCACTTATTATATAGAACTGGGATCAATGTAAACACTTGTGGTTCACACTTGCATGTCTATGTTCTACAAGCTATGGCCTGTTAGTGCATGAATATGTACTATATTTTCACAGTATCACCCAGGTAACCAAAGGTCAGAGGCACCAGGAGCCAATGCCATACACCATAGGCCAGTACTTTATAGTTGTGGAAGCCTGATGATTCCCTCTCTCTATCTATCTGAATGAGACCAATGCTGAGTAAGCTGGCCTGTCATGTCAGTAAGTGGGATTGTGTAAGTACTTTATTTATTTCTACTTCCATCTCTGTCAGAGAAGATAGTTGAAAAGCAAATGGCTTCAGCTTTCCCGTCTGTCAGAACTTATTAAGCCTCTTTATACATTGCCGGATTTATGTAATTTCAGTGTGGAAACTCAAGACCTGCGTTTTGAGATCTTGTGACCTTAAGGATTTCATTCACGCACTTTGATATTCGGTTTGACCATAAATCACACAAGGTTAGAAGAAATCTGATGTAAAAGCAAATCACACTTCAGTAAATCTTTCTCTTATTCTTAATAATGGTCTCCTTTACAATAAATCTAGCTCTAACCAACAATACCCACCAGGATCTATTTTTTATTTCTTTGTAGATATTGTTTATATTAAATTGTAACCAGAAATTGCTATAACTCCTGTGCCACAACCCTGAAAAACATTATACCCACCATAAAAATCTAGAACTCTTGTAATATTTCAAAATGTTACAGCAGTAAAATACAGTATACAGTAGTTGTTCTAAAAAGCTATTTGCAATTTAAGTGATACTTTTAAATACATGTTGCCACCAGCTTGGCATTTTAAATGTCCTCATGTTGTAGCTACCTCATAATTTGTAAAATACATGTGTACATATAGAAGTGGAAGTTTATTCTGCTGGGGAAATGCCATCAAAATGTGACATTTCCCTGTGCCTGAAGGCAGAGCTAACCTTTACATGTGAGGACATACACGCCTGTACTGGCAGATTGTACAGACCAGTCTTACAGCAGCAAAAGGAGAATATAGATATGTTTGTATATTGCTTGTGCTTAATCTACAATAAATTCTAGATTGCTTATTTTATTGTGCTAACAAAATGTATCTACTGTTTGTATACAGCTCCATGTCCCTACATAAAGCACTTATTTACATATATGTATTTAGTTATCTCTTTCCCCATCTTATGTAGAGTCTAAATTAATGTGTCTGTACTTAATCAGCCTAGTCAGTAATGAGCCAGTTATATTCACGGAATCAGTATTAGATCCCAGCGGTCCGGAGACCGACACCAGGATCCCAGCGGTGAGCGCATCGCGTCCCCTCACATGCTTTGGGGCCAGTGGTGACTTTAGGTTGCCACAGGGTTCTATTCCCCCTTCAGGTGGTGGCATGGACCACCACCCAAGTGGGGGAACTAGCCGGTGGTAGGGATTCTGATTGCCGGTATTTCAGCTGGTGTCGGGATTCCGGCGTCGGTATCCTGACGGTCAATTGACTGCTTCCCATATTCACAACTGCCTTAGATATTATGAAGTGTTTTACAGGGAATGTCTTTCACATTTCACATCAGTCTCTGCCTGTTTGGAGTTTACAGTCTAAAGTCTCAGCCACACATTAATGTTAACTTCATCAGAGGGGACTAATTAGCCTACTGGCATGTGGAGGGACACAAAAGCATCTGGAGGACAGCCACGTGAACATGAGAAAAAACATACAAACTCCACACAGGCTCCCTGGTTAGAATTGAACCCAAGGTGCCAGTGCTGTGAGGTGGCAATGCTTACCACTTTGCTGCCCGGGAACAATAATCAGTTTTCATAGTAGAAATTATTATTGTTACTATTTTATTACAGATAAAGTGATTACTGTTATACTGTATGTCACATAAGATGCATTAGATGTTACCCAATGATATCAAGCTTATTCAGATACAATTTCTGACTGATAATTAGAAACCTTGCATTAGTCAACACTCATGAATGAAATTAAATGTTTAGCTTTGTCTATATTATTATTATTATTTTTTCTTGGATACAGGGCCCTTTAATGTGAATTTAAAATCAAATATTTAAAGTAAAGCAGGACTGTGTAGCTTTCTTCCAGGCATTGGGAGTTGTTCAGGAAAGTTGAAAATGCATATATTAATGGACCATTGTGGGATGTACGGAGTATTTGTCAAACAGGATTGAGTGCAATGAGGAAATGGGAGGAGTTTTTCTAATAAGTAACTCTTTTTCTTGGGGGACAAAGACACTCACATACAGATGTGGTTCTGTTGTGTATTGGTGGAATTGGTAGGTAAAAAACTGAACATAGTACAGTAAAATCTAAACAGTGAGTCTTGCTTAATAAATGATATTACATGATATTATGAAAAAGCACATTTTATTGTGTTTGTTAATGTAGTTTAACATAAGATATACTGTAGTTTCATATTTGAGAAACAAAACCAGCACTTTTGGGAATCATTTCTATGTTGTGACTGGTAGTTTAGCTGTGTCTGAGCAAGTAAAAGGATTTAATTGACAGGGTAAACAAAAGGGACGCAATGTTATTTTGGGCTTTTTCGTGTATGGAAAGTTTTCATAGTGTTACCATTGTTAATAACATAAACACTCTATGGTCCTAGGTCTGCTTACATACAGCACACACACATCCACACTTTAAAAGAAATAAAGACATGGACCACAGAATTGTCAGTTAAGCTGGTCAGTTTTTTACTTATAAATCAAAAGATATATAAGATAAAGGGGGCTACCTATTTATCGGGGAATGTGTGTAGAAAATCTATAAATTAACATAAATAAAAGAAAAAAAGCATAGAAAGGTAATCAACCTAATAGCTAAACCACCCAAACTAACCATTTACACACATACAGGTGAGCGGCCCCTGTCCACCTCTTTACATCAACTTGAAAAAGGTTGAGGATGAGCCTTCTACCTACTCTCCCTTTTGTACAAATTTTTACACATTTACATATATCTGTTTTATCCTACTACCCTACTACTAAGTAAAGCATCATTTTTTGTAGAAAAATACATTGCACCAATTATTTTTCAGGCGCGATTGTAAAAATGTGATACTGTTATAAACTCAATATCTTGCACGGTGCAGATAACGGGGAGGTGTGTGTGTGTGTGTGTGTGGGAGGGGGGGGGGGGGGGGCAGGAACACAGCGGCCTCTGCTGTCTGTGACAGGGGCCCCTTCTGCTTTCCTCAGTTTGGCACTTGGTCAGGCAGACTCTGACAGTGCCAGTTAAACTGATTGTGACCTGCCTTTAATCCACAGACAGCAGTGAATCAGAAATAATGTACTGTACAGCTGTCTGTTAATTAGAGGCAGTAAGTGTCTGTGATCATCAGCGCTGATAGGTGGCAGGACTTGACAATCAATCCGGCACACACAAGGTCAGCCCTGTATCCCTAAGGTAAGGTGCAGGGCCCTCAGGCAATGGGGCCCACCCTGCTCTCATCAGTGGACCATTCATCCAACATTGCTCAAAATGGTCTGGTGGGTGGAGGCAAGGAATAACTCATTGCTGGTCTGGGGCAGGGGCTCTGGTGCAATGCACTTACTGCACCGATGGTAGTTCCACCTCTGACTGTGTTGACTTTTATGTTTTAGGCTCTATGTCCATATTTTAATGGAATTGCCCTATTCCTACTTTGCTTTCTGGGGGTAAATTTACTAAAGTTCGATTTTGGTGATTCAAGGGATTTGGCATTCTGTTTCAATTTGATTTCCATACGATTTGGGTTGAATGGATTTACTAAAGACCAAATCGAATGTCAAACCAATTCTAAAGGCAGATTCAACTCACATCCCAATAGTAATGGAATTTCTGAAAAACATCAATGTTTTCCCATAGACCAACATGAAATCCCCTCATTTACTAATGTGCGATTTCAAATCGAACTCTAAATTGAACTCCAAATCGAACCTCAAATCCCCAAATGTTTAGAATTATTTTAGACTTTTGATTTTGGCTTTTAAACCAATTCTAATAGTAGGAAATTGATAGTGATGACTTTGTAAGTACCCAAAAGCATGTAGGGCATTGTGGAAGTAGCAATATATGGATGACCAAAGTTATGGTATGTTGTGCATTTACATACTTAATACAAATCACCACCTGACTGAGATAACCGTGGAGGATCACCATCCATAGCTTAATGAGTTGAATAGTGCACATATTTATACTTATAGACATCAAACGTATTCCATTATTGTGCAAAAGATAGCACCAGAGCACAATATTGGGCAATTTGGCTGGAAAATATATAGAAATGTAAAATCATGAGTGAAGTACCGTAACTGGCTACCCTGATTCAACCCATGATGCCTACATCCTTGCTCAATTTATCCCTGTCTGCAAATAAATCTTGTGGGACAAATGCCAGAGGGATGGTTGTTGTGTAAGATACCAGTACATGCTAATAAAGCAACTAGTAAATGTTACTATATTGTTCTAATTTCTCTGACGTCCTAGTGGATGCTGGGAACTCCGTAAGGACCATGGGGAATAGCGGCTCCGCAGGAGACTGGGCACATCTAAAGAAAGCTTTAGGATCACCTGGTGTGCACTGGCTCCTCCCCCTATGACCCTCCTCCAAGCCCCAGTTAGATTTCTGTGCCCGACGAGAAGGGTGCACACTAGGGGCTCTCCTGAGCTCTTTGTGAAAGTTTTAGTTTAGGTTTATATTTTCAGTGAGACCTGCTGGCAACAGGCTCACTGCATCGAGGGACTAAGGGGAGAAGAAGCGAACTCACCTGCGTGCAGAGTGGATTGGGCTTCTTAGGCTACTGGACATTAGCTCCAGAGGGACGATCACAGGTTCAGCCTGGATGGGTCACCGGAGCCGCGCCGCCGTCCCCCTTACAGAGCCAGAAGAGCGAAGAGGTCCGGAAAAATCGGCGGCAGAAGACGATCCTGTCTTCAGATAAGGTAGCGCACAGCACCGCAGCTGTGCGCCATTGCTCTCAGCACACTTCACACTCCGGTCACTGAGGGTGCAGGGCGCTGGGGGGGGCAGCGCCCTGAGATGCAATAAATCAATAAAAAACCTTATATGGCTAAAATAAATGCATCACATATAACTCCTGGGCTATATGGATGCATTTAACCCCTGCCAAAACATACAGAAAAAGGATGATAAGGACGCCGAGAAAGGGGCGGAGCATATCTCCTCGGCACACTGGCGCCATTTTCCCTCACAGCTCAGTTGGAGGGAAGCTCCCTGGCTCTCCCCTGCAGTCACTATACTACAGAAAGGGGTTAAAAAAGAGAGGGGGGCACAAATTAGGCGCAGAATATAACAATACAGCAGCTATAAAGGGAAAAACACTTATATAAGGTTATCCCTGTATATATATATAGCGCTCTGGTGTGTGCTGGCAAACTCTCCCTCTGTCTCCCCAAAGGGCTAGTGGGGTCCTGTCCTCTATCAGAGCATTCCCTGTGTGTGTGCTGTGTGTCGGTACGTTGGTGTCGACATGTATGAGGAGAAAAATGATGAGACGGAGTAGAGTGTCTGAAATAGTGTTGTCACCCCCTAGGGGGTCGACACCTGAGTGGATGTACTGTTGAAATTGCGTGACAGTGTCAGCTTTGTATAAAAGACAGTGGTTGACATGAGACAGCCGGCTACTCAGCTTGTGCATGTCCAGACGTCTCATACAGGGGCCCTAAAGCGCCCGTTACATCAGATACAGACGCCGACAAGGGTACTGACTCCTGTGTCGACGGTGAAGAGACAACCGTGATTTCCAATAGGGCCACACATTGCATGATTGAGGCAATGGAAAAAGTTTACACTTTTCTGATAATATGAATACCACCAAAAAAAAGGGGTATTATGTTTGGTGAGGAAAAACTTCCTGTAGTTTTCCTGAATCTGAGAAATAAAATGAGGTGTGTGATGATGCGTGGGTTTCCCCCCGATAACAATTGATAATTTCTAAAAAGTTATTGGCAGTATACCTTTTCCCGCCAGAGGTTAGGGTGCGTTGGGAAACACCCCCTAGGGTGGATAAAGCGCTCACACGCTTGTAAAAACAAGGGCTCTACCCTCTCCTGAGATGGCCGCCCTTAAGGATCCTGCTGATAGAAAGCAGGAGCGTATCCTAAAATGTATTTACACACATACTGGTGTTATACTGCGACCAGCAATCGCCTCAGCCTGGATGTGCAGTGCTGGGTTGGCGTGGTCGGATTCCCTGACTGGAAATATGATATCCTAGATAAGGACAGTATATTATTGCCTATAGAGCAATTAAAAGATGCATTTCTATATATGCATGATGCACAGCGGAATATTTGCAGACTGGCATCAAGTATAAGTGCGTTGTCCAATTATTCCAGTAAAGTGGTCAGGTGATGCGGATTCCAAACGGCATTTGGAAGTATTGCCTTAAAAGAGGGGATGTACCCCAGGTCGCCTCTCAAAATAAGACGCCGTATTATCAGGCGCAGTCCTGGTTGGCAAGCGGACAAAAAGGTTCCTCTTTTCTGCTCGTGACAGAGGGAGAGGAAAATGGCTGCAGAGATCAGCCAGTTCCAAGGAACAGAAACCCTTTTCCGCCGCTGCCAAGCCCTCAGTATGACGCTAGGGCTTTACAAGTTCAGGCACGGTGGGGTCCCGTTCTCAATGAATTTCAGTGCGCAGTGGGCTCACTCGCAAGTAGACCCCTGGATCCTTCAGATAATATTTCAGGGGTACAAATTGGAATTCGAGACGTATTCCCCTCGCCGTTTCCAAAAGTCTGTTTTACCGACGTCTCCCGCTGACAGGGAGGCAGTTTTGGAAGCCATTCACAAGCTGTATTCCCAGCAGGTGATAATCAAGGTACCCCTCCTGCAACAGGGAACGGGGTATTATTCCACACTATTGTGGTACCGAAGCCAGATGGCTCGGTGAGACCGATTTTAAAATCTAAAATCTAAAATCTTTGAACACTTGCATACAGAGGTTCAAATTCAAAATTGAGTCACTCAGAGCAGTGATTGCAAACCTGGAAGAAGGGGACTACATGATGTCTCGGGACATCAAGGAGGCTTACCTTCATGTCAAAATTTACCCTTCTCACCAAGGGTATTTCAGGTTATGGTACAGAACTGTATCAGTTCGGACGCTGCCGTAGGGATGGTCCACGGCACCCCGGGTCTTTACTGAAGTAATGACCGAAATGATGATATTCCTTCGAAGGAAGGGAATTTTAGTTATCCTTTACTTGGACGATTCCCTGATAAGGGTAAGATCCAGGGAACAGTTGGAGATCGGTGTAGCACTATATCAGGTAGTGTTGCGGCAGCACGATTGGATTTTCAATATTCCAAAATCGCAGCTGGTTCCGACGACTTGTCTTCTGTTCCTAGGGATGATTCTGGACATAGTCCAGAAAGAAGGTGCTTCTCCCGGAGGAGAAAGCCAGGGAGTTATCCGAGCTAGTCAGGAACCTCCTAAAACCGAACCAAGTCTCAGTGCATCAATGCACAAGGGTTCTGGGTAAAAATGGTGGCTTCCTACGAAGCAATCCCATTCGGCAGATTCCACGCACAGTGGAACCTTCTGGACAAATGGTCCGGGTCGCATCTTCAGATGCTTCAGCGGATAACCCTGTCACCAGGGACAAGGGTATCCCTCCTGTGGTGGTTGCAGAGTGCTCATCTTCTAGAGGGCCGCAGATTCGGCATTCGGGACTGGGTCCTGGTGGCCACGGATGCCAGCCTGCGAGGCTGGGGAGCAGTCACACAGGGAAGGAATTTCCAGGGCTTATGGTCAAGCCTGGAGACATCTCTTCATATAAACATTCTGGAACTAAGGGCCATTTACAATGCCCTAAGTCAAGCGAAACCCCTGCTTCAGGGTCAGGCGGTATTGATCCAATCGGACAACATCACGTCAGTCGCCCACGTAAACAGACAGGGCGGCACGAGAAGCAGGAAGGCAATGGCAGAAGCTGCAAGGATTTTCGCTGGGCGGAAAATCATGTGATAGCACTGTCAGCAGTGTTCATTCCGGGAGTGGACAACTGGGAAGCAGACTTCCTCAGCAGACACGACCTTCACCCGGGAGAGTGGGGACTTCACCCAGAAGTCTTCCACCTGATTGTAAACCGTTGGAAAAAACAAAAGGTGGACATAATGGCGTTCCGTCTAAACAAAAAACTAGACAGATATTGCGCCAGGTCAAGGGACCCTCAGGCAATAGCAGTGGACGCTCTGGTAACACCGTGGGTGTACCAGTCAGTGTATGTGTTCCCTCCTCTGCCCCTCATACCAAAAGTACTGAGAATCATAAGAAGGAGAGGAGTAAGAACTATACTCGTGGTTCCGGATTGGCCAAGAAGGACTTGGTATCCGGAACTTCAAGAGATGCTCACGGACGAACCGTGGCCTCTACCTCTAAGAAAGGACCTGCTCCAGCAAGGGCCTTGTCTGTTCCAAGACTTACCGCGGCTGCGTTTGACGGCATGGCGGTTGAACGCCGGATCCTGAAGATCCCTACCCTGGTCAAGGCCAGGAAAGACGTAACCGCAAAACATTATCACCGCATTTGGCGAAAATATGTTGCGTGGGGTGAGGCCAAGAAGGCCCCTACAGAGGAATTTCAACTGGGTCGTTTCCTCCATTTCCTGCAAACAGGACTGTCTATGGGCCTAAAATTAGGGTCCATTAAGGTTCAAATTTCGGCCCTGTCGATTTTCTTCCAAAAAGAACTGGCTTCAGTGCCTGAAGTTCAGACATTTGTAAAAGGGGTACTGCATATACAGTCTCCTTTTGTGCCTCCAGTGGCACCTTGGGGATCTCAATGTTGTGTTGAGTTTCCTAAAGTCACATTGGTTTGAACCACTCACCACTTTGGATTTAAAATATCTCACATGGAAGTGACGAGTTAGCCCTGGTTTCAGCCAGGCGGGTGTCAGAATTGGCGGCTTTATCATATAAAAGCCCTTACTTAATATTTCATTCTGAAAGGGCAGAATTGAGGACTCGTCCTCAAATTTTCTACCTAAGGTGGTTTCTGCATTTCACATGAACCAACCTATTGTGGTACCTGCGGCTACTAAGGACTTGGAGGATTCCAAGTTGCTTGACGTGGTCAGGACCCTGAAAATACATGTTTCCAGGACGGCTGGAGTTAGAAAATCTGACTCGCTGTTTATCCTGTATGCACCCAACAAACTGGGTGCTCCTGCTTCTAAGCAGACGATTGCTCGTTGGATTTGTAGTACAATTCAGCTTGCACATTCTGTGGCAGGCCTGCCACAGCCAAAAATCTTAAAATGCCCACTCCACAAGGAAGGTGGGCTCATCTTGGGCAGCTGCCCGAGGGGTCTCGGCTTTACAACTTTGCCGAGCAGTTACTTGGTCAGGAGCAAATACGTTTGTAAAATTCTACAAATTTGATATCTTGGCTGAGGAGGACCTGGAGTTCTCTCATTCGGTGCTGCAGAGTCATCCGCACTCTCCCGCCCGTTTGGGAGCTTTGGTATAATCCCCATGGTCCTTACGGAGTTCCCAGCATCCACTAGGACGTCAGAGAAAATAAGAATTTACTTACCGATAATTCTATTTCTCGTAGTCCGTAGTGGATGCTGGGCGCCCATCCCAAGTGCGGATTGTCTGCAATACTGGTACATAATTATTGTTACCAAAAAAATTCAGGTTATTGTTGTAGTGAGCCATCTTTTCTAGAGGCTCCTCTATTATCATGCTGTTAACTGGGTTCAGATCACAAGTTGTACAGTGTGATTGGTGTGGCTGGTATGAGTCTTACCCGGGATTCAAAATCCTTCCTTATTGTGTACGCTCGTCCGGGCACAGTATCCTAACTGAGGCTTGGAGGAGGGTCATAGGGGGAGGAGCCAGTGCACACCAGGTGATCCTAAAGCTTTCTTTAGATGTGCCCAGTCTCCTGCGGAGCCGCTATTCCCCATGGTCCTTACGGAGTTCCCAGCATCCACTACGGACTACGAGAAATAGAATTATCGGTAAGTAAATTCTTATTTTCTGGCCCTACCCCCAAACATGTGACATTGCGATGTTACTCTGAGGGGGTGGGGCCACCAGCATGTAGATCACTGCCAGATGTGTTCAAGGGATCATTCCAGGCACCTTGCAAGCCAAACACACGGATGCCGACATCACTGCTCTTGGATTTCCCTACTGATACTGGTGATTAGTGCAGGTGGGGAGCAGATAAGTTGTCTTTGGACACAGCACAGATTTTAAATTCCACTATATCTCAGTAAAGTTAATACACAAACAATAAGTTAATACACAATTAAACAATAACAGAAAGTAAAGTTTAAGTCAAGCTAAATGTACTGTATTTGTCACCTCTGAACTACAGTATAAGCATATTAGAAGGCACAAAACTCCCGTGTAACTTCTAATTTCCTTATATTCTTCAGTAGGAGATGCATTATCCCATTTATTATAATCCTGTCCGGTAATTAGGTCATACTACTGTAGGTAGGTGCACTGGCCTATGTCTGCACAGTACTACAGAATGACATTATGACTATCATAGGTGGATGCTTACCACCCATACTATGGAGTGATGTATTAAGCCTGGAGAGGTGATAAAGCAGTGATAAGTGCAAGGTGATGACACAGCAGCCAATCAGCTCCAATATGTAAATTGACATGAGCTGATTGGCTATTGCGTTATCACCTTCCACTTATCACTGCTTTATCACTTCTCCAGGCTTAGTACACCTGCCCCTATAGTTTCTGGCAATAATCACAGGCAAATATATTTACAGGGGGTAGGTGGCTTACCAGAACATTTTTATCCTGGTACCGTACTGTGAAATACTTCCTCTAGTTGGCCAATGGAAGACACAGCTGAAATTTACTTGGCAGAGGTCTATTGCTGAAAAAGCTAGTGAGAGGGGGTGAATGGAGGCAGCTCACAGGTCACCGGTGGAACTACCGATGGTGCACAGGGGCCCACAACAATAGGGGCCCGCCGCACACAGCATTTTCAGCAGCACTGTAATGAGTCAGACTGACTTATTACAGTACACTGCAGTAGGCTGTGGGCCCTAACAAAGAAGGAGGATGCTGCTGCAGCCCAACCAGAGGAGGAGAGTAAGGCACAAGGCCATCTCTGGCTAGAAGGGGAGAGGAGGTCAGGAGGCAGTCTCTGGCCAGAAGAGAGGAAGTGAAGGGCTCCTCTAATTCCCTTCCCCAACTACTTCACCAACGGCACCCATGCTACTTGGCTACTGCTCCTCTTCACAACCTGCAGTCAGTGAGAAGAGGAGCCTATGTCCAGCTAGTGCAGATCCTTACATGTAACACCCACAAAGAGAACAAAAAGCAGGACACAGGGCAGAGGGGAGGTGTCTGTGAGTAATGTGAAGGAGTAGTGAGTGCTGTAAGAGTGGACAGTGAGATATGAAGGGGAGGTGAGCTCAGAGGCGTAACTCTGGGAGGCAATGGAGTCATCTGCCGCCGGGCTCCTGCTCTGAAGGGGGGCACCTCTGCTCCCATTCTGTAACACCATTGAAATAAGTTAATTGATAGCTGCCGCTATCTTTTCAGTGACCGACTTCCTCACTGGTCCCTGCACCTTACACATCACACCCTTTTTATTATACTGAATATACACATTTTACAAGTGTCACACCCAGGATTAGAAACCACAACCTATTACACTGGAAGCAGACACCTTACTGATGAAGCGGTTAGCTCCTGTATAGAAAATATGAGAATTCTAACTACACTGCTCAAAAAAATAAAGGGAACACTAAAATAACACATCCTAGATCTGAATGAATGAAATATTCTTATTAAATACTTTGTTCTTTACATAGTTGAATGTGCTGACAACAAAATCACACAAAAATTATCAATGGAAATCAAAATTATTAACCCATGGAGGACTGGATTTGGAGTTACACTCAAAATTAAAGTGGAAAAACACACTACAGACTGATTCAACTTTGATGTAATGTCCTTAAAACAAGTAAAAATGAGGCTCAGTAGTGTGTGTGGCCTCCACGTGGGTGGCGGATGGTGAGGTGGCGGATGGTCTCCTGAGGGATCTCCTCCCAGACCTGGACTAAAGCATCCGCCAACTCCTGGACAGTCTGTGGTGCAACGTGGCATTGGTGGATGGAGTGAGACATGATGTCCCAGATGTGCTCAATTGGATTCAGGTCTGGGGAACGGGCGGGCCATTCCATAGCATCAATGCCTTCGTCTTGCAGGAACTGCTGACATAGTCCAGCCACATGAGGTCTAGCATTGTCTTGCATTAGGAGGAACCCAGGGCGAACCGCACCAGCATATGGTCTCACAAGGGGTCTGAGGATCTCATCTCGGTACCTAATGGCAGTCAGGCTACCTCTGGCGAGCACATGGAGGGCTGTACGGCCCCCCAAAGAAATGCCACCCCACACCATTACTGACCCACTGCCAAACCGGTCATGCTGGAGGATGTTGCAGGCAGCAGAACATTCTCCTTGGCGTCTCCAGACTCTGTCACGTCTGTCACATGTGCTCAGTGAGAACCTGCTTTCATCTGTGAAGAGCACAGGGCGCCAGGGGCGAATTTGCCAATCTTGGTGTTCTCTGGCAAATGCCAAACGTCCTGCACGGTGTTGGGCTGTAAGCACAACCCCCACCTGTGGACGTCTGGCCCTCATACCACCCTCATGGAGTCTGTTTCTGATTATTTGAGTAGACACATGCACATTTGTGGCTTGCTGGAGGTCATTTTGCAGGGCTCAGGCAGTGCTCCTCCTGTTCCTCCTTGCACAAAGGCGGAGGTAGCGGTCCTGCTGCTGGGTTGTTGCCCTACTACGGCCTCCTCCACGTCTCCTGATGTACTGGCCTGTCTCCTGGTAGCGCCTCCATGCTCTGGACTCTACGCTGACAGACACAGCAAACCTTCTTGCCACAGCTCGCATTGATGTGCCATCCTGGATGAGCTGAACTACCTGAGCCAATTGTATGGGTTGTAGGGAGGTCACACAGGCACGTGGAGGCCACACACACTACTGAGCCTCATTTTGACTTGTTTTAAGGACATTACATCAAAGTTGGATCAGCCTGTAGTGTGTTTTTCCACTTTAATTTTGAGTGTGACTCCAAATCCAGACCTCCATGGGTTAATAAATTTGATTTCCATTGATAATTTTTGTGTGATTTTGTTGTCAGCACATTCAGCTTTGTAAAGAACAAAGTATTTAATAAGAATATTTCATTCATTCAGATCTAGGATGTGTTATTTTAGTGTTCCCTTTATTTTTTTGAGCAGTGTATATGAAGTTACTTCTCTGCAGAGGCAGAACTCTGGGAGGCAACGGAGTCATCTGCCGCTGGGCTCCTGCTCTGAAGGGGGGCACCTCTCCTCCCATTCTGTGACACCATTGAATTAAGTTAATTGATAGCTATCGCTGTCTTTTCAGTGGCCGACTTCCTCACTGGTCCCTGCACCTTACACATCATGATCACACCCTCTTTATTATACTGAATATACACATTTTACAAGTGTCACACCCAGGATTAGAAAGTTAGAAACCACAACCTATTACACTGGAAGCAGACATCTTACTGATAAAGCTACAGTATTTGCTGCTGTATAGGAAATATGAGAATTTTAACTGTATGAAGATACTTTTCTGACAATTACACGTAACTTCATATAGTTATAATTCTCATGCTTCCTCTACAGGAGCAAATAACTCCATCAGTAAAGTGTCTGCTGTTAGTGTAACAGGTCATGGGTTCTAATCCTGTGTATGACTGCTAAGAAATGTGTAATTTAAATAAAAGACAATGAAATGTATAAATAGAGTATATACATTTTTTTTCAGAACACTCCATACACACACTCACACACACACACACATATATATATATATATATATATATACATATACACACATACATACATACATACATATATTTATCTTAATATAGGAAATAGGGGGGCACCAATATTTATCTTGCCTCCGGGCAACTGTGACGAACTTACGCCACTGCTTCTCCGACAACTACACATAACTTCATATAGTTAGAATTCTCATGCTTCCTGTTCAGCATGTGTGATGGGCCGCCTCCCAATGCGTCCGCATCAAACTAAGGTCGACCCTGCTGTCAGGCGGTCCACCGCCATTTTTTAATCAGAGGCGTCACACGCAGCCACCCTGAAAATGCTCCTGGCATGCCCCTGTCCAGCCCCCCTCCACTTTTACATGGCAAGGCTGCCCAGCATGTGTGATGGACCGCCTCCCGATGCGTCCGCACCAAACTAAGGTTGACCCCTGGCAGCGAAGCCTAACTTGGGTCAGATTTTGTAATTGGCTCGTTAGATTTTGGTTAAGGCTCTGTATCTATAACTCTATATTATGGCCCACTCGCATACTAGTACCCTGGGCTGCTCAAGCAATGATAGTTTGCTTCCTCATGTGCCGCATCATGCAGTCAATTTGTTCCGTTTGCCTCTGCATGATGCAACTGCGAGTCCATAAAAGAGTCCAATGATAGTGTAAATCCCTCCGCAGATGGAGTGCAATGTGGTGTACTCTAGGTGTGCTTGCTGTAGGTGTGCTTGGTTCTGCTGTTTGGTGTTGCTGTTGGGTATCAACATTATCCACATCTGGGAGGTCACGCGTATCGATGGGTGTCAACACCAGCGCTTGGTCAGCAGCTGCCTCTTCACCCTCATCAACTGGTGGGCTGGGTGGTTGTGGACATGATGGTCCTACAACATAAACATTATATGTAAGTAATCTATGTTCTCTAAGTAAAATGATATATGAAAATATGTAACACAAAATGTGTGATTTTTAAATGAAGAACATGTTTGTTTAATCCAAAATTAAAAACTTTACATACTGTAAGTGCAGTATTGGGGGAAATTTCATGTATTACTAAATAATAGTGTGAGGAAAAGAGTTGGAGGAACACTGCATGTAAAAAATAAACATTGAGTCAACAACTCCAAAATGGGTCCATGTGCAACGTCAGTGGTGGGTGCTCTATGGCAGTTGGCATTACACCCCTACATCATATTTAAACAGGGTTGGGTACGGGATCCCGGCGGTCGGGAACCCGGCGGTCCGAATACCGACGCCGGGATCCCGACCGTCGGAATGCCGGCAGGGGGTTGAGTGCAATGAAGCCCCTTGCAGGCTCAGTCATGGACACTCAGGAGTGGGATTTGCTGTGGCGGCGCAGCCGGCGGTCAGGATCCCGGCGTCGGTATTCTGACAGCCGGAATCCCAACTGCGGGGATCCTGACTACACCCCATTTAAACAGCACTGCAGCAATACATCTACAGCTGGTTTTGATGTTATATGAAGAAAGAAAAACACTGTATATTTTTTTAAGTGCATGCTTAAAGTAGCCTGAGTGCTACCCCACAAGGGTGAAGAATAGTTTCTCAAGTGGTGGAAGGGACTCATTGCTTAGTAAATCCTGAGGATGATGATGCGGAGACAGCTGTCCTTTTTTCCTTTCTCTCAGTTCATGACAGAGAGGCAGGAGTCCCCACCCAACATAGTTAATGGCGCAACTGAAAAAAAAAGCTAACATTTCAATTATTATTGTACTGATAATAAGAATGGGAATTTCCCTGAACTTACAGTGCATCCAGAAAGTATTCACAGCGCTTCTCTTTTACACATTTTGTTATGTTACAGCCTAATTCCAAAATGGAATAAATTAATTTTTTCCCATCAATATTCTACACACAAAACCCCATAATGACAATGTGAAATAAGTTTTCTTTGAGATGTTTGCAAATTTACTCAAAATAAAAAAAAGAAAAACAAAAGGATTTTTCCCACGCACTCTGCGGGCTGTTAGTAACGAACTGTATACTATATAATAATAGAAAATTTAGAGCTCCTCGTTACATATATTTTGCAAAAAATATAATAAGCCTCCAGGCCACTTCACGGCTGCTCTATTACTGGAGGTCCCTAATACTAAGTATAAGTCCAGGGCGTGGTACCCCCCCTGGTTTGGTGTGACCGGGCTACCTTGGGGCAGCGCACCATAATATTTATTTAGCACTTGTGTAACACTTTTACTGTTCCACTAATTCTACTCTTTTGAGTATTTTACTAACACCCCTATTTTTGTATCACTTTCTAACATATAGCTCCTGCTTCATTCTACACATATTTACACTATAGTATGTCAATGGTGTGCTGCCCTGGGGTGGTTGGGCCTAAGCGGACTTTGTGGGGTCCACACCCTGGACTTATAGTTAATATTAGGGACCTCCAGTAATAGAGCGGCCGTGAAGTGGCATGAAGGCTTATCATATTTTTTGCAAAATATATGTAACGAAGAGCTCTAAATTTTCTATTATTATATAGTGTACAGTTCTTGTTACTAACAGCCCGCAGAGTGCATGGGAAAAATCCTTTTGTTTTTCTTGTCTAGAAGTAACCCCCTCCTGCAGCACCTGAAGAGTGTTACCAGTTTGATTAGAGCAGTTGCCATTATATATAAAAATAAAAAAACTAAGAAATCACATGTATATAAGTATTCACAGCCTCAATACTTTGTTGATGCACCTTTGGCAGCAATTACAGCCTCAAGTCTTTTTGAATATGATGCCACAAGCTTGGCACACCTATCTTTGGGCAGTTTCGCCCATTCCTCTTTGCAGCACCTCTCAAGCTCCATCAGGTTGGATGGGAAGCGTCGGTGCACAGCTATTTTCAGATCTCTCCAGAGATGTTCAATCGGATTCACGTCTGAGCTCTGGTTGTGCCACTAGTGCACATTCACAGAGTTGTCCTGCAACCACTCCTTTGGTATCTTGGCTGTGTGCTTAGGGTCGTTGTCCTGCTGAAAGATAAACTGTCTCCCCAGTCTGAGGTCAAGAGTGCTCTGGAGCAGGTTTTCATCGAGGATGTCTCTGTACATTGCTGCATTCATCTTTCCCTCTATCCTGACTAGTCTCCCAGTTCCTGCCGCTGAAAAACATCCCCACCGCATGATGCTGCCACCACTATGCTTCACTGTAGGGATGGTATTGGCCTGGTGATGAGCGGTGTCTGGTTTCCTCCAAACATGATGCCTGGCATTCACGCCAAAAAGTTAAATCTTTGTCTCATCAGACCAGAGAATTTTGTTTCTCATGGTCTGAGAGACCTTCAGGTGCATTTTGGGGGAAAAATTAATTTATTCCATTTTGGAATAAGGCTGTAACATAACAAAATGTGGAAAAAATGAAGCGCTGTGAATACTTTCCGGGTGCACTGTATATTCAGCCACTTCCAAGGTTGTACTTATTATTTTTCTTACTCAGACAAACAATATGGTGCTAGATCACCACATATACCAAACAATTATAACACTCATTAAATTAGTAGGTACTCCTGTGGCTTTGCTCGTGTGGATGTGTACCAAAAAAAATGCCAAAAATTTTCATCTCCATAGTTCATTTACAGTCCCAAGAAGTATATTTCTCCCAAAAAATGTATAGTTATATACATATAGTCATTTTGGACTTGAGGAACCTGCACACGGCATACTCCAAGTGTCAAGCACCTGGTTATTCCTTTATTACTCGTCTCTCTGATGTCACATTGAGACCATACACACCTCAGTTTCTTTCTAGACCACTAAGCTATGCAATAGTAAAAACATAATCCAAATTCATCCAGTAGTTTTTGTGTAATGCCGGAGCGAACAGACAAACAAAATTACAACTTTATTATTATATAGGGCAATATTCATTTGATATATCGTGCCCAATCTCCCGTGCAAAGTGACGGAAGATCACAGGGTGATACTCAATTGTCCCCTTTTATCGCCCCTATCGTGCCCATAGCAGTCAGGTTTAGCGGCGTAAAGCACATAAACCCGACTAAAATCAGGGGTGCGATCGCGATATGTCTCGTTTGTGTACCCATACGGGTCACTTTTCACGCATTTCAGCTCACCACTACTGGGGGTAGCGAGTTGAAATGCTGATATTATGCCCGTCGGCAGAAACATTTCAATAGCTGCCGGTGGGTGCGATAGGGGGTGGGAGAGGGCAGCAACAATTGATTTCCACCTATAGATTTCCATTAAGCATAAAAGAGTACAGGCTATTTACACTGCCACAGAATCGCTAATGAGGTTTTATACCGCAGAACTGAGTGTAATACAGAACTTTCAGAGTGTGTCTGTACCTATACTTCAATGAACTACCACACCCGGAGGACACCAAAATGCTGGCTCCTTCCCTGTTACTGGGAGCCAGGTGCTGCACTCAGAGCCAGATTTAGACCTCATGGGGCCCTAGGCAAGATACCACTGTGCCCCCCCCCCCCCCCCCCTTTCTTTTTTTTTAAACACTATATTCTTTATTTTTTGTGGTAGGTGGGGAGTGGATAAGACTGCCTTATATTACAGAAAACCATATATGACATTGGTCTCAATTAAAAAAAAAAAACTAAATGGCTCCCAACAGGAAAAAAATAAACACACTGGCCCCTGACAGGAAATAAACCAAACACACTTTATATTATACCAGCTGCTGTGATGACCTACATATAATACCAGTAAAGGCACCCATCACATTACACTGCCAGAGAAGCACATCATGTCATATTGGCTGTGTATCCCTTCACATCACACCAGAAGTGGTGCCACTTGTAATATAGCAGACACACGGGGGAAGCTTCTCATGCTCATTCTGGGGGAGCAAGAGACTGATCTCACAGGCAAAGTGGGACAAGAGAACGGCAACTATATATATATATATATATATATATATATATATATACACATTTATAAATAATATATATAATATATATAATACTTATGTTATCTCAGTAGGGGACCCAGAAATGTGGGATTTTGAATTTTGGATAAGGGATACTCAACCTGTACTACAATTATAATGTGCCAAAAAGCAATAAGACCATAGTGCTTGGTAGCTACTCCCACTGTGTCAGGGTTACTGGGAGTGCGACAGTGGCTGTATTTTCCTGTTATAATGGAGGCATTACTATATATTAGAGATGAGCGGGTTCGGTTTCTCTGAATCCGAACCCGCCAGAACTTCATGTTTTTTTTCACGGGTCCGAGCGACTCGGATCTTCCCGCCTTGCTCGGTTAACCCGAGCGCGCCCGAACGTCATCATGACGCTGTCGGATTCTCGCGAGGCTCGGATTCTATCGCGAGACTCGGATTCTATATAAGGAGCCGCGCGTCGCCGCCATTTTCACACGTGCATTGAGATTGATAGGGAGAGGACGTGGCTGGCGTCCTCTCCGTTTAGAATTAGAATAGATTAGAGAGACACTTGATTTACTAATTTTGGGGAGCATTAGGAGTACTCAGTAGTGTACAGTGCAGAGTTTTGCTGATAGTGACCAGTGACCACCACTTTTATTTATAATCCGTTCTCTGCCTGAAAAAAGCGATACACAGCACACAGTGACTCAGTCACATACCATATCTGTGTGCACTGCTCAGGCTCAGGCCAGTGTGCTGCATCATCTATTATCTATCTATATATAATATTATATATATCTGTCTGACTGCTCAGCTCACACAGCTTATAATTGTGGGGGAGACTGGGGAGCACTACTGCAGTGCCAGTTATAGGTTATAGCAGGAGCCAGGAGTACATAATATATTATATAGTGAGTGACCACCAGACACACAGTGCAGTTTATTTAATATATCCGTTCTCTGCCTGAAAAAAGCGATACACACAGTGACTCAGTCAGTCACATACCATATCTGTGTGCACTGCTCAGGCTCAGGCCAGTGTGCTGCATCATCTATATATATTATATATCTGTCTGACTGCTCAGCTCACACAGCTTATAATTGTGGGGGAGACTGGGGAGCACTACTGCAGTGCCAGTTATAGGTTATAGCAGGAGCCAGGAGTACATAATATTATATTAAAATTAAACAGTGCACACTTTTGCTGCAGGAGTGCCACTGCCAGTGTGACTAGTGACCAGTGACCTGACCACCAGTATATAATATTAGTAGTATACTATCTCTTTATCAACCAGTCTATATTAGCAGCAGACACAGTACAGTGCGGTAGTTCACGGCTGTGGCTACCTCTGTGTCGGCACTCGGCAGCCCGTCCATAATTGTATATACCACCTAACCGTGGTTTTTTTTTCTTTCTTTATACATACATACTAGTTACGAGTATACTATCTCTTTATCAACCAGTCTATATATTAGCAGCAGACACAGTACAGTGCGGTAGTTCACGGCTGTGGCTACCTCTGTGTCGGCACTCGGCAGCCCGTCCATAATTGTATATACCACCTAACCGTGGTTTTTTTTCTTTCTTTATACATACATACTAGTTACGAGTATACTATCTCTTTATCAACCAGTCTATATATTAGCAGCAGACACAGTACAGTGCGGTAGTTCACGGCTGTGGCTACCCCTGTGTCGGCACTCGGCAGCCCGTCCATAATTGTATATACCACCTAACCGTGGTTTTTTTTTCTTTCTTTATACATACATACTAGTTACGAGTATACTATCTCTTTATCAACCAGTCTATATATTAGCAGCAGACACAGTACAGTGCGGTAGTTCACGGCTGTGGCTACCTCTGTGTCGGCACTCGGCAGCCCGTCCATAATTGTATATACCACCTAACCGTGGTTTTTTTTTCTTTCTTTATACATACATACTAGTTACGAGTATACTATCTCTTTATCAACCAGTCTATATATTAGCAGCAGACACAGTACAGTGCGGTAGTTCACGGCTGTGGCTACCTCTGTGTCGGCACTCGGCAGCCCGTCCATAATTGTATATACCACCTAACCGTGGTTTTTTTTTCTTTCTTTATACATACATACTAGTTACGAGTATACTATCTCTTTATCAACCAGTCTATATATTAGCAGCAGACACAGTACAGTGCGGTAGTTCACGGCTGTGGCTACCTCTGTGTCGGCACTCGGCAGCCCGTCCATAATTGTATATACCACCTAACCGTGGTTTTTTTTTCTTTCTTTATACATACATACTAGTAACGAGTATACTATCTCTTTATCAACCAGTCTATATATTAGCAGCAGACACAGTACAGTGCGGTAGTTCACGGCTGTGGCTACCTCTGTGTCGGCACTCGGCAGCCCGTCCATAATTGTATATACCACCTAACCGTGGTTTTTTTTTCTTTCTTTATACATACATACTAGTTACGAGTATACTATCTCTTTATCAACCAGTCTATATATTAGCAGCAGACACAGTACAGTGCGGTAGTTCACGGCTGTGGCTACCTCTGTGTCGGCACTCGGCAGCCCGTCCATAATTGTATATACCACCTAACCGTGGTTTTTTTTTCTTTCTTTATACATACATACTAGTTACGAGTATACTATCTCTTTATCAACCAGTCTATATATTAGCAGCAGACACAGTACAGTGCGGTAGTTCACGGCTGTGGCTACCTCTGTGTCGGCACTCGGCAGCCCGTCCATAATTGTATATACCACCTAACCGTGGTTTTTTTTTCTTTCTTTATACATACATACTAGTTACGAGTATACTATCTCTTTATCAACCAGTCTATATATTAGCAGCAGACACAGTACAGTGCGGTAGTTCACGGCTGTGGCTACCTCTGTGTCGGCACTCGGCAGCCCGTCCATAATTGTATATACCACCTAACCGTGGTTTTTTTTTCTTTCTTTATACATACATACTAGTTACGAGTATACTATCTCTTTATCAACCAGTCTATATATTAGCAGCAGACACAGTACAGTGCGGTAGTTCACGGCTGTGGCTACCTCTGTGTCGGCACTCGGCAGCCCGTCCATAATTGTATATACCACCTAACCGTGGTTTTTTTTTCTTTCTTTATACATACATACTAGTTACGAGTATACTATCTCTTTATCAACCAGTCTATATATTAGCAGCAGACACAGTACAGTGCGGTAGTTCACGGCTGTGGCTACCTCTGTGTCGGCACTCGGCAGCCCGTCCATAATTGTATACTAGTATCCAATCCATCCATCTCCATTGTTTACCTGAGGTGCCTTTTAGTTGTGCCTATTAAAATATGGAGAACAAAAATGTTGAGGTTCCAAAATTAGGGAAAGATCAAGATCCACTTCCACCTCGTGCTGAAGCTGCTGCCACTAGTCATGGCCGAGACGATGAAATGCCAGCAACGTCGTCTGCCAAGGCCGATGCCCAATGTCATAGTACAGAGCATGTCAAATCCAAAACACCAAATATCAGTAAAAAGCCTCTTTTTTCTTTGCGTCATGTGCTGTTTGGGGAGGGTTTTTTGGAAGGGACATCCTGCGTGACACTGCAGTGCCACTCCTAGATGGGCCCGGTGTTTGTGTCGGCCACTAGGGTCGCTAATCTTACTCACACAGCTACCTCATTGCGCCTCTTTTTTTCTTTGCGTCATGTGCTGTTTGGGGAGGGTTTTTTGGAAGGGACATCCTGCGTGACACTGCAGTGCCACTCCTAGATGGGCCCGGTGTTTGTGTCGGCCACTAGGGTCGCTTATCTTACTCACACAGCGACCTCGGTGCAAATTTTAGGACTAAAAATAATATTGTGAGGTGTGAGGTATTCAGAATAGACTGAAAATGAGTGTAAATTATGGTTTTTGAGGTTAATAATACTTTGGGATCAAAATGACCCCCAAATTCTATGATTTAAGCTGTTTTTTAGTGTTTTTTGAAAAAAACACCCGAATCCAAAACACACCCGAATCCGACAAAAAAAATTCGGTGAGGTTTTGCCAAAACGCGTTCGAACCCAAAACACGGCCGCGGAACCGAACCCAAAACCAAAACACAAAACCCGAAAAATTTCAGGCGCTCATCTCTACTATATATTGTTATTAAATTGGGGGCATTACTATATATTTCTATTATACTGGAGGCATTACTATATATTTTTAGCCTTGCCTCCAGATTCCCAAAAAAGAAGGGGCTGTCACGTGGCCACGCTGCTAGTGTCATTTAGCCACTCCCACTAACATCAAGTGGCCACACCCCCTCACAACACATGACCACACCCATTTTTCTGCACTCAGTACCACTAAGAAAATATTTCTACTTACACCACTGTTGTCAGTACTTTACATCCATTGAGTGAGAATACTGCAACTAAGCATAGCCACAAAAAGAATAATGTGCTGTAAGTTTGTGTATATGCACCTTTTGTGTGCAGAGCATATATTTTTATGAACATAATGTCTAAGGGGATATAGTTAATATCCCGACACTCAGCATGCAGACGGCCAGACTCCCGGCAGCAGAATCCAGACGTTCAAAATCCCAACAGATATCAATGGTAAGTATTGTGGTTCAGTGATGTGCAGTGAGGTAAATGACTAGTACCAGAACACAATATATGAGCCCAAGGTTTAATGTGGGCATTATATAAATGTGCAGCAGTATATACTGCAGAAATTTGGTGAGTTTTGGTCAGAGGTGTGCAGCGAGGTGAGGCAGAGCATAGACCAGTATTCTCTGGAATTTTGACTATAAAAAGGGTTAAAATATTACAAAGAAGATAGTATTTTCATATTATTTTTATAGCTGAGCATATTTGAGTATGACAGGAGAGGCTCTGCGACACCTGGCTGTACGTCATTGCCTGATACATAATTAACCACCCCAAAGAGTAATGGGCCCTACACATTAGGCGATATAACTAAATGATATGAACATTCTCGTTCACCACTTAACTGACGATTTTTCCTTCCAAAAGCGTTAAAAACATTGTTTTTTAAAATTTATTTTATTTAATAAAGTTGAAAAAGTATTTTTTCAAATATTTAAACATTATATTATGTACATCTGCAGAACAGATCTCCACGTCAAAAACGGGGGGACAGGGTGGGAGGACGCAGTTGCATGAAATCTGACCATGCCAGTTAAGTGGTTAATTAATGAACGAGAACTCGTTTATATCGTTCAGTTTGTAGGCACCAATGATGAATGATGCGCGGCCCCACGCTTGTTCATCGTTGGTGCCGGGTCGCTTATGCATGCAGGCCAATATGGACAATCTCGTCCATATTAGCATGCACTGCTATGGAGCGGGGTGACGGGGGGAGTGAAGAAACTTCACTCCCCCCATCACCTCCCCCCCCCCCCGCCGCCTGGTCGCCCCTCTGCCGTGTCGAGCAGCTCGGCGACGGATTGCCGAATGTGTAGGGCCCATTACAGTTTATAAACCCTTAAAGGGCATGCAGTTCAGGCAATGCATTTTAAAAGCCAGATGGAAAACATCTGATTTTGACATTTTCTGTTTTACATTTTCTGTAAGTACAGTGATGCAGCATAGGAACATCTGGTGGGTTACATACTATTTACTGGCGGGCGGGATGCCGGCTGTCAAGATCCCGACAGCGGGATCCTGCCCCACCATAATGCCAGCAGCGGGGCAAGCGCTAAGAGTCCCCTTGCTGGCTCGCTTTGCTTGCCATGCTGCGGGCTCGGTGGTTTGGTGCGCTCGCCACAGGTTCTATTCTCACTCTATGGGTGTTGTGGACACCCGCGAGTGGGAATAGCCCCTGTGCACCGGGATTTTGGCTGTCGGCATAGTTGGCTGTCAGGATTCCGGCGTCGGTATCCTGACCACCGGGATCCCGACAGCCGGCAAATTGATTGCATCCCCATCAGGCCAGTACATATTTCACACTTGCCAACTATCCCTGATTGCACCTTACCCACATACCAGTATGTAGTTATTTTATTCTTGAAATCCAAGATATATACATTCAAATGGGATCAGCAGTGTCATTTGCCTGCATTGGTTATAAGACACTATGGGGCAGATATGGTAACCTGGAGAAGGCATAAGGAAGTGATAAACCAGTGATAAGTGCAAGGTGATAAATGGACCAGCCAATCAGCTCCAATATGTAAATTAACAGGAGCTGATTGGCTGGTGCGTTTATCACCTTGCACTTATCATTGGTGTATCACTTCCTTATGCCGTCTCCAGGCTTAATGCATTTTCATCTAAGGTTTCTCCTGCCCACTTATATGGAAGCATTTGTGAGTAGAACACAATACATGAACAAGGCCTGAAAAGTAGCAGTGTGTTTTTATCAACAAGTAGATCTGACTAACTGCTTTGGGGCTTGTTCACATTTGGATTTAAGTAAATTTTATGTTAAAAAGATGTAGCAATACATGCTTGCGTTATCGCCGCGCTCATAGGTGTTACTTTCGCAATATCCATGAAGTGGTTTTCCAAAAGTAGGCAAGTATGACATATTTGCACTTAATTATCGCACTTGTCGTGACCAAAAAAAAGACAGGTGTAGCTGCGTATAGCAGTTAAAACTATGTAAAGTCCTAGTTAGAGCGGCCCATAATTTGGGCATCCAAACCATGGATGGCCCTCCCCTCTAACACCCGAACCCTAATCCCCGCTATCTGCAGCTTAACCGTAACCCTCCCCGCTAAGTGCCTTATCCTAACCAACCCTTTTTAGTGCCTAAACCCCCCCCCCCCCCAGTCATTTTCCCCCTGCAGCCTAGCCTTATCCCTCCCTCTAGTACTTAAACCCCTAGCCCTAACTTTCCCTTCTTGGTGCCTAACCCGCCCCGGCATACTTACAGTTGGGATGTTGACAGCCAGGATTATGGTGCCGGCATTGTTTGTTGGGATCCCATCGTCGACCAGAGTCGGTATTCCGGGTCAGTAAACCGTCTGCTGGTATTCAGACCGTAGGTATGCCAACCAGATCCTGGTACTTTATCTTTCACAAATTATCTCTCTAAGCTTTGATAAATTCTTCCCCCCTTTATTATGAAATAGGCAATTAATATGGGATGAATTTTTAAGGGCAGGATGCATTGTTAGTGCTTGTATATGATAAATTAAGTATTTGTGAAAAACTAAGTTTCTGTCCCACTAGTCAAAATACTATTCTTGCTCCTACCTCCTCACCTCTTCGTTAATTCCCTCTTATGCTTTTTTAAACTCCTTAAAATATTTCATTTTACTTATTTTTTTTATTGTTTCTATTAATGCCTAAAGAACCATATTTTATTAGCATTGCTTATTGTCTGCAAAGTGATTACAATTAGCATGGAGAGAAACACATATAAACTCATCAGCATACAGCTATAATTGTAGCGTTCATATACGAGAGGGTTACATATTAGGTTACTGTGATCCTTGTGAAGTGGCACCCGAGCACCTGCAAGATGATGACATCGTCCCTTTGCCAGGCTCATTACACAGTGATTGCAATCAGTGCATTCTCTGAGCTTTGATTGACCCTTTCAATAGCTAATCTGGATCCTTGCTGCTGTCAGGAAGCCCTAGATATCAGATATTTAAGTAGTAGATTATGCTGGGAAGCGACCAGTCTGTGAAATCATATGTAAAATATTCAATAAATGAGTGCATATCGCAACGGAATATGCTGCGCTATATAAGAATATGCATTTGTTATTTAGGTTTCAATAAACGTAAAAATGTTGCAGAATGTGTTTCTCCGCTCAAGCATTAACATGCAGGAAATGTTGTGGGATAAACTTTACTGTGACCAGCACATGTATAGCTTTATACATTCAGCTTCAGTGGGGACCCATGAATGTCAATACAATTTATTAAACCGATATAGGGTTCCCTAGCCTTTATCCCTAGTTTTTATTCTGCTCTTGGTCCCTTGCTTCAAGCTCTGTCCCTGTATACAGACTTCTATGGCAGTTATTATATTAGCAATTGGTTAAAAGAGAGCAACTGCCATAAAAAGTTAAAGCAACATGCTCCGACATGCTCAGAAAAATAATGATGGTGTGAAATTGGTATGTATTTTCCAATATATTACCAACAATCATTTGGTTTTAAATTTATATCTGCAGACGCAATATTTCCCTCTCCTGGGACCAGCCACCAATGAGCTGCACTCCTGTAGGCTGGACCCTGCTCTCCCATCCTTCCCTCTATGGGGGTCATTCCGAGTTGATCGCTAGCTGCCGTTGTTCGCAGCACAGCGATCAGGCTAAAAATCGTCATTTCTGCGCATGTGTATGGGCCGCAGTGCGCACGCGTGACGTACTTTCACAAAAAACTATGCAGTTTTACCTAAGGCCGAGCGACTCTTTTCCGTCGCTCTGCTGATCGGTGAGTGATTGACAAGAAGTGGGTGTTTCTGGGAGGTAACTGACCGTTTTCCGGGAGTGTGCTAAAAAACGCAGGCGTGTTAGGTAAAAACGCAGGCGTGCCTGGAGAAACGGGGGAGTGGCTGGCCAAACGCAGGGCGTGTTTGTGACATCAAAGCAGGAACTAAACAGACTGAAGTGATCGCAAGTAAGGAGTAGGTCTGCAGCTACTCTGAAACTGCTTGAAAAAATGTCAGCACTATTCTGCTAACCTTTCGGTTTCACTTCTGCTAACCTTAGATACACTCCCTGAGGGCGGCGGCTTAGCGTTTGCACTGCTGCTAAAAGCAGCAAGCGAGCGATCAACTCGGAATGAGGGCCTATATCCCCACAGCGTCCTTTCCTGCCTCTCCCTCCTCATGGCTGCCTCCATTAATACCAGAAACAAGGTAATTGGAGCAGCATTGCTACAGTTCTGAGGGGGGAAGGCAGTGCACAGTCCTTGAAGTTGCCATTACTTTATCCGTACCTCCCAACTGTCCCAAATTTTGCGGGACAGTCCCGTTTGTTGGGACTGTCCCACCCGTAGTGTCCCGTGGTGCGGGCAGTTGAGAGGCTACTGTTGTCACTACTCTACCTAGCAGAGCGTCTATTCACTAGAGAAAGAGGGAGAGGGGGCATGCCAGCAACTCACAGAGCACTGGCCATACACCTGTGACAAAAAACGGGGGCATGGCTCGCGAGCGTGGCACTCCCACGAAGCCATGCCCCCTTTTACATAGACCACACCCCTTTTTAAGCTTGGCGCAGCGACAACGTGCCATGGGGTCCCTCCCAGGCATCTGCTAATGTTGGGAAGTATACTTTATCCTTCTCCAAACTAGAGTGGGTACATCCTACAGCTGGGAGCTGATCCACCCTAGGTCACTCTAGGACCATCAGTACCCCCCTGACCCACCCTAGGTCACTCTAGGACCATCAGTACCCCCTCTTTGTCTGCCACCCAGGTCCCACTTCTCTGGATTGTCTTATTGCCTCTGTGTCTGTCCAGCCCAAAGCCCAGACTCTCTATAGAGGTCTCTGTGTCTGGGTTGTTTGCTGCACCTTTACAGGAGACATGACATTCCCCGTAGAGAACCCAGGGAAGTGGGTGTTCTGGGATCCAGAAGATGGGTTCTGCACCGTTGTGCAGGTAGGACCTGCGCTGCTCAAGCTGCCTCATGGGAAAGGAGCAGGGCAGTAGAGAGCCTGGCTGTGCTCAGATACTTTTCAAGGTGTGCAGCCTGATCACAGGAGGTGTAGGCATACACTCTTAGAAAAAAATACAGAAACATAATTGTGTATTAAGTGCCTCCTGTGCCACACTGTAGCCCAGCACACAGCAGCGTGGGCTGAGGAGAAAAGCTGCAATTGCTGCTGCCAGGTAAGGGGGGAAGGAATCTGGACCCCACTGGGTCCCTCCATCAGAATGGGGCCCAGGTAGTTTGTACCCTCTCACTCCCTCTCTCTGTACCACTGGGAAGGAGGCACACAAACACACAGCGGGCACAGCCAGGGGGGCAGTGCTGACAAGAGGTGGTGGGCCCCCCTATCTTAAGTGCCCCGGGCCCCCCGAAGGATTAATCTGGCCCTGGGGCCCTCCCAAAGCAGCCACCACCTATGAGGAGGTGATGCACACCTCCTCATAGGTGGTGGCTGCTTTGGGAGGGGCTGGATCACATTTACAATCACCCTCCATATTCACTTCTACCACCCCAGCAGCACCCATAAAGTAGAACCTGGAGCAATGGAGGATGTCAGTGTGTCCCCTTCGGGTCTGGCATTTGGAAGAGACTGCCTTCCATTGTCACCTGTGTTTACACCCCTGACTTGATGGCATATTTGTTTTGGAAAAGGAGATTCCCTGTGCTTCTTACGCTTGAAACTGCAATGCTGGGAACATTGATACTTTCTTTTCTGTTTTATTTAGATTTTCTTGCAATCAAGAACACATAATTCAGAAAATGAATGAAGTATGAGCAGAGCAATAAGGTGGACAGAATCTTATTTTTAAACATGTAATATTTTTAAAGGGAACAACTACTGCAATCAGATTGTCCAGTTTTTCAAATTGAAACAAAAAATGTAGTATCCCTTTAATTGCACTTGTGAGTCATCACATTGTACTCCCGCTGCTGATTAATGAAAATGCTGAGATGGGCACTGTCACCGTATTATCTCTTAAATCATTATGGAAGAAGAGGGCACAAAATCCACATGCCCACCCGATTAAGATTGATTTTAAATTCTTCTAAATTACTTCTTGCAATCAAATCTCTTTTTCATTCCAGTGTCTCTGAGACATATTAACATACTGATCTGTCTCTCAACCCTGCCGTTATGTTGCTGCAGCACGGAGCAGCTTCTGCAATAACACGGATACTGACATAAAAAGCTGTATAGTGAGCAACCTCCAAAGTACATGCAAAAGTACATGAGATTGCAAGACTATAACATCTGTTTCATAATCAGTTTAGAAAAATTAGTAGTCAGCCATCAGTTTTGCTGACACGTTTTATAATGAAAATATGCATTTATAAGCAATCTATATGATATGGAATAGACTGCAGAGCAGGGACGTAAGTTCATCCTAGTCGCCCGGAGGCAAGTCAGTTTGGTGTCCCCCCCTCCCCCTTCCTTAAAAAAAATGGGAAGACAAATATGATATGTGCGTGTTATAATATATAAACACACACAACTTATACCCCTTTCACACCGCAAACCCGGGTCCGACCCAGTATATTGAACCCGGGTCGGACACGGGTCAGACCATTTCACACTACACTTTCAACCCGGGTTATTGCAGGGTTGACTCCTTTTAACTCAACCCGGGTCAGCAGTTAAAACACCATGGATTTAATTTTAAATGGACTCTTTTTGGCTCAGAAAGATGGGTGTCAGAAGGGGACAAAATTAGAGAGTGCGGACAGCTCACAGCATTGCAGGAATCATGGGTGACAGAGCTATGTTTTTATACACAATTGCATCTTTAACTGTTCCAGTAACATACCTCCCAACTGTCCCAATTTTCGCGAGACAGTCCCGTTTTTTGTGACTGTCCCACCCGCGGCACGCAGTGTCCCGCGGTGTGGGGGGCAGTTGGGAGGGGTTCACTATGGTATGCCGGTGGTCGGGCTCCCGGCAACCAGCATACCGGCGCCGGGAGACCGACCACCAGCTTACCGACAGTGTGGCGAGCGCAAATGAGCCCCTTGCGAGCTCGCTGCGCTCACCACGCAACGGGCACGGTGGCGCGCTACGGGCGCGGTGGCGCGCTATTTTATTCTCCCTCCAGGGGGGTCGTGGAAACCCACGAGGGAGAATAAGTGTCGGTATGCCAGCTGTCGGGATCCCGGCGCCGGTATACTGTGCGCCGGGATCCCGTCAGTCGGCATACTGAAGACCACCCGTTGGGAGACTAGTGTCACTGCTGCACTGCTTAGCAGAACAGCGGTGAATTGACGCTGTGCGCATGCGCACAGCGTCTATTCATAGGTGATAGAGGGAGAGGGGGCATGCCAGCAGCTCAGAGAGCACTGGGCATGCCCCCTCAGTGACGGTTCAAGGGGGGCGTGACTCGCGATCGCGGCTCTGCCACGAGACCATGGGGGTCATTCCGAGTTCGCTAGCAACTTTTTGCAGCGCTGCAATCTGATAGTCGCCGGCTATAGGAGAGTGTATTTTCGCTTTGCAAGTGTGCAAATGCCTTTGCAGCCGAGCGGTACAAAAACAGTTTATGCCGTTTCTGAGTAGCTCTGGACTTACTCAGCCACTGCGATCACTTCAGTCTTTTTGGTCCCGGAATTGACGTCAGACACACACCCTGCAAACGCTTGGACATGCCTGCGTTTTCCCAAACACTCCCAGAAAACAGTCAGTTGACACCCGTAAACGCCCTCTTTCTGTCAATCACCTTGCGATCGACTGTGCAAATGGATTCTTCGTTAAATCCATCGCCCAGCACCAATCCTCTTTGTACCTGTATGACGTGCCTGCGCATTGCGGTGCATACGCATGCACAGTTTTGCCGAGTTTTAACTTGATCGCAGCGCTGTAAAAAGTTGCTAGCGAGCGATCAACTCGGAATGACCGCCTATGCCCCTTTCATATAGGCTATGCCCCCTTTTCGGGCACTCTCCAAGGTCCCTCTTTATACTTTTAATAAGTTGGGAGGTATGCAGTAAACTGCCTAGCAATCTCCGCCTCACCCATAACTCTTAACAGCTCTAATTCTTAATGCTCTCTGTTCTTTTCTGTGTATCAGGGGTCAGGCTGCTGACATCAAGGCACGCAAAGAACAGCCAATCAGCACTTTTACATGAATGCAGGGTTGAATAACCCTGGTTGGACACTTTAGAGTGCACATTGACCCGGGTCCAACCCATGTATAACACTGCTTTTATACCGGGTTGAAATGCAGGGTTACACGACCCGGTATATTTAAAAGTGGTGCTTTTAGACTGCACCTTGACCCGGGTTGAGCTGGCTCGACGCGGCAATATCCTGGGTTATATTTGCGGTGTGAAAAGGGTATTACAGAATTATATAGGTAGCGCTCTCAGCCAGTGTACATGGACCGGAACCCTCGGTGAATTGGCAGTGCTCCAGCTACGCTGTGATCATGCAGGGTGCATGCAGAATCAGTGTTCACCAGCGGGTCCCATCTCACAATACAGCAGCAGCGGCAGGTGCACCGTCGCATGCTGCAGTGCAGGCTGATCCGTACCGGGCAGGAGCCATCCTGTCCCCTGTTGCAGGGGTTAGCAGGGCTCCTGGGACAGAGCCAGTTAACTGCAGTAGTAGCATGTGCACCACAGGAGCTGCATTGGCATCGATCACACTTGGATCCCGCTGTGAGCCACACAGGTGCTGCTGTGCATGCAGGTGCCCCTTCAGCAGGGCCTGACTGCCTAACTGGCACGGAAGGGCCGATGGTCTGGTGGGTTGGTCTGGTCACACAGAGAGTCGGGAATGCTGTTTTCAGCGCAGCTTCTGGATCTCTGGTTTGTGCACATACACCTCCAACCCCGCCGCACCAAGTGCCTGTTTCAAAGAAATATGGGGGCGTGCCATGAGTCCACACCCCCTGACTCACGGCACAATCCCCCATGAGCTGTGTCCACACCCCCTTTCACGTGCGCACGTCCACAGATGACAGTGCCGAAAAGCAGCCCCGGTCAGTCTCTGCCCTTTAGGGTTTGGAGTCGGGAGGCAGGTGTCTCCATTGCCTCTGGGAGTTACGACCCTGCTGCATAGACCAAACGCAGATATACTGTATGTATTCATGCCACATTACATATTCACATCATCCAAATGGAGGATATACACACAAGATTCATACAAATAAGAGCCACTAATAATAATTTATATTAGTAATATATTTTACATTGCATCCATTTTTTTTAATGTTTATTTTGTACTTACTTGTGAACACATCCATAATAGACCTTTTAGGATTGGTGGGCCTAGTTCAGCATGAGTTGTAGTTTTGCCAGAAATTGCAAAACTACAACTCATTTTTTGTAGCATGTGGGGGGCCGCCCAGCACAGGGCAAGGCCATCCCGCATGCCGGGTCATTCTCCACTGCTGAAATGTGAGTGCATCGCTAAACAGCGATGCGCTCGTACCTTAAGGGTTACCCCCTGCCTTCAGAGCCTAGCACCGAAGGCTGTCGCCAGGGAGCCATATTTTGGGTTGCAGCGTGAACTTTCCCTGTGGCACAGCCTACCCCTGGGTATGGATATATTTACATACTGTATATCTGTAAAACCCTCGAGGAGATATTATTGGTAATAACTCTTCTTTCAGTGTTAAATATTGCTGTCTATTGCAGGTTTTGTATGCCTGAAACCCTGGAAGGGTTTTACAGAGAAAGGAGGTGTGACAACATTATAACCTGAAAAGGGGGCATGGTCAATGAAGCATCATCAAAAGGGTGAGTTGAACCTTTGGCTATACATGCGACAGGGCTTCTCACCTTGGAGGAGAAATTAGTTATGGCCATTGGTTGGTTAAACTTAGAAGGTCGCCATCAGTGATGCCATTGGTGATTACCATTAGGGATATTAAACCATCAACTGTGAACCATTGGCTTCCAGTCTGGAAAAACCATTGAATATCAGTGGCAAAGCAATGATGGTTGTTACCAGGGTTGGACTGGCCCACAGGGGCTGCCATTTAGGCTTACCATGGGCAGTGTCAGGATGGAGATAATCTCCTTTCTTGCTGCTCCACCTTCTCCCTCCCCATAGTTCTTCTCTATCCACCTCCTAGCCCCTCCTTAGACCTGCACCTAACTCCCCTACAGTGTGTGGCTAGTTACTGTGAGTTGCCCCCTCCTCTGGGACCAGCCCTGTAGCTTTTTTACTACAGACTTCATATGTTATTCCCCACAGCTCCCCCCTTCATCCTTTCTCCCCCTTGCAGCACCGACGCCCCCAGATAGATATTAATCTATATATATATAAAAGGCAAATACCACTCACTCATCACAAAATCTCCTGAACCATAAGTACTAGGAACTTGCAAAGGGGTTAAAAGGAGTGAGATGATTTTTGGGAATTCCCCCCTCACAGAGGAGAGTTAAGACAGCCCACCCAGCTGGGGCTATGAAGAATGCATGGTGCCGGCGATACCAAGTCGCGGAGGTGGGAGGACACTATGCTTTGTTCCTGGACTTCTTTGCCAGTGGCAGTTGCAGAGCAGTCCATTATTCTAATAGGGGAGCCACATCAACTGCCACCCATAAACACTGTCAAACATCGCTGGGTGTGGCTCCCCTATTTAAATAATGGACTGCTCTGCAACTGCCATTGACAAGGAAGTGCAGCCTTATGGTTCAGGAGATTTTGTCAGTGGTATTTGCCTTTTATAAATATAGATTACAGATATAAGTACTTACCAACTTATTTCCAGTCTGGAGAGGATAGTGTCTAAATTATCAGAGGTTAACCTGTCACTTGAAGTAAACTATTTACATTTATCAAGGGGCCCACACCTATGCATTCTTAAATAGCCAAGCCTCTGTGGTGGCTGCCCAAGCACCTAAGCATGGGCCCCACTACTGCAATCTCCAGTGGGCCCTTCATGCCCCAGTCTGACACTGGTTGTCACCCATTGGTGGTCGATGACCATCCCTTGGAGACATCTTAGAGATGGGAAGCAGGAAAGAAACTCCTGCACTACTCCGGCAGGGAGAAGAGAGGGGCCAATGCTACTACCGCGATGCCCATCTAACACCTGAGGAGAGAGAGACCAATAGAGAGGTCTGGAAAGAGACCACAGACATATAGCCTTTGATAGACAGAGAGAAAGAACTGGAAGTTTACGGTATGAGCAGCCCAGTAAGGTATCTGTCCAGCAGTTTTATTGTTGAAATAGAGTTTATTGTTAAGGCACATAAAAACACCCAGCAGCCTTTTAAGAGGAGTCACTGTTGGAGCAATGTGGCTATAGGAGCTGTAGGAGCCCAGGGGTGGGCTACAGTTGAAAGTGTGCTGTTGATAGTGTCAGAGCAGCATTGGAGGATATATGATGGCAAAGGGTGCAAAGAGAGGCAGATGTGTGTAACCATCTGTATATTGCTGGCCCTTAGGGTGCAGAGAGAGGCAGCCTGGTATGTGAGACATTCTGCACCGAGAGGCAAAGAAAGACAGAGGGATAAATGTAATAACATGTGAATTGCAGACATCTGCGGGTTGGATTTTCCTTTTTAATGATTGCCACTTTAAAACATCGGACAGACTCTCCGGAAACCCGCAGATGCCTGCAGTTCGCAGACTAATTTACCCCAGCGTATAATAGCACACAAGCGAGAAGTAATGCACTTGCATAGGAGTAATCTCCATTATAGCTGCAGAATTGAGAGCAGTGAGAAATGTGTTGGAGAACTTCAGGCACCAGTCAGCAAAGGGCCAGGTGGACCTGTCTGTGTAAAGTGCAAATAATCTATTGTACAGTAACTGTGCTTTAAGACTGTGCTGATGGAGGAGAGTGCAACCATATCCTTTAAGACTGTCTATGCCATCTGACATACCAACCATTTAAACCTGCATGATCGGAGACCCCCCTTCTCAGGTTTTGTCCACCCAGGAGAGCACTCTGGACTGGATTACTGCACAATTATGGGACCTTGATGCCTTGGAATATAACTTATAAAACCATTATCCATTATTCCATTATTCCATCAGTGTTAGGTCTCAGTAAAAGGATGAGATTGCCTACTGCACCTTCAAACTCAGTCCTTTACATGCAAGTCTGGATTCTAATTTGATGTTATTGGCTTTTAGTACATTATCTATATACAGAGCCGGCCCTAACCAATATGATGCCCTAGGCAAGATTTTGGCTGGTGCCCCCTAGCACCACCGCTGGTTCCGCCTCTAACCTTGCACCTCTTTCCCAGCACCGTCACCAATAACAGTCCTTATTTTGGTGTTTGTACCCCTTATATTTTAAAAAGGAACAGTTCGCTCATTTGGTGTATAGCCCAAAAAGGGGTGTGTTTTTGCTGGCAAGGGGCAAGGCCACACAATAGTACCCCCAATTCATATTGCGCCACACAGTACTGCAACTTTATTCACATTTATTCACATTTTATTCACATTTGATCATGCAATAGTGTCCATAATTCACATTACATCCCACAGTAGTATCACTTTACCTTATAAAGGTTACTCCTCACAGTAGAGCTCCTTATTCACATTACATCACACTGAATTGCTCCTTATTTACATTACACCACATCCTATTGCTCTTTACTCACATTAGACAACACAGTAATGCCCTTTCTATATGCAACGCCACATAGTAGAGCACCTTATACACATAATGCCACACATTAGTAATGCATTTATACACATAATTCCACACAGTAATGCCCCTACACATTTGCGGCACATTATTAGTGCCCCTATACACATAATGACACACATACAGTAGTACCGTTACACATTATGACAACCTTTATTAATGCCCTTTTACACATAATGTCCCTTACACACATGCCGCACATTATTAATGCCCTTATACACATAATGACACACATAGTGTCCCCTACACATTTGCTGCTACATTATTAGTGCCCCTATACACATAATGACACACATACAGTAGTATCGTTACACATATGCCACACATTATTAATGCCCTTATACACATAATGACACACATAGTGACCCTTACACATATGTTGCACATTATTAATGCATTTTTACATGACACACATAATGCTCCTTAAACATATTCTGAACACTACTGCACAACCAACCCACTCACATGCACACAGCACTCACGCTGCCACTAACACATCTGCTTGGATACAGATGTGTCATCATATATCTTGCCTCAATGCTAACATTGGACACTTTTTTTTTTATTAAAATGCATCTTATTTGCATTGCTATGTAGCTAGGATGCACAAGCAGCTTCTGCTGATTAAAATGATATGCAGCATGCCTATATACTGTGAGACTGTGGCTGTATCTGCATATGAAATGCTACACACAGAATATAGGCATGCCGCATATCATTTTAATCAGCAGAAGCTGCTGATGCCCCTAGGCATATCAAATGCCCTAGGCAATTGCCTAGTTTGCCTATGCCTATGGCCGGCTCTGTCTATATACCATGACAAGGGACACACAATATTTGTGCTGTCACTAGACATGTCTATGCAACAATTTTTCTGTTGTACGACAATGGATGATGGGCCTGATTAATGTTTGTAAGTAAAGCCAAAAAAGTAACTTTGTGTGGAACAAACCATGGCCCTCATTCCGAGTTGTTCGCTCGCTAGCTGCTTTTAGCAGCTTTGCACACGCTAAGCCGCCACCTACTGGGAGTGAATCTTAGCTTTGCAGAATTGCGAACGAAAGATTCGCAGAATTGCAAAAAGAAATTTCTTTGCAGTTTCTGAGTAGCTCGAGACTTACTCTGCCACTGCGATCAGTTCAGTCAGTTTCGTTCCTGGTTTGACGTCACAAACACACCCAGCGTTCGCCCAGACACTCCCCCGTTTCTCCAGCCACTCCCGTGTTTTTCCCAGAAACGGCAGCGTTTTTTCACACACACCCATAAAACGGCCAGTTTCCACCCAGAAACACTCACTTCCTGTCAATCACACTACGATCACCAGAACAAAGAGATTTCTTCGTTAAGCCGTGAGTAAAATACCAAACTTTTTAGCAAATTTACTTGGCGCAGACGCACTCCGTTGCGAAAAAAAATAAAACGAGCGAACAACTCGGAATGAGGGCCCATGTTGCAATGCAAGGGGAGCAAATATATTTATATTTGCTGCCGTGCAGGGTAAATACTGTCTGCTTTTGCATGTAGCCCAGAAAGGTAAGACAGCTTTATTTTAACACTGCAATTTAGAATTCAGTTTCGACACACCCCACCCAACTCTAAAGCCCCCTACACATTAGGCGACCCGCCGCCGAGCTGCCCGACGGCGGATACGGCCGACAGGCAACCCGGCGGCGGGAGGGGGGGAGGTGACGGGGAGGAGTGAAGTTTCTTCACTCCCCCCGTCACCCGCTCCATAGTACTGCATGCTAATATGGACGAGATTGTCCATATTGGCCTGCATGCATAAGCGACAAGGCGCCAACGATGAACGAGCACGTTCATATCTTTCACTTATATCTTTATATCTTATATCTTTAAGTGTGTAGAGCCCTTAACTTTCTCTGCACATTACATCTGCCCCACCTGCAGTGCAACATAGTTTTGCCCAGTAGCTTGATTTTGTGCTTTACTTTCAAATATGAATCAGGCTCAATGTGTGAGAAACCCAATCATTTTACAAAGTCGGCTTCTGTGACTTTGGTTTATCACCGTTGAGAGTCTCTGTGCAATTACCGCACTCAAACACCCCCCTTCCCCCCAAATATACCTGTGCTGTGGCTGGCTGGCAGTCGCACCATCTTCCATGTGATATCTTCGGAAAGCAAAGACATAGAAAGCAAAGACTGTGGCAGAGTCTTTGCTCTCTAGTGGCCAGCGTCATCTTCCCAAATATCACTGGGAAGATCTAGACCCAGATCAACTAAGGTAGGAAGCGGGTACCCTACCCTGCGCCCCCTCTGCTCCCCGTGTTAAAACGGCGCCCGCCCCTTGTGGAGCACACAGGGCCACAATTATTAAAATATTTTTAGATTAAAGGGCATAGTTACACCAACTTTAATAAGCCATGCCCACCCCCTTACCGGGGCCCGGCGTGGCTCTCTACAGCCCTGCACATGGGTCCACCACTTGCTGGTACCACCACTGCCCAGTTTAACAGACCTAACATGAATTACTGTATTGTATTTAATAGCAGCCAAGAACCAGATTTATGGAGTGATTTAACTTTGTCTGATTGGTGTATAATATAGGAAAGAATTTTTCATATTGACCATGATTTCTTAAAGCATGGCACCATGGGTTAACAAATCTTCCCACAAATAAAGTCTAAAAGAGGCTCATTGCAATTGCATACAGGGATTTGTTCTGTGTTGTGGATAAACATGCTAGGATAGCCAGACGTCATTAGGACACAGCCATTCACAGCACAATGATACATTCACTGAATAAAGTACTTAGCTAAACCTCTCTGCTATTATTGGACAGATGTATCTTGTGCAGCTGAAGCTCATACAGTACATCTGTATAGCAAACGGAAAATACACATGTCAATTCCATACTCTATGGCAAAAATGTTTAACACAGAAGCACTTTTTGCATATATATATATATATATACACAGTATATTCACCTCAGTATATAACTGGATAAATAAATAATGGGGTTTTAGTTCATGAATTGTACAATGCATTTAATCTTGCAGCCCACATCAAGGGACCCCATTTCACTGCAAGTCCTACTCTATCACATACATTTTCACATGTATTTTTTGGAAACCTGCCAATTGCTATCTCATAGTTTGTTGGCAGGTGAGCTTTAAACCAGGTAAGCACATTATCTCCTATGACAGTGATAGCTAACCTTAACACTCCAACTGTTGTTGAACTACACATCCCAGCATGCCCTGCAACAGTTTTAGCATGGCCAAATAGCAAAACTGTAGCAAGGCATGCTGGTATGTGTAGTTCAACAACAGCTGGAGTGTCAAGGTTAGCCATCACTGTCCTATGAGATAGCAGTTGCCAGGTTTCCAAAAAATCTATGTGAAAATGTATGTGATTAAGGGGGTCATTTCCGAACCGATCGCTCGCTGCAGTTTATAGCATCGCATCGATTGGGTCGGAACTGCGCATGCGCCGGCGCCGCAGTGTGCCGGCGCATGCCAGACATCTGAAGGCCGTTGTTGCCTAGCGATCGCCTCTGAGGCAGAGGCGGACGCAGAGCGGGAGGGGGCTGGACGGTGGCATTAAGCCGCCGTTTAGGGGGTGCGGTCCGGCTAATGCAGGCGTGGCCGGACTGTTGCGGGGGGGGGGGGCGGGCTGCGGTGGCTGCGTGACGTCACACGCAGCCGCTGCGACCCTGGGCAGTGAAGAGGTTCTCCCGGCCAGCCGCAGGAGCTGCGCTGGCCGGGAGTAACTCCTGAGATGCAAAAGCATCGCCGCTGTGCGATGCTTTTGCATTTCTGCGGGGGAGCCGGCACTGACATGCGGGATGGACTAGCCCTGTGCTGGGCGTCACCCCGCATGTCTGAGTGCCTGATCGTAGCTGTGCTAAATTTAGCACAGCTACGATCAACTTGGAATGACCCCCTAAGCTTTAATGCATTGTACAATTCATGAACTAAAACCCCATTTCTCTAACGTCCTAGTGGATGCTGGGAACTCCGTAAGGACCATGGGGAATAGCGGGCTCCGAAGGAGGCTGGGCACTCTAGAAAGATCTTAGACTACCTGGTGTGCACTGGCTCCTCCCACTATGACCCTCCTCCAAGCCTCAGTTAGATTTCGTGCCCGGCCGAGGTTGGATGCACACTAGGGGCTCTCCTGAGCTCTTAGAAAGTTATAGTCTTAGAATTTGTTCTTTTCAGTGAGACCTGCTGGCAACAGGCTCACTGCAGCGAGGGACTAAGGGGAGAAGAAGCGAACTCGCCTGCTTGCAGCCGGATTGGGCTTCTTAGGCTACTGGACACCATTAGCTCCAGAGGGATCGACCGCAGGCCCAGCCTTGATGTTCGGTCCCGGAGCCGCGCCGCCGTCCCCCTTACAGAGCCAGAAGCAAGAAGATGGTCCGGAAAATCGGCGGCATGAAGACTCAGTCTTCACCAAGGTAGCGCACAGCACTGCAGCTGTGCGCCATTGCTCCTCTCACACACTTCATACTCCGGTCACTGAGGGTGCAGGGCGCTGGGGGGGGGCGCCCTGAGGCAGCAATAAAAACACCTTGGCTGGCAAAAATACCTCAATATATAGCCCCAGGGGCTATATATGAGGTAAATACCCCTGCCAGAAGTCCATAAAAAACGGGAGAATAGGCCGCGAAAAAGGGGCGGAGCCTATCTCCTCAGCACACTGGCGCCATTTTCCCTCACAGCTCCGTTGGAGGGAAGCTCCCTGGCTCTCCCCTGCAGTCTACAAGGGTTAAAAAAAGAGAGAGGGGGCACTAAATTTAGGCGCAGTATACATTATATATATAGATATAAAGCTATAGGGGACATAACTCAGTTAGTCCCTGCAGTATATAGCGCTCTGGTGTGTGCTGGCATACTCTCACTCTGTCCCCCCAAAGGGCTTTTGTGGGTCCTGTCCTCGTTTAGAGCATTCCCTGTGTGTCTGCGGTGTGTCGGTACGGCTGTGTCGACATGTTGAATGAGGAGGCTTATATGGTGACGGAACAGAGGCCGATATATGTGATGTCGCCCCCTGTGGGGCCGACACCAGAGTGGATAGAGAGCTAAAAGGTATTAACCGACAGTGTCAACTCCTTACATAAAAGGGTGGATGACGTAACAGCTGTGGGACAGCCGGCTTCGCAGCCCGCGCCTGCCCAGGCGTCTCAAAGGCCATCAGGGGCTCAAAAACGCCCGCTCTCTCAGATGGCAGACACAGATGTCGACACGGAGTTTGACTCCAGTGTCGACAAGGTGGAGACATATACACAATCCAATCCGTGACTTGATCCCGGCAATTAAAAATTTGTTATACATTTCTGACTTTAACCTCTATAAATGGGTTTTAGGTTTGGGGAGAAAAAACAGGCAGTGTTTTGTTCCCCCATCAGATGAATAAATGAAGTGTGTGAAAAGCGTGGGTTCCCCCGTTAAGAAACTGGTAATTTATAAAAAGTTACTGATGGCGTACCCTTTCCCGCCAGGAGGATAAGTTACGCTGGGAGATATCCCCTAGGGTGGATAAGGCGCTCACACGTTTGTCAAAAAAGGTGGCACTGCCGTCTTAGGATACGGCCACTTTAATAGGTACCTGTTGATAAAAAAAAAAAAAAACAACAGGAGGCTATCCTGAAGTCTGTATTTACACACTCAGGTACTAGACTGAGACCTGCAGATAGTGCTGCTGCAGCGTGGTTGGTGACCCTGTCAAACAGGGATAATAGTGGGCAAACATAAAAACATATTAAAGACGTTGTCTTATATATGGGGGATGCACAGAGGGATATTTTGCCGGCTGGCATCCAAAATAAATGTAATGTCCATTCTGTCAGTAGGGTATTAGAGACCTGTCACTGGACAGGTGATGCTGACTTAAAAAGCGCATAGAGAGCCTTATAAGAGTGAGGAATTATTTGGGGATGGTCTCTGGGACCTCGTATCCACAGCAACTGCTGGGAAGAAATAATTTTACCTCAGGTTTCCTCACAGAAAAAGGTACAGTCCTTTCGGCTTCAGAAAAGCAAGCGGGTCAAATGGCGCTTCCTTTCTGTACAGAGACAAGGGTAGAGGGAAAAAGCTGCACCAGTCAGCCTGTTCCCAGAATCAAGATTCTTCCCCCGCCTCCTGTGAGTACACACCATGACGCGGGTGCTCCACAGGTGAAGCCAGGTACGGTGGGGGGCCGCCTCAAAAATTTCAGCAATTAGTGGGCTCGCTCACAGGTGGATCCCTGTTTCTTCCAAGTAGTATTTCAGGGGTACAAGCTGGAATTAGAGATGTCTCCCCCCAGCCGTTTCCTAAAATATGCCTTGCTGACAACTCCCTCAAGCAGGGAGGCTGTGCTAGAGGCAATAAATAAGCGGTATTCCCAGCAGGTAATACTCAAGGTGCCCCTACTTCAACAAGGACGGGGTTACTATTCCACACGGGTTGGGGTACCGAAACCGCATGGTTCGGTGTGACCCATTTTATATTTAAAATCCTTGAACATAAAAAAATTCAAGTTCAAGATGGAATCGCTCAGGGCGGTTATTGCAAGCCTGGACGAGGGGGATTACATGGTATCCCGGGACATCAAGGATGCTTACCTGCATGTCCCCATTTACCATCCTCGCCAGGAGTACCTCAGATTTGTGGTACAGGATTACCATTACCAAGTCCAGACACTGCCGTTTGGACTGTACATGGCACCGAGGGTGTTTTATCAAGGTAATGGCCGAAATGATGATACTCCTTCAAAAAAAGGGAGTTGTAATTATCCCGTAATTGGACAATCTCGTTATAAGGGCGAGGTCCAAGGAGCAGTTGGTAGTCGGGGTAGCACTATTTTGGAAAGTGCTACAACAGCATAGGTGGATTCTAAACAGTCCAAAGTCACAGCTGGTTCCTATGACACGTCTACTGTTCCTGGGGATGGTTCTGGACATAAACCAGAAATAGTGTTTCTCCCGGAGGAGAAAGCCAAGGAGTTGTCATCTCTAGTCAGAGACCTCCTGAAACCAAAATAGGTAGCGGTGCATCATTGCACGCGAGTCCTGGGAAAAATGGTAGCTTCTTACGAAGCAATCCCATTAGGCAGGTTCCATACAAGAACTTTTCAGAGGGACCTGTTGGACAAGTGGTCCGGATCGCATCTTCCGATGCATAGGCTGATAACCCTGTCTCCAAGGACCAGGGTATCTCTACTGTGGTGGCTGCAGAGTGCCCATCTTCAAGAGGGCCGCAGGTTCGGCATACAGGACTAGGTCCTAGTGACCATGGATTCCAGCCTTTGAGGCTGGGGGGCAGTCGCATAGGGAAGAAACTTCCAGGGACTTTGGTCAAGTCAGGTTATTTCCCTACACATAAATATTCTGGATCTGAGGGCCATTTACAATGCCCTGAGGCCAGCAAGGCCTCTGCTTCAAAACCAGCCGGTACTGATCCAATCAGACAACATCACGGCAGTCGCCCATGTAATCAACAGGGCGGCACAAAAAGCAGGATGGCGATGGCAGAAGCCACAAGGATTCTCCGATAGGCGGAAAATCATGTGTTAGCACTGTCAGCAGTGTTCATTCCCGGAGTGGACAACTGGGAAGCAGATCTTCTCAACAGACACGACCTCCACCCGGGAGAATGGGGACTTCCTCCAGAAGTCTTCCAATAGGATTGTACACCATTGGGAAAGGCCACAGGTGGACATGATGGCGTCCCGCCTTAACAAAAAGCTATAAAAGATATTGCTCCAGGTCAAGGGACCTTCAGGCGATAGCTATGGACGCTCTGTTAACACCGTGGGTGTACCAGTCGGTTTAGGTGTTCTCCCCTCTGTCTCTCATACCAAAGGTACTGAGAATAATAAGAAGGCGAGGAGTAAGAACGATACTCGTGGATGGCCAAGAAGAGCTTGGTACCCAGAACTTCAAGAATTTATATCAGAGGACCAATGGCCTCTGCCACTCAGTCAGGACCTGCGGCAGCAGGGGCCCTGTCTGTTCCAAGACTTACCGCGGCTGCGTTTGACGGCATGGCGGTTGAACGCCGGATCCTGAAGGAAAAGGGTATTCCGGAGGAAGTAATTCCTACGCTTACTAAAGCCAGGAAAGAGGTTACAGCAACTCATTATCACCGCATATGGCGAAAATATGTTGCATGGTGTGAGGCCGAAAGGGCCCCAACAGAGGAATTTCAACTAGGTCGATTTCTGCATGTCCTGCAAGCAGGAGTGACTATGGGCCTTAAATTGGGTTCCATTAAGGTACAGATCTCGGCTCTGTCGATTTTCTTTCAAAAAAGAACTAGCTGCAGTACCTGAAGTTCAGACATTTATAAAAGGAGTGCTGCATAGTCAGCCCCCGTTTGTGCCTCCTGTGGCACCTTGGGATCTCAACGTGGTGTTGAGTTTTCTTAAAATCACTTTGGTTTGAACCACTAAAAACCGTGGATCTGAAATATCTCACATGGAAGGTGGTTATGTTATTGGCCTTGGCTTCTGCCAGGCGAGTATCAGAATTGGCGGCTTTGTCTTGTAAAAGCCCTTATTTGATTTTCCATATGGATAGGGCAGAATTGAGGACTCGTCCCCAGTTTCTCCCTAAGGTGGTGTCAGCGTTTCACCTGAACCAGCCTATTGTGGTGCCTGCGGCTACTAAGGATTTGGAGGACTCCAAGTTGCTAGACGTTGTCAGGGCCCTGAAAATATATGTTTCCAGGACGGCTGGAGTCAGAAAATCTGACTCGCTGTTTATCCTATATGCACCCAACAAGCTGGGTGCTCCTGCTTCTAAGCAGACTATTGCTCGTTGGATTTGTAGTACAATTCAGCTTGCACATACTGTGGCAGGCCTGCCACAGCCAAAATCTGTCAATGCCAATTCCACAAGGAAGGTGGGCTCATCTTGGGCGGCTGCCCGAGGGGTCTCGGCTTTACAACTTTGCCGAGCAGCTACTTGGTCAGGGGCAAACACGTTTGCAAAATTCTACAAATTTGATACCCTGGCTGAGGAGGACCTGGAGTTCTCTCATTCGGTGCTGCAGAGTCATCCGCACTCTCCCGCCCGTTTGGGAGCTTTGGTATAATCCCCATGGTCCTTACGGAGTTCCCAGCATCCACTAGGACGTTAGAGAAAATAAGAATTTACTCACCGGTAATTCTATTTCTCGTAGTCCGTAGTGGATGCTGGGCGCCCATCCCAAGTGCGGTTTATCTGCATTACTTGTACATAGTTATTGTTAACTAAATCGGGTTATTGTTGAGCCATCTGTTGAGAGGCTCTATTGTTTCATACTGTTAACTGTGTTTCATATCACGAGTTGTACGGTGTGATTGGTGTGGCTGGTATGAGTCTTACCCGGGATTCAAAATCCTTCCTTATTGTGTACGCTCGTCCGGGCACAGTACCTAACTGAGGCTTGGAGGAGGGTCATAGTGGGAGGAGCCAGTGCACACCAGGTAGTCTAAGATCTTTCTAGAGTGCCCAGCCTCCTTCGGAGCCCGCTATTCCCCATGGTCCTTACGGAGTTCCCAGCATCCACTACGGACTACGAGAAATAGAATTACCGGTGAGTAAATTCTTATTTATTTATCCAGTTATGTAGTATAAAGTACTGTATGAAGGTGAATGAAATTACTAAGGAAAGTGCAGGGTTCTCTGTGCAGTGCCGTAACTAGGCATTTTAGCGATGTGTGCAAGGAACGGCATTGGCGCCCCCCATATAGTGGCAGTGCGCGCCGCAGGCGCGCAAAAAGTATATAGGGGTGTGGCTTCATGGGAAGGGGCGTGGCTACAAAATAATACCAATTCATACCACAGTGCACAGTAGTCTCCATTATTCAAATTGCGCTGCACAGTAGCACCACTACACCAGGTAGAGTCCCCTTTTACACATTATGGCAGACAGTCCCCCTTTTTACACATTATGGCAGACAGCGTCCCCCTTTTTACACATTACGGCAGACAGCGTCCCTTTTTTTTTTACACATTACGGCAGACAGCACCCCCTTTTTTTACACATTACGGCAGACAGCGCCCCTTTTTACACATTACGGCAGACAGCATCCCCCTTTTTACACATTACGGCAGACAGCGTCCCCTTTTTACACATTACGGCAGACAGCGTCCCCTTTTTACACATTACGGCAGATAGCATCCCTTTTTAACACATTACGGCAAACAGCGTCCCCTTTTTTACACATTACGGCAGACAGTGTCCCCTTTTTTACACATTACGGCAGACAGCGTCCCCTTTTTACACATTACGGCAGACAGCGTCCCCCTTTTTTACACATTACGGCAGACAGTGTCCCCTTTTTTACACATTATGGCAGACAGCATCCCCCTTTTTACACATTACGGCAGACAGCGTCCCCTTTTTTTACACATTACGGCAGACAGCGTCCCCTTTTTACACATTACGGCAGACAGCTTCCCCTTTTTTTATACAAATACGGCAGACAGCGCCCCCTTTTTACACATGACGGCAGACAGCTTCCCCTTTTTACACATGACGGCAGACAGCTTCCCCTTTTTACACATTACGGCAGACAGCATCCCCTTTTTACACATTACGGCAGACAGCGTCCCCTTTTTACACATTACGGCAGACAGCGACCCCTTTTTTTACACATTACGGCAGACAGCGTTCCCCTTTTTACACATTACGGCAGAAAGCGTCCCCCTTTTTACACATTATGGCAGACAGTCCCCCTTTTTACACATTATGGCAGACAGCGTCCCCCTTTTTACACATTACGGCAGACAACATCCCCTTATTTTTACACATTACGGCAGACAGCGTCCCCTTTTTTACACATTACGGCAGACAGCGCCCCTTTTTACACATTACGGCAGACAGCATCCCCCTTTTTACACATTACGGCAGACAGCGTCCCCTTTTTACACATTACGGCAGACAGCGTCCCCTTTTTACACATTATGGCAGATAGCATCCCTTTTTTACACATTACGGCAGGCAGCGTCCCCCTTTTTTACACATTACGGCAGACAGCATCCCCCTTTTTACACATTACGGCAGACAGCGTCCCCTTTTTTTACACATTACGGCAGACAGCGTCCTCTTTTTACACATTACGGCAGACAGCTTCCCCTTTTTTTTATACATTACGGCAGACAGCGCCCCCTTTTTACACATTACGGCAGACAGCATCCCCCTTTTTACACATTACGGCAGACAGCATCCCCTTTTTACACATTACGGCAGACAGCGTCCCCTTTTTACACATTACGGCAGACAGCGACCCCTTTTTTACACATTACGGCAGACAGCGTTCCCCTTTTTACACATTACGGCAGACAGCGTCCCCCTTTTACACATTACGGCAGGCAGTCCCCCTTTTATGGGAGGGAGAGAGAGAGAGAGTTATACTCATCCTCAGCTGCAATCCGACATCAACGGCAGAGACCCGGGAGCTGGCGGCTGCGGTATGATCAGAGGTGGCAGCGGGAGGCAGGCATCAGCGGGACTCGGAGACCAATGAGCGCGGCAGTGTGGTGGAGGAAAGCGGTGCTCAGAGATGGCTCCGGTGGCTGGCAGGAGGCAGACAGCGCAGGAGCGCTAGGCTGAGAGTAGTGGCTGACGGCAGACAGCTTCCCCTTTTTACACATGACGGCAGACAGCTTCCCCTTTTTACACATTACGGCAGACAGCATCCCCTTTTTACACATTACGGCAGACAGCGTCCCCTTTTTACACATTACGGCAGACAGCGACCCCTTTTTTTACACATTACGGCAGACAGCGTTCCCCTTTTTACACATTACGGCAGAAAGCGTCCCCCTTTTTACACATTATGGCAGACAGTCCCCCTTTTTACACATTATGGCAGACAGCGTCCCCCTTTTTACACATTACGGCAGACAACATCCCCTTATTTTTACACATTACGGCAGACAGCGTCCCCTTTTTTACACATTACGGCAGACAGCGCCCCTTTTTACACATTACGGCAGACAGCATCCCCCTTTTTACACATTACGGCAGACAGCGTCCCCTTTTTACACATTACGGCAGACAGCGTCCCCTTTTTACACATTATGGCAGATAGCATCCCTTTTTTACACATTACGGCAGGCAGCGTCCCCCTTTTTTACACATTACGGCAGACAGCATCCCCCTTTTTACACATTACGGCAGACAGCGTCCCCTTTTTTTACACATTACGGCAGACAGCGTCCTCTTTTTACACATTACGGCAGACAGCTTCCCCTTTTTTTTATACATTACGGCAGACAGCGCCCCCTTTTTACACATTACGGCAGACAGCATCCCCCTTTTTACACATTACGGCAGACAGCATCCCCTTTTTACACATTACGGCAGACAGCGTCCCCTTTTTACACATTACGGCAGACAGCGACCCCTTTTTTACACATTACGGCAGACAGCGTTCCCCTTTTTACACATTACGGCAGACAGCGTCCCCCTTTTACACATTACGGCAGGCAGTCCCCCTTTTATGGGAGGGAGAGAGAGAGAGAGTTATACTCATCCTCAGCTGCAATCCGACATCAACGGCAGAGACCCGGGAGCTGGCGGCTGCGGTATGATCAGAGGTGGCAGCGGGAGGCAGGCATCAGCGGGACTCGGAGACCAATGAGCGCGGCAGTGTGGTGGAGGAAAGCGGTGCTCAGAGATGGCTCCGGTGGCTGGCAGGAGGCAGACAGCGCAGGAGCGCTAGGCTGAGAGTAGTGGCTGTGGCTTTGGGGGGCGGCTGGCGGGAGGCAGACAGCGCAGGAGCACTGGGCTGAGAGTAGTGGCTGCGGCTTTGGGGGGGCGGCTCTGGTGGCTGGCGGGAGGCAGACAGCGCAGGAGCGCTAGGCTGAGAGTAGTGGCTGCGGCTTTGGGGGGGGGGGAAGCTGGCGGGAGGCAGACAGCGCAGGAGCGCTGGGCTGAGAGTAGTTGCTGCGGCTTTGGGGGGGGGGGGGGGGCGGCTCCGGCAGCTGGCGGGAGGCAGAAGGCAGCACTGAAGTGACTGCGGCCGTGCGGAGGGGGGGGAGAAGTGTGCTGCCGATGGTGCGCCTTCAGTGCATGTGCGCTGTGGGCAAGGCACCATCGGCACACACCTAGTTACGGCACTGTCTCTGTGTATGTATATTTTAGCAGGTGGTCACAGCTCACTGCACTCCAACCTGGGGGTGGGGAGTACATGAGTGCACCCCTCTTATGGGAATGGCAAGTGCGATGGATTCCTGTATGTGTGTATATATATATATATATATATATATATATATATCGTCAAAATGTATAAGTGTGCGCTCATGTGGATCAAATATAATCTGTAGTAAAATATGAAAATACTTTCGTATAATTAAAATATTTTCACATGCATTCCTCACAAACGTGGGTGGCAGCTGATAACAAATTATGGCGATTAGAATGTGTAAAAAATAGAAGTAATCAGCGGCTAATAATGCCCAGAAAATGACGGTGGGGACATAAAATGAAATTTAGTGGGAAAAAATGGGACAAGCACTTATCTCACTCAGATAGGAATCTTCGGTCCTCAGACCAATATCATCACAGTGATATGCAAAAGAGAAAAAGAAACAACCAATAGTGTGTACCGTTTAAACCTATATGTACTTATAGCATTTTTCTACTTAGTGAGTGTTAATTGGAAATGCTCCCAGAATATCACACTCCACAATAGCATAGTAGAAAGATAATTTTTCACATTTAATTAAGTACATAAAATATATCCACGGTTTAAAACGAGCAGGTATCGCACGTACAAGAAACAAATGATATAGAAGCTTATCTGTCCATAAAAATAGGGTCCAGGATATCTCCCTTCACATTTACTTTAGTACATAAATTAAACCCACGGTTTAAAACGAGCAGGTATCACACGTACAAGAAACAATTGATATAAAAGCTTATCTGTCTATCAAAAGAGGGTCCAGGGTAACACCCGACGCATTTCGTCCTCTTGCAAAGGACTTAATATATATTTATATATGTGTGTGTGTGTGTGTGTGTGTGTGTGTGTGTATACAGCTATTGACGAGGACTTGCTCCGGCATGTTTGGAATACATTGGATTATCATATTAATATTTGTCATGTGACAAAAGGTTCACACAGAGAACATTTGTAAGTTAGTCGTAGAAACTTACAGACATATACTACATATCCATGTAAGCATTTTCACTATATCAATAACACAAAACATAGATATATATATATATTTATTTTATATATATATATAATCCAAAACTTTGACTGTCAGCACACACCTGAGCTCAATCAGTTGGGAGTGTCCGGCACATAGTAATAGTAGCATATAGATGATTTAGAAGCCCGCACAACCAAGTAATAGAGACACTAATGTATCAGCAATAAAGTGCATTTATAAGCAGCAAGAGAAAAATCCAGTAGTGCTACAGCAGGGAGAGCATGTCACATAATGTAGCAACTCGCAGCATATACTGTACATGATTAACAGCAGTACTTATCATCAGGTATATAGCAGCATAGTCCCCCCCAAGGGGGAATATAACCGGGCCTGGTTCATGGCAAGTGCAGCAAGCCCGCGAAGGGACTTGCTGCGCTCGCTGCCGGCATTCCTGCTGACGTTATTCTGACGTCGGTCCCCCGACTGCCGGGATCCTTACCGCCGGTAAATCATACCGAACCCTAATGTAGATGTGTGTAGGTGAAAACAATCAGTGAATTCAAGTACTTATTGATGGCATCAACCATATGACATATACTGTATGTTCTTCTTAAGGAACAAAGGGGATATGTATCAAAGCTTGAAGTGAGATAAAGTAGAGAGAGATAAAGTATTAACCAATCAGCTCCTAACTGCCATTTTACAGGCTGTGTTTACAGAGCAGTTTCTAGACAATTTGGCTCCCACTGTGAAAAGGTTGACAGTTTCAAATGGTCGACACAATTTATTTGAAATATTTTTATTTTTCAATTTTTTCACACTTTAGCATTCACCTGGACTACGATTGGAAATGGTAACCTGGCTGAGCACCGCGGTAGCGGAGCGAGGCACCTTGCCCGAATCACGGTGAGCAAACCGGTAAACTAATTGGAGTTTTAATTGCTGAAATTTCACACCATAAAAAAACATAAAAAACTCATATCAACATTTTCATGTGTAGACTAATTCCATCATGTCGACATTTTGATTGTGTCAACCTTTTTTTACATGTCGACCTTTTATGGTCAGCTTAGACACTGTCAACGTTTTTATTGTGAACCTTTTGACCCATAACCATTATGCTCTGCCTTCCCCACCCTGCTTGAATTCCGATCTCCTCTCCGGCTTGTTTTATGCCTCCCCACCCTACCTGTATTATGCTCCCCACTTGTGCATGCTTTGCTTCCCATTCCCTGTTTAAATGATGCTCTAATATCCCTCCTCTGCTTGTTTTATAATCTGCTTCCCCTATCACACAATCTGTGAGTGAACTGAAGACACTTAATGTGAGTACACACTGGCCGTTATATACCAGCCGTTCTCTTGAACGGCATATATATCGCGGGTCCGTCGTCCAGTGTGTACGAGCGATATGTCTGTGAACTCCGTCGTTCACAGACATATCACGTCGGCCCTGCTGCACAGCCGACGGCCAATATATCGTTAGGTTGATGTCTGCTCTAGAAGATGCCTTCTATGGGTGAGGCGCGGCAGGTTGGAGCTACTGTGTGTATATGGGGCTGTGTGTGTGCGTGTATATGGGGACTATGTGTGTGTATATTAGAGATGAGCGGGTTCGGTTTCTCTGAATCCGAACCCGCCAGAACTTCATGTTTTTTTTCACGGGTCCGAGCGACTCGGATCTTCCCGCCTTGCTCGGTTAACCCGAGCGCGCCCGAACGTCATCATGACGCTGTCGGATTCTCGCGAGGCTCGGATTCTATCGCGAGACTCGGATTCTATATAAGGAGCCGCGCGTCGCCGCCATTTTCACACGTGCATTGAGATTGATAGGGAGAGGACGTGGCTGGCGTCCTCTCCGTTTAGAATTAGAATAGATTAGAGAGACACTTGATTTACTAATTTTGGGGAGCATTAGGAGTACTCAGTAGTGTACAGTGCAGAGTTTTGCTGATAGTGACCAGTGACCACCACTTTTATTTATAATCCGTTCTCTGCCTGAAAAAAGCGATACACAGCACACAGTGACTCAGTCACATACCATATCTGTGTGCACTGCTCAGGCTCAGGCCAGTGTGCTGCATCATCTATATATATTATATATCTGTCTGACTGCTCAGCTCACACAGCTTATAATTGTGGGGGAGACTGGGGAGCACTACTGCAGTGCCAGTTATAGGTTATAGCAGGAGCCAGGAGTACATAATATTATATTAAAATTAAACAGTGCACACTTTTGCTGCAGGAGTGCCACTGCCAGTGTGACTAGTGACCAGTGACCTGACCACCAGTATATAATATTAGTAGTATACTATCTCTTTATCAACCAGTCTATATTAGCAGCAGACACAGTACAGTGCGGTAGTTCACGGCTGTGGCTACCTCTGTGTCGGCACTCGGCAGCCCGTCCATAATTGTATATACCAGTGACCTAACCGTGGTTTTTCTTTCTTTCTTTATACATACATACTAGTTACGAGTATACTATCTCTTTATCAACCAGTCTATATATTAGCAGCAGACACAGTACAGTGCGGTAGTTCACGGCTGTGGCTACCTCTGTGTCGGCACTCGGCAGCCCGTCCATAATTGTATATACCACCTAACCGTGGTTTTTTTTCCTTTCTTTATACATACATACTAGTTACGAGTATACTATCTCTTTATCAACCAGTCTATATATTAGCAGCAGACACAGTACAGTGCGGTAGTTCACGGCTGTGGCTACCTCTGTGTCGGCACTTGGCAGCCCGTCCATAATTGTATATACCACCTAACCGTGGTTTTTTTTTCTTTCTTTATACATACATACTAGTTACGAGTATACTATCTCTTTATCAACCAGTCTATATATTAGCAGCAGACACAGTACAGTGCGGTAGTTCACGGCTGTGGCTACCTCTGTGTCGGCACTCGGCAGCCCGTCCATAATTGTATATACCACCTAACCGTGGTTTTTTTTTCTTTCTTTATACATACATACTAGTTACGAGTATACTATCTCTTTATCAACCAGTCTATATATTAGCAGCAGACACAGTACAGTGCGGTAGTTCACGGCTGTGGCTACCTCTGTGTCGGCACTCGGCAGCCCGTCCATAATTGTATATACCACCTAACCGTGTTTTTTTTTTCTTTCTTTATACATACATACTAGTTACGAGTATACTATCTCTTTATTAACCAGTCTATATATTAGCAGCAGACACAGTACAGTGCGGTAGTTCACGGCTGTGGCTACCTCTGTGTCGGCACTCGGCAGCCCGTCCATAATTGTATATACCACCTAACCGTGGTTTTTTTTTCTTTCTTTATACATACATACTAGTTACGAGTATACTATCTCTTTATCAACCAGTCTATATATTAGCAGCAGACACAGTACAGTGCGGTAGTTCACGGCTGTGGCTACCTCTGTGTCGGCACTCGGCAGCCCGTCCATAATTGTATATACCACCTAACCGTGGTTTTTTTTTCTTTCTTTATACATACATACTAGTTACGAGTATACTATCTCTTTATCAACCAGTCTATATATTAGCAGCAGACACAGTACAGTGCGGTAGTTCACGGCTGTGGCTACCTCTGTGTCGGCACTCGGCAGCCCGTCCATAATTGTATATACCACCTAACCGTGGTTTTTTTTTCTTTCTTTATACATACATACTAGTTACGAGTATACTATCTCTTTATCAACCAGTCTATATATTAGCAGCAGACACAGTACAGTGCGGTAGTTCACGGCTGTGGCTACCTCTGTGTCGGCACTCGGCAGCCCGTCCATAATTGTATACTAGTATCCAATCCATCCATCTCCATTGTTTACCTGAGGTGCCTTTTAGTTGTGCCTATTAAAATATGGAGAACAAAAATGCCACTCCTAGATGGGCCCGGTGTTTGTGACGGCCACTAGGGTCGCTAATCTTACTCACACAGCTACCTCATTGCGCCTCTTTTTTTCTTTGCGTCATGTGCTGTTTGGGGAGGGTTTTTTGGAAGGGACATCCTGCGTGACACTGCAGTGCCACTCCTAGATGGGCCCGGTGTTTGTGTCGGCCACTAGGGTCGCTTATCTTACTCACACAGCGACCTCGGTGCAAATTTTAGGACTAAAAATAATATTGTGAGGTGTGAGGTATTCAGAATAGACTGAAAATGAGTGTAAATTATGGTTTTTGAGGTTAATAATACTTTGGGATCAAAATGACCCCCAAATTCTATGATTTAAGCTGTTTTTTAGTGTTTTTTGAAAAAAACACCCGAATCCAAAACACACCCGAATCCGACAAAAAAAATTCGGTGAGGTTTTGCCAAAACGCGGTCGAACCCAAAACACGGCCGCGGAACCGAACCCAAAACCAAAACACAAAACCCGAAAAATTTCAGGCGCTCATCTCTAGTGTATATGAGGCTGTGTGTGTGCATATGGGGGACTGTGTGTGTATATGGGGCTTTGTGTGTGTATATGGGGGGCTGTGTGTGTGTGTGTGTGTGTGTGTGTGTACGTACATGAGGCTGTGTGTGTGCTAATGGGGCTGTGTGCAGTGGTGGCTGCAGCACCGACTACATAATACAGGGGAGCCCTCGGGATGCAGTATTCAGCTTTACTCTCTCATTAAACCTACCCCCAGACTCCAGCGAAACCTAGGAAATGGAAGTCTGGGGGCTGGCTTAGAATGAGAGTTATGTCGAATGCTGAGTCCAGGGTGCAGCACGGTGCCTGGACTTTACACAGTGCTTCGAGACTCTGGGACCTGCAGCCACCACATATGTTACATATATCTCTGCATATATGTGGTAACCTGTCACCCCCCCCCCCCCCCACACCGTACTATGTAGTTGGCACTGCAGCTCATGGCTCCAGCGATGTGTGTGGGGCTGTGTGCGTATATGTGGATATGCATATATAAATATATATATATATATATATATATATGTGTGTGAATGCCTGCATTTGGGGCTGTGTGTATATATGTGGCTAGTGGCCATGTGTGTGCATATGTGGCTGTGTGTGTGTATACTGTATATATATATATATATATAGAAAAACAATGGTAGCCGGCACTCGACGAGACTGAAATAATCACTTGACACAGCAGCTGCTTTAGTCAACGTTTCAGGATTTACTCCTTTTATCAAGACCAACAGCAAAACTGAAAATACAAAACTTAAATAGCTTACCTAACACCACGTGAAGATCGTTCACCTCCGCTCTCCGGGACATGCAGTGACGTCATCGGTGCGCGCCGGCGCCGGCGTCCTGCGTCCACAAGGGGAGGTGTAAGTGTGTGTTGTACCCATCACCATAGAAACACAGCTGTGGATTAAACGCATGTAGACAGTAAATACAATAAAGTATAAAGCGGGTAACAGGAGTCACAACTAAAACGATATGGTCACTAATGAGTAACCTGGTCAATAATTGTCAGTGTAAATAACAATCGGATCAAGTATATACAGAAGAGAAAAACGGCAGGTGGCCATAGGCATATGATTTGTTGCCACGGTGTGGCACTGTCAGGCAGCACATGCCAAAAAGGTAAAAAGGTAAAAGGTAAGTAGACTGCCAAATAAGACAGCACTGGTCAGTGGGACCGTAAGTCTCACTTAAAGTGACAGTGCCCCACAAAAATGCAACAAATCTAAACCTCATGAATCACAGAAAGCATGTAAACGACAGAATATCATTAAGCCCTAGTGGTTTAACTGTTTGTAACATGTAAATCCAATGTGCTTCTTTCTGCAATAAAATTTTACCCCGATCACCACCTCTTTTGGATTCTGGTACCCCATCAATGATTTTATAGCGAATTGATGCTAAATTATGATGGTGTTCCTTGAAATGGCGAGCGACCGGCTGGTCGGAGCCTTTTCCCTCCAAGGCAGCTCTGATACTAGAGCGATGGAGGGCAATCCTTTCTTTAAATTGGCGTATCGTTTTACCAATGTAGAGGAGTCCGCAGGGGCATTTAATATAGTAGATGACATAACGGCTGGAACACGTATAGGGAGCTTTGATCAGGTATTTTTTGCCTGATCTAGGATGATGGAAGAACTGTCCTATCATCCTAGATCAGGCAAAAAATACCTGATCAAAGCTCCCTATACGTGTTCCAGCCGTTATGTCATCTACTATATTAAATGCCCCTGCGGACTCCTCTACATTGGTAAAACGATACGCCAATTTAAAGAAAGGATTGCCCTCCATCGCTCTAGTATCAGAGCTGCCTTGGAGGGAAAAGGCTCCGACCAGCCGGTCGCTCGCCATTTCAAGGAACACCATCATAATTTAGCATCAATTCGCTATAAAATCATTGATGGGGTACCAGAATCCAAAAGAGGTGGTGATCGGGGTAAAATTTTATTGCAGAAAGAAGCACATTGGATTTACATGTTACAAACAGTTAAACCACTAGGGCTTAATGATATTCTGTCGTTTACATGCTTTCTGTGATTCATGAGGTTTAGATTTGTTGCATTTTTGTGGGGCACTGTCACTTTAAGTGAGACTTACGGTCCCACTGACCAGTGCTGTCTTATTTGGCAGTCTACTTACCTTTTACCTTTTTACCTTTTTGGCATGTGCTGCCTGACAGTGCCACACCGTGGCAACAAATCATATGCCTATGGCCACCTGCCGTTTTTCTCTTCTGTATATACTTGATCCGATTGTTATTTACACTGACAATTATTGACCAGGTTACTCATTAGTGACCATATCGTTTTAGTTGTGACTCCTGTTACCCGCTTTATACTTTATTGTATTTACTGTCTACATGCGTTTAATCCACAGCTGTGTTTCTATGGTGATGGGTACAACACACACTTACACCTCCCCTTGTGGACGCAGGACGCCGGCGCCGGCGCGCACCGATGACGTCACTGCATGTCCCGGAGAGCGGAGGTGAACGATCTTCACGTGGTGTTAGGTAAGCTATTTAAGTTTTGTATTTTCAGTTTTGCTGTTGGTCTTGATAAAAGGAGTAAATCCTGAAACGTTGACTAAAGCAGCTGCTGTGTCAAGTGATTATTTCAGTCTCGTCGAGTGCCGGCTACCATTGTTTTTCTATCATTGCTATCTGCAAGCAGGGCACCGGAGCAAGTTGCAGTTATATACTTAAAAGGAGTGCCGATTATCCCTTTTTCTCTCTCTATATATATATATATATATATACTGTATATTAGAGATGAGCGGGTTCGGTTCCTCGGGATCTGAACCCCCCCGAACTTCACCCATTTTACATGGTTCCAAGGCAGCCTCGGATCTTCCCACCTTGCTCGGTTAACCCAAACGCGCCCGAACGTCATCATCCCGCTGTCGGATTCTCGTGAGATTCGTATTCTATATAAAGAGCCACGCGTCGCCGCCATTTTCACTCGTGCATTGGAGATTGAACGGAGAGGACGTGGCTGCCTTCTCTCCTTGAAAAGCTCCGTAATCTGTGCTCAGTGTGCTGCAAATATCTGTGCTCAGTGTGCTGCATAGATCTGTGCTCATTGTGCTGAAAATATCTACGTTCTCTGCCTGAAAACGCTCCATATCTGTGCTCAGTGTGCTGAAAATATCTGTGCTCAGTGTGCTTTATTGTGGGGACTGGGGACAACCAGCAGGGGCGGATTGGGAACAAAAAGCGGCCCTGGAAAAATTTGTACTAGTGGCCCCACATGGGCAGCACCAGAGGTGTAAGGTCTAGCCATGGGCCATGGCAGCAGCACCCTTCCCCCAAGACTTTCCAGATAGTGGGCATGTCCAGCATAAAGGGGGAAGTTAAAAAAAAATAAAATTAAATATTATGAGCACATTATATGATACACCTTCAGAATTTAGGAAACTATATAATTCTTTAGAAAGATATATTTTCTTGCTTATTACACCAACCGTATCCCAATCACTATTCACTCAATCTTATATGTCAGCCAAGCAGGCAGACAGAGCATACACTAGATCATCTGCAATCACATGCTAAGTGGCAAAGTAATTTTCATATATGCAAATTATTTTGCATCTTATTCATTATGTCTATAAAAAGGATCACATGTCCTCAAACAAAACAGGCCCCGCGGGTGCGACGGCCCACCGGGAATCTTCCCTGAAAACCCTATGGCCAATCCGCCTCTGACCACCAGTATATAATTATACTTATAGTAGTACAGTACAGTACAGTAGGCCATTGCTGTATCTTGCAGCTCTGTGTCACTGCAAGTATCCATTCCATATCTGCGCAGCATTTTTGTGAGCAGTATATATAGTATTACAGTGCAGCATTTTGGTGACCCAACAGTATATAGTTGTGTACAGTAGGCCATTGCTGTATCTTGCAGCTCTGTGTCACTGCAAGTATCCATTCCATATCTGTGCTGCATTTTTGTGAGCAGTATATATAGTATTACAGTGCAGCATTTTGGTGACCCAACAGTATATAGTTGTGTACAGTAGGCCATTGCTGTATCTTGCAGCTCTGTGTCACTGGAAAAACCATTCCATATATGTGCTGCATTTTTGTGAGCAGTATATATAGTATTACAGTGCAGCATTTTGGTGACCCAACAGTATATAGTTGTGTACAGTAGGCCATTGCTGTATCTTGCAGCTCTGTGTCACTGCAAGTATCCATTCCATATCTGTGCTGCATTTTTGTGAGCAGTATATTTAGTATTACAGTGCAGCATTTTGGTGACCCAACAGTATATAGTTGTGTACAGTAGGCCATTGCTGTATCTTGCAGCTCTGTGTCACTGCAAGTATCCATTCCATATCTGTGCTGCATTTTTGTGAGCAGTATATATAGTATTACAGTGCAGCATTTTGGTGACCCAACAGTATATAGTTGTGTACAGTAGGCCATTGCTGTATCTTGCAGCTCTGTGTCACTGCAAGTATCCATTCCATATCTGTGCTGCATTATTGTGAGCAATATATAGTAGGACAGTGCAGCATTTTGGTGACCAGCAGTATACATATATAGTACAGTACAGTAGGCCATTGCTCTATCTTGCAGCTCTGTGTCACTTCTAGTATCCTGATCAGTGCTCAATATCTGCTGCATTGTTGTGACCAGTATGTATACTGTACTGTGCGACTTGTGTTATACACCTGGTGATTATACATCCTGTAATCTGTACTGAGCGATGTGTGAGATACACCTGGGAATTATACACCCTATATTATTATTATCCTTTATTTATATGGCGCCACAAGGGTTCTGCAGCACCCAATTACAGAGTACATAAATAATCAAACAGGACAAGTACAGGGTAAATACACATAGTTACATCAGCAGATGACACTGGAATAAGTTTCAGGTGGCAGAAGACTGCTGGATGTGGTACAGTTGAAGATTATTAAAGTAAAACAAAGGATAAGCACATGAGGGAAGAGGGCCCTGCTCGTGAGAGCTTACAATCTAAAGGGGAGGGGTAGACAGACATGGGTGACACAGATGGGGTACTTAGGGAACGTGGAACAGAGGGTTAGGATGAGATTTGGCTGGGTTTGGTGAAGAAGTGGACCCCAGAAGGCACAAGTCAATACTTAACATTGCAACATTTTACGGGGCTATGCAGGAGAAAATTAAAAATAGGGAGAAAAAAAAAAAAGAATCGATAACTTCTACCGCTTTAAAAAAGGTCAATGGAAGCTGAAATAATGGACAACTACCTCATGGAAGCCAGATACAGTATACCAAACAGTACTTAGCAGAGTTAGGATTGAGTGCTTATGAAATACAGTAACATTTTGTCATAATATTTCAGAAACTGCATGGCTGGTCTCTTGCACTCTTTTGCTCTAATACACCACCTGCTTTAGGATTTATATTCAAAAACATTTTGTCTCCATAATTCCAAAAACGTCAGTCTTCTTGGAAAGTGGTTTGTTCCTTTGTAAGGGAAAGAGAACACACGTTCTCAAACAACGGTTTCTCAATTTCTTTTTCCTCTGGGAAGGGATTGTGGATTTGCAGGAATATCTGAGCATTTCTGTAATCAGAAAGCAGCGACTTTCTACAAATGTTTACGAATGATTCCAGTGATTTTGTCATTTTCTTCCAGTGATTTGGACCAATAATACCATTGATTAGAACGAATAATTCCAGTGATTTTGTCATTTTCTTCCAGTGATTTGGACCAATAATACCATTGATTAGAATGAATAATTCCAGTGATTTTGTCATTTTCTTCCAGTGATTTGGACCAATAATACCATTGATTAGAACAAATAATTCCAGTGATTTTGTCATTTTCTTCCAGTGATTTGGACCAATAATACCATTGATTAGAATGAATAATTCCTGTGATATTGAGGTGTTTGTGTCGCTTAGCTTAGCCGTCCAGCGACCACAGTGCACCTCTTTTTCTCTTTTCTTTGCATCATGTGCTGTTTGGGGCCAATTTTTCGAAGTGCCATCCTGTCTGACACTGCAGTGCCACTCCTAGATGGGCCAGGTGTTTGTCCCGCCCTCTTGGGTCGCTTTGCTTAGTCACCCAGCGACCTCGGTGCAAATTTTAGTACTAAAAATAGTATTGTGAGGTGTGAGGTGTTCAGAATAGACTGGAAAAGAGTGGAAATTGTGGTTATTGAGGTTAATAATACTATAGGATCAAAATTACCCCCAAATTCTATGATTTAAGCAGTTTATGAAAAAAAACACCCAAATCCAAAACACACCCGAATCCGACAAAAATTTTTCAGGGAGGTTTTGCCAAAATGCGTCTGAATCCACAACACGGCTGCAGAACTGAATCCAAAACCAAAACCCGAAAAATTTCCGGTGCACATCTCTACTATATATATATATATATAGATATATATATATATATATATAGATATATATATATATATATATATATATATATATATATATATATAGGCCTGTGTGTGATTTTAATTGAAACCTCTCACATGCTGATGATCTGATCTAACATTGTTTTGAGCTAAACTTTGGACTTGGTGTAATTTAGGAACATCTCAGGTGACCGTTATGGTGCAATGCACTTTGATACTTTGAGGGTGATGTATGAAAAACGTCCTTACCTGCAGACGCATCACTCGGGTGCTCTGTTATTGTTGGGGAATTTTAACATGGTCCCTGACCCCACGGTAGATCGATCCTCAACTCGTTCTATCTCCAGTGCAGGCCCGCTTTGAGACCATTTCCATTCCTTCCAGAATATTTTACATGAGTATGATCTTTACGATGTCTGGAGGGCCAACAACCCGGCTTGTAGGGGCTACTCGTTTTTTCCCCCGGTACATGGCTCTTTCTCTAGAATCGACTTGGCCGTATCAGATAAATGGACTCTTCAGCAGGTGTCGAAGGCTTCTATCCTGCCAGTATCATGGTCTGATCATTCTGCCCTCTCTATCCATTAGGACCTACGACGCACTAGGACTTCACCTACCCTATGGCGTCTGGGAGACTATCTTCTTACGAATACGGAAGCTAAACGATCTATAACGCAGGCCTTATCCCTATATATCGATACTAATACCCCAGCTGACACCTCCATATTTACGCACTGGTGTACCCTCAAAGCGGTGGTTCGGGGTGCAGCAATTCAGGCAGCTGCTTATATCCGTAGATCTTCCCGCGAACAACAGGTAGAGCTCGAAGCTCGCCTTAAAGATTTAGAAAACCAACTTAAGACTAGCCCGTCTAATAAGAAAATTTACCATGACTTACTTCGTATCAGGGATGAAATAAATAAATTGGCCTTAACTTAAGTCCACAAAAATCTATTCCGATTGCGACAGAGGTTCTATATGATAGGGCTGGTAGAATGCTTGCCCTTAAGTTGAGAGGGAAAACCGCTAAGGAGAGGGTGAAATCTATTATCGATTTAAATAACATTAAAATAACGGACCCGTCTGCAATTGCTGACGCTTTTGCTAAATACTATTCCACCCGCTATAACTTGAAGGATGACTTATCTATCCCACAACCCACACCAGCTGATATTGCGGCCTTTTTAAAAGATATACTCATCCCCTTGATTGACTCTGACACTCTACAAACTCTAGAACAACCCTGGTCCCATAAAGAAATTAATCAAGCGATTGATTCGCTCCTGTTGGATAAAGGGCCAGGCCCTGATGGGTTCATTAATAAATTTTATAAATGTTTCAAAGACTCCCTAACCCCTATTTTAGATTCAGTCTATAATCACGCTTCATCTGTCGGGAGCTTTCTGGCAGAAATGCTGGAGGCTCGTGTGGTAGCTTTTCCCAAGCCAGGGAAGAACCCCGCTTTGATGACTAATTATCGCCCCATAGCGCTGCTAAATACAGATTTAAAAATATATGCAAAATTATTAGCCAACAGACTTAATCCCCTTCTCCCCTCTCTCGTCCATCGGGATCAGGTGGGATTTGTCCCCGGTAGACAATCCCCTGATAATACAAGACGGGTAATAAATGTGATGTTCGCCTTCTCCGCTTCAGATGATCCCTTATTGTTGCTTTCGTTGGACGCGGAGAAGGCGTTCGATCGCCTGCATTGGGGATATCTTCAGGCAGTGCTACGTAAGTTTGGACTTAATGGCAGAGTACTCACCTCCATTTTAGCTTTATATTCTAATCCCGCGGCAAGAGTGTGTGTAAATGGACTCCTCTCTCCTTCCTTTTGGATTACGAATGGCACTCGTCAAGGGTGCCCCCTGTCCCCGCTAGTGTTCGCTCTAGCAATAGAGCCTCTAGCTGAGAAAATCATATCTACGACCCTAATTAAAGGCATGGATTTTTTGGGACAATCACATAAGATATGTCTCTTTGCGGATGATGTTCTATTGACACTTACTGACCCCACAATTTCCTTGCAGGCCTTACACACACTCTTGAATGAATATTCTGCGGTATCTTATTATAAACTTAATAATACCAAAACAGAAGCGCTCCCCATTAACTTTCCCCCCTCCATTTTGTCCGCATTGAAAGCTGTTTATTCGTACTCTTGGCAGGATAGAAGCCTCAAATACCTGGGGGTTCAGATTACCCCGAAGGTGGATGATTTGATTTCAGAAAATTATCCCCCACTATTACGTAAATTTACTAAACTGGTCTCCGACTGGATGATGCAACATGTTTCTTGGTTAGGGCGAATAGCTGCACTGAAGATGACGGTTCTCCCCAAGCTTATGTATCTCTTTCGGGCCATTCCTACCTAATCATCTTTTGTCTAAATTTAACTCTATATGTAGCTCCTATGTATGGAAGGGTAGGAAACTGAGACTAGCCAGGAAAATGATGATCCGACCCAAACGGGAGGGGGGCTTGGCCTACCCAGATATACATTCCTATCAATTAGCTTGCACAAATAGGTGCTTGGCACTTTCATGCTGACCGTAAAACATGGGTTTACCTCGAACAAGGGCTTGTTTCCCCACTTCCCCTGACGGATATATTGTTACTTCCGAGAGGTGAAGGCAAACTGTTAATCGCTAAATCTCTCACCGTCCAATCTACTTGGAAGGCTTGGCTGGAGGTGGTGCTTAGAGTGGACGGTGTATCCCTCCCCTCCTCTGCCCTCTCACTGACAGGCATAGCCTCCCTGATTCCTGATCTGCGATTCGATGCCTGGATCGCCAAGGGAATCCTGTCCCTTCCAGATGTAATGGCAGACAACACCCTGCTTTCTTTCGCACAAATACAAGCACGATTCGCATTACCGCATTGGGAATTTTACAAATATCTGCAGCTTAGACACTGGCTTCATGGGGCTTCATGCTCCCCTCACAACATATCCCCATTGCCTAAGCTTATCCAGGACTTCCATGGTACAGGAGAGGGCAGGGAAGGCATCACTAAATGGTATAATTATATTATCAATCCCCTTCCATTACAGAAAGCCCCTATCCAATTAAAATGGGAGACTGATCTTAGATGCTCCATCTCGGAGGAGGAATGGGAGGTGGTCTTTCAAACTTGTTTTAAAATATCTAAATGTATATCACATATGGAATTATTTTATAAACTCCTTCATCGTTTGTATTTCACCCCTTCCCGCTTACATGCGATGCAACCCTCCACATCTAACCTCTGTTGGCGCAACTGTGGTAATGTCGGAACCGTATTGCATATTTTCTGGGAATGCCCTACGCTTGCCCATCTCTGGAACTCTGTTTTTCACCTTATAGTTTTGGTGTTAGGCCATCATCTAATTCTGCACCCACGATTGGTTTTTCTCCACCTTTATTATGGCGACTTATCGCCGGCCGATCGATATGTTTTGGGCCATATACTTATCTCTACCAAACTTCTAATTGCCCGCCAGTGGCGTTCCCCCGTGGTCCCCCATATAACCGCAATAGAAAAGGCTATACAGTCTCACTGTGAGTTTGAAACCGCAGGGGTTGCTTATTCTTCCACTCCGTCTTGCCCTCTTCTTTGCTGGCTATCGTGGACTAACTACTGGCATAGTCGTCCCCTAGATGTCATACATGACACATAGACACTTGGCTTGATAAATTGATTCATAGTTGGATAGATTCAGCTCAACATGATTCCATTGTTTGTTGGTTTCCTTTATGTTATCTACATATTTATGTATATGTTGAACTATTTGTGTACCCTCCCCCACCCCTTTCCCTCACTTTTCTATTCTGTATCCCCACTCCCATTTATTTTTGTTCAAATACAAAATAATAAAAATTAATACTGAAAAATGTCCTTTATGCGTTATGTGCCTGGTGCTGTATCACCACATTATCGTGGTGATACAGCCAGTCCCTGCACCACAATGTATTACATGTGTGGCAGCCGATGTGGGAGGGCGTTATCTTACCTGTCCCATGATAGCGCACCTTCCACATCGGCTCGGCTGGTTTCGGCGCCGCAGTGTGTGCGCATGCGCCCTTCTCCCCTGCTTCTAGCTGGCGCCGCTGGCGGCTGCCAACACATGCGCCGCTGGCGGTATGAGACAGTGTTTGTCCTCTATCAATAAAGTTTTTTGTGAAAAATACAAAAAAAACCACACCATCCACCATGCTTTAACCACACATCGCCTGCCCGGGGGAGGCGTTCCGGATGGGCGGCTTTCAGAAGTGTAAAGTGACTGCAGAGACAATCATACATTGCCTCTGCCCTTTGTGTCCCATTGGTGACTGCGGGGAGGCGGTAAGCGGCGCGGGGCGCGCAGCAGGTGAAGCACACGGCGTTAAGACGCCGTTGATACATTACGGGGTTGTGGTAAATGCATGGTTTATGTGCGCTGTGGTCAGCAGAAACCACAGCACACTTTCATACATCTGCCCCTTTGTTAGGATAGTTAACAACTAACCTTAAGAAAGCAGGGAGATGGTGGGGCACATCATCATCTATTTAGCCTCCGGCCATCTGATATGAACTTATGCCCCTGCCTATCAATAAACAGCACATTTTCAATTACACCATGCAAATGTTAAGATGAGGATATGGAGACGTCAGCATGAAAGCATTGATCCTTCTTGTATTGTCCCTCCTCGTCAGATTGGTGGCAATCTTATGGAGATACAGTTCATTGCATTTCGGCTAACATTCCCCACGAAACCAACGGTTAGTAGAATCCATGCCTAGAAGAATTCAAGTTATAATAAGGGCAAAAGGTGCTCCAGCAAAGTATTAACTCAGGATCATAATAAATTGGCCCCTCAGTATGTGTGTGTGTATATACTTAACCTACCTGTTTAACAACTGGACTTATGACCAGCTCTCTGACCAGCTGGAAATGGCACTTTAATAATATTTATCATTTTCACTAATTGTATTTTTGTGTTCTGTAATACTGTAATTATGTAAGAGTTATGCAAAGTAAAACAAAGTTATCAAGTTAAAATTTAATGTAGACCTTTTGTTTATTCAGAATAGATAAAAATGATTACATGTATTAAGATTGGGCTCCTTGCTTAACAACCAATTCTTTTAACAACCTAGTCGCAGGAACGGAACTTGAACGTTAAATGAGGAGCATCTGTATAGTATATAAAGGTAGTATTGGGCGCTAACTCCATTTAGTGCTTTAAAGAATAGTCAGTCCTGTAACAGTCTTCCAAGAAAACTTTACAATGTGAAGAATCTCTTTGCACTCCTGTCCATTGTAGGGTGGCAGCCTAACTCCAGATAAACGTTGTTCAGTAGGTTGGCAACTTTAATCTGCAGAAAAGGATGAGAATGGCGCCCTCTAGTGCAGTATTAATGATTCTTATGAATTCCTTCACCATGAATAACACCATTAAAAGTACCATACACGGTGGGCAATGCCACCTGTTCAAACACCTTTGTTCTTAATAATGGGGTGAAACAGACCCTGTTGTGCATCAAGTTGGAAATATCCCACGTTGTGTAGTCATTATTTCTCAAATCCTAAGCCTTGTTCATTCAGATTATTCCCAATTTGGCAAAATGTCACCAGCTATCCATCCGTCCTGCTGCTGATGCTGCCACGTATCGGACTCCTCACTGACAGCTGTTGCTATTGCCATAGAATAGTCATAGCACAATTCCGCAACAGAAAGTCACAAGTGGCAAACACAAGTTGCAAGTGTCTCTAGCCTGGCATGTAGTGCGGCAGCGATTCAGCGTCTCTACAGCCACCGTGGGGCCAATTGGCAGGTGGGGGGAGTGACTGACGGTAGTCACAAGCACAGGTCCCAACGTGTCTCTAGCCCAGCCTGAAATCCAGCTGCTTACGCAGTGGCGGAACTCCGGGAGGCAGTGGAGTCGGCTGCCGCCGGGCTCCTGGCCTCAAGGGGGCACCTGTCTCCAGACATTGTCTCCAGTTCTGTGCCTGCCGCAATGACTCAGACTCACTCATGCCTGTAAGTTCCTCCAGCGCTCACCTATTGTGCGTTGTAGGTGTTAGGAAGAGGGGAGGCTGCTGCAGGGGACACACACTCACGTGCGAGGAGACATGCGTGCATGCGGCAGGGGGGGGGGTCTGAGTACCTAGAAACCCCCCCTGCCCGCCGGCCGATCCATAGCCACAGTCGATTTTTTTTTAAACAGAGCTCCAGTGAGCTGCCGCGCATGAATGGCAGCTCCTCATGTAGCTGGCAGGGGGATCCGAAGCGGCAGCGAGCAGCAGTTGTTTCCATGGGGCTTTGAGAGCTGTGCTACACACACACTCTCTTCCTCCATCCTGGTCCACAGGTAAGGCAGCGCTCGCAGTCTCCACAGTGCGGACCCACACACACCGCACCCGCAGATGTACAACAGGGCACCAGGGATATACAGTAATGCTCCCAATAGTGCAGGCATGCTGTCCACGATGTGTGTAAACTCTGCCAGTAAACTCCATGAGGGCTATGCCTCTATGCATGCGATCAGTGGTAACATAACATTCAAAATGGACTAATATCTTCCTCTATCAGACAGGCTGCACATGCTGATTCTGCAGAACCCAGACTTTAGAGTTGTCTAGAGACAGATAGGGGCTTCTCTTTCCTCCTAAAGAACTGTGCATAATCAGAGCCTATTTTGTACTTCCTCCCCTTCAACATTTTGTCAAAACTTTCGAAGAATAGCGGGATTTAAATATAGTTGGCAGGATAACTATTGGTGCTCCCCACCCCTATAATGCATTGTATGCATTTAAAAAATACTGAATTGACCAACCTCCTGGGTGCCACCTATAACATTCTCTCTCTCTCTCTCTGTTATATATATTTGTCTAAACATAGAGGTGGGGGGGGGGGGGGGGGGGCACCAATATTTATCTTGCCTCCGGGCGTCTGGGACGAACTTACGCCACTGTGCTTACAACAAAAGATATTAACCCATTGAGCCCAAAGAGGCAACTTTTCTGCGCTATTAGAACTTGATACTTTGAAAAAAGTTTTCTTTGACCCACCCTAATATACAGTATATATAGCAGTGAAGGCGGCACTCAGAGTTTTAAATGAATAATGAATCCATAAATTCCCAATGTTTCTGGGGATCTTTTTCATGGTTATCTTGAAAAAAGGACCTGCATGTACTGAAACTTTGTGAAACATATCATATCATTCATTTAAGACCCTGTGTGCCACCATAGACCTTCACTGCAATGCTATTCTGAGAGGAGGACATTGGAGCAACACAACCTATAAAACAATTAGTGTGCCAGGCTACCATTGGCCCTCATTCCGAGTTGATCGCTCGCTAGCAACTTTTAGCAGCCATGCAAACGCATTGTCGCTGCCCACAGGGGAGTGTATTTTCGCTTTACAAGTGTACGAACGCCTGTGCAGCCAAGCGGGTATAAACACATAAGGTGCAAAACAAGACCAGCCCTGTAGTTACTTATTCTGTGCGATGTTTGCTGCGATGAAGGTCCCGGAATTGACGTAAGATACCCGCTCTGCAAACGCCTGGACCATAGGTGTGCGCAGGGGGGGGGGGGGCTGGTGCGCACAGGCACCCCCTAATGTCTGGCACCCTGATCTCACAAGCCTGATGCAGTGATCGCCGAGCAGGCTGATTACTGTCCCCTCTGCGCTGCACCCTGTCAGGACTGCATTACTGACCGGACACCTGGGTTAATCAAGGGTGCCACTGCCACCGGCTTTCAAACTCCTGACTCCACCTCCATGTACAAAAACAGCATTATGTGACGTGATTATGTCATGCTGCTCGCACGCCCACCCGCCACATGCCCACCTCTCTCCTTCTATGCTATGCCAACGTCAGCCACTTATGAGGATCAGCATGCAGCCAGCGTTCCTCTTAGGAAGACAAATTCAATACTGGCAGGCGGTCGGCAGAAGCATTGACATGTCACTCGTTTTTCCAGCAGCAGCAGTACTAGTCTGCGACTGTCAGTGTCAGTGAGTGGCTGACTTGTAAGTAAGCTGCTGCAGCTTGCAGGGGAAAGAGAGGGGCAGCCAGACCAGGCTGAGGAGGAGCAGTATAATCGCAGTGAGTGCCATCAGGGGTGTTTGTTTGGTGCACACCACAACATCTGACAATGTATCTGCTTTATTAGGATTGGTACAAAGGTGGATATTTATATTGCGTTGACCGTCAATAGATGGTGCTAGACACGCCCAAAAGGCGGTGCTAATGTGAGAGGGGTGGCGGTGCGGTGTAGAACCTGCTGCCGTGCAGGTGTAGTTTCGCTACTCACCAGGCACCGCACTCTCTCACCTTCAGGTACCGGAACCTTCAACGGACCTGGAAATCTCGGACACGGCGATTCCCTCTCGGAGCTGACGGACGACCGAGCTGAGGAGAGAATAGACTACCTTAAGGGGGGTATCAACCCTTCTTCCACCGGAAAAGGGGATACCCCAGGGGTGACAGCGACCTTCACCAGTTGGGTGAAAGGTCATCACTGGCACAAAGCTTCAGCCACCCAGATTTCACACACTCGCACTCTCGCGCGTAGTGTGATGAAGGGGTTCTCACGTTCGTGAGCCAACCCCTATTCCGGCGCTCGGGGACAGACAAAGGGACAAACGTACACAGATTCTACTCACCGTCTGTTCCGCACTGCGAACGTCTTCTCCTCTTACAGGTCCCTGTAAGGAGGCAAACAAACAAACAAACAAACAAACAAACAAACAAACAAACAAATAGCCGTGCAGGGCCTAACTCTAACCTAGTGTCACACCCCTATACTAACTACAACGGCAGAGCCCTCAAACTAGCTCTGTGGTTGTGGTGCAACAAACTAAACACAGACTTAACAAGCTCACACTTTGCCCCGCACGGTAACAACATACATCACGATACACAGTGCAAGCAACTACCACGGTGCTGTCCCTTTAAGTACCTGAATCAGAACACCAGGTAGTGGGGGCCGCACAGCTCACCCACTTCCCGTACACTGTCTTTCCACTTTCCAGGGGCTCAGGCCGAGCGGTCCTGTCTGCCTAAACACCTTGCGGTGGACTGGGCCTAGTGCCCAGTCCCACCTTTATCCACCTTTGTGGAGGGAACCTCTTATTTACTGGGCCTAACGCCACCTAACTGCACACAGGCCCGAGGCCTGACTTTATCCCTCGGGCCTAGCGCCCGCCTAACTTGTCGCCCGTTGGGTGACCTGGGCCTAGTGCCCAGGGTCACCTTATATCCCTAGCGGCCACCAAACTGAACTAGGGCCTAATGCCCTCTAATGCCCCCACAGGCCTAGTGCCTGAATTGCCCACGGGCCTAATGCCCGCCTAACATGCGCCACGGGCCGGGGGCCCGACAAAGTGCCCACGGGCCGGGAGGGCCCGACTATCTGTCCACAGGCCGGGAGGGCCTGACTGCACCCACGGGCCTAATGCCCGATCACCCGGTGGTCTAGGGAGGAGCGGGTACAAGGGCGCCTGAGATGGGCCTACCTGACCCGCTGGGAGAGGCACCAGGGGGGAGCTTCGTCAGCTCTCTTCCTTTCCACCCCTGGTGACCTCTCCGGCGTTCCTTCTCAATCTTCGGCCGCTGGCCCGTCCTGGCCAGCGGTGCCGCCGTCGCCTCGCCGCGTTCAGCCGCCGCTGGACATCTTCTTTCCACAGCCCAACGTCTTCTGGCCTCTTCAGCGGCCACCGGAGCTCTTCACCGCTCTTCGGCGCGGCCTCCCGTCTTCTCCTCGCGGCGTCCTCTGCGCCGACCTCCTTCTCCGGGTCCCGGCCGCTTCTCCCGCGCTCTTCCGCGCACTTCTTCTTTTCTTCGGCTCCCGCCCTGCGTCTGACGTCAGATGCCGGAGGCGGGGCCTATGACACGGCGAGCGCCGATTGGCTCGCCATGCCCGCCTCTGATTGGCCGGCACCCCGCGAGCCGCGATTGGCTCACGGACGGCGCCCGGTTTGAAAAGATGCTGGCGGCGCTTCTCATTGGCGGCCCAAGTGGCGCCAAGTTTGAAACGCCGCCACGCCGCTGCCCGTCGCTGCCGACAGTCCGGTGCTGGGAAATATCTGGTCCCTGCACCGGACATCCGCCTCTGCCGCACTCCCAGCGCTGGGGACAGACAAGCTGCCCCAGCGCTGTCCACAGCAAGAAACTGCAGGGGACGCAGATCCCCTGCACACTGTTGTGGTGATGTGCCCTGGGACACAGGGCACATCTCCACATTTCCCCCCCCATTTTTCCTTTGTAGTCCCAACAAAGGTCTCCACGACGTCCATTGTCCGCAGGTCAGGGAATTCCGAGGTCCCTCCGGCGAGGTTGTATTCGAGGGCCCAGACCGTGACCCCACATCCTTCCTCCTCCAGCTCCGGGTTCCTCTTCTTACCTGACCTCCATCGTCGGATCCTCTTGGGGAGTGGCATCTCCTCACGGTCGCTCGACGTTGGCCACCAAGGGGAATCTTCCTCCACGGGGACAACAGTCACCCACTCTTGACCTCCCATATCATCTGGGGCATCGTCCCTGTCTTCAGGGTGTGGTACCGACCACCACCCAACACCTCTGGAACGGGTCCTCCCACGGCATCACGATCCTCTCCCCGTACGTCCGTCCAACTCGTCACTTCCGGCAGGTATTCTTGCTCCAGGACTATCTCCTCCTCTTCACGGCGGGCAGTCAACTGGGAGCACGACTCCACCCGATCCTGCCAGTCACCCTCGCGGCACTCCCGATGCCAGAGTCGTCCTCCATCTGTTCTTGGAGGGATTCGTCGGCGGACATTTCACCGTAGTCCGAGTCCTCCTCCGATACCTGGACTAGGGGATTATTTTCCTCCTCAGCGTACTTAGTCCCTTCCGCTGGCATCTCTAATTCCTCAGCGTACTTCTCTTCCGCTGGCATCTCTACTTCCTCAGCGTACTCCTTCACTTCCACTGACATCTCTACTTCCTCAGCATACTCCTTCGCTTCCGCTGGCATCTCTACTTCCTCAGCGTACTCCTTCGCTTCCGCTGGCATCTCTTGCTACCCAGGACACACCTGTTCCGCATGCCCTGGTCGTGGACGGTTCCAATGCGGGGAGATTCCGGACATCCTCGTCACTGGGTCTTCACGCTTTTCCTCGCAACGTGGTATCTTCACCTCCCAGTCGTCCACCTCCGCCTTATGCGGGAAAGGATCCTTCTTTACTGGGGTCACTTTCTTGGGGCAGAGTAGGTCCACGGCATCTTCCCAGGGACACTCATTGGCCAAATGTCCTGATCGCCGACACTTCCAACAAGGGAGGGCCACTGCCACCTTCTCCAAGACGGGTTCCTTGGACACCTCCTTCACTGAGGGATCTTCACCCGTTGGTTCCGGCTCAGAGGAAATGGGCACCTGCGAACTAACTTCAAGCAGGGTCTTCCGCTCCATTTCTCTGGTTTCCTTCTCCCATCTCTGGGCACGACCATCCGCAATCATCCGGTCTTCATTCCACGGACAATCTGGAAGCGCATGTCCCCTAGCCTCGTAGAGCGCGCACACGGGCTCTGCAGCCACCCGGTCCCAAAGTTGCTGACGAGACTCCGTCAGCTGCTTCACCGTGGCCTCGTAGTCTGTCCTGTCCTCCATCCATGGACACTCCAGGAGCCGATGTCGGGGATCTCCACAGCTTTCACACCAGAAATCACCCTCGTCTTGGCTCAACTCTTCATCCCAGGGATAACTGTTATGCTCATTGCCGTAGTTTCCGCAGAGCAAACACCAGGACTCTTTCTTCGCTTGGCCCTTCTGACGTCTTCGGTCCGCTTCCTGGACCACCTTCTTTGGGGATGTCTCTCGCCAAGTACATTCGTCGGCAAAGTGCCCCGTTTGCCAACATTTCTTGCAGGGCGTCACAGCGGCCTTCTTGCGCCCCTTCTCCCGGCGCTCTTCCTTTTCATGCTGGACCGACCGCTGCACCATCTTCAGGAGGTCTGCCCCAGACATCGTCACCCAGTCGCTCTGGTCCGCACACATCCGGGGGTGGGTCTGTTCCGGAGCCATCTGCAGGGAGGTCTTCTTGGGGACGTTCCACATCGTGTCCGCGGTCCTTGATCCTGCCGACTACGCCAAATGTGAGAGGGGTGGCGGTGCGGTGTAGAACCTGCTGCCGTGCAGGTGTAGTTTCGCTACTCACCAGGCACCGCACTCTCTCACCTTCAGGTACCGGAACCTTAACGGACCTGGAAATCTTCAGTCGGATCCGGACACGGTGATTCCCTCTCGGAGCTGACGGACGACCGAGCTGAGGAGAGAATAGACTACCTTAAGGGGGGTATCAACCCTTCTTCCACCGGAAAAGGGGATACCCCAGGGGTGCGGCGACCTTCACCAGTTGGGTGAAAGGTCATCACTGGCACAAAGCCTCAGCCACCCAGATTTCACACACCCGCACTCTCGCGCGTAGTGTGATGAAGGGGTTCGTGAGCCAACCCCTATTCCGGCGCTCGGGGACAGACAAAGGGACAAACGTACACAGATTCTACTCACCGTCTGTTCCGCACTGCGAACGTCTTCTCCTCTTACAGGTCCCTGTAAGGAGGCAAACAAACAAACAAACAGCCGTGCAGGGCCTAACTCTAACCTAGTGTCACACCCCTATACTAACTACAACGACAGAGCCCTCAAACTAGCTCTGTGGTTGTGGTGCAACAAACTAAACACAGACTTAACAAGCTCACACTTTGCCCCGCACGGTAACAACATACATCACGATGCACAGTGCAAGCAACTACCACGGTGCTGTCCCTTTAAGTACCTGAATCAGAACACCAGGTAGTGGGGGCCGCACAGCTGACCCACTTCCCCTACACTGTCTTTCCAGGGGCTCAGGCCGAGCCGGCCTGTCTGCCTAAACACCTTGGGGTGGACTGGGCCTAGTGCCCAGTCCCACCTTTATCCACCTTTGGGGAGGGAACCTCTTATTTACTGGGCCTAACGCCACCTAACTGCACACAGGCCCGAGGCCTGACTTTATCCCTCGGGCCTAGCGCCTGCCTAACTTGTCGCCCGTTGGGTGACCTGGGCCTAGTGCCCAGGGTCACCTTATATCCCTAGCGCCCGCCAAACTGAACTAGGGCCTAATGCCCTCTAATGCCCCCACAGGCCTAGTGCCTGAATTGCCCACGGGCCTAATGCCCGCCTAACATGCGCCACGGGCCGGGGGCCTGACTATGTGCCTACGGGCCGGGGGTCCGACAAAGTGCCCACGGGCCGGGGGCCCGACAAAGTGCCCACGGGCCGGGAGGGCCCGACTATCTGCCCACAGGCCGGGAGGGCCTGACTGCACCCACGGGCCTAATGCCCGATCACCCGGTGGTCTAGGGAGGAGCGGGTACAAGGACGCCTGAGAAGGGCCTACCTGACCCGCTGGGAGAGGCACCAGGGGGGAGCTTCGTCAGCTCTCTTCCTCTCCACCCCTGGTGAGCTCTCCGGCGCTCCTTCTCAATCTTCGGCCGCTGGCCCGTCCTGGCCAGCGGCGCCGCCGTCGCCTCGCCGCTTCCAGCTGCCGCTGGATATCTTCTTTCCGCAGCCCAACGTCTTCTGGCCTCTTCAGCGGCCACCGGAGCTCTTCACCGCTCTTCGGTGTGGCCTCCCGTCTTCTCCTCGCGGCGTCCTCTGCTGCGCTCCTGCGCGCCGACCTCCTTCTCCGGGTCTTCTGACGTCAGACGCCGGAGGCGGGGCCTATGACGCAGCAAGCGCCAATTGGCTCGCCGGGTCCGCCTCTTATTGGCCGGCGCCCCGCGAGCTGCGATTGGCTCACGGACGGCGCCCGCTTTGAAAAGACGCTGGCTTCTCATTGGCGGCCCAAGTGGCACTAAGTTTGAAACGCCGCCGCGCCACTGCCCGTAGCCGCCGACAGTGCGGTGCTGGGAAATATCTGGTCCCTGCACCGGACACCCGCCGCTGCCGCACTCCCAGCGCTGGGGACAGACAAGCTGCCCCAGCGCTGTCCACAGCAAGAAACTGCAGGGGACGCACACTGTTGTGGTGATGTGCCCTGGAACACAGGGCACATCTCCACACTAGTCACACCCCTCCGAAGGTGCACCCCCTAATAAAATGTGCTGCGCACGCCTATGGCCCGGACACTCTTGCGTTTTTCCAAACACTCCCAGAAAATGGTCAGTTGACACCCATAAACTCCCTCGTCCTGTCAATCTCCTTGCGTTCGGCTGTGCAAATGGAATCGTCGCTAGAAGCAGTGCAAACCAACGAGGCTCTTTGTACCCGTACGCCGCGTGTGCGCATTGCGGCCCATACGCATGCATAGTTTTGCCGTTTTTTAAATGATCGTTATGCAGCGAACAACGGCAGCTAGCGATTAACTCGGAATGAGGCCCCTTGTCTCATGTACAGAGTGGGGATTTTATTAATGTTAATCTCCTGCAGTGTGGGGGCTTGTATGAATATTAATCCTTTGCAGATTAAATAATGCAAATATAAATACACTGTACTGTTCTATACTGAGAATGACTGAATATAAGTGTGCTAGATTTACTTTTTCTAATGTGACGTTCTGCATAGTATTATTTTATTCCTTAATTATCCAAATTACACTTTACTGATTACGAATATTATTTACATAAATATTTATAACTGTTGCTTGGCTTACAGATAATTTAAACATACAATCTGATTGTAAAAATAAAATAAAAATGTAAATATATATATTTATATACATATACAACTGTCAGTTTCTTGTTTTACCCTTTCTCTAGAAATGATCGATGATCCGGATTCTACAGAACGTAACAGAGATTTTTCGGCACGCTGAGAGGCTTAATTAACCTGTTAACTACACCACTGGCAGCGCATTGTCATTAGCCTCTCTAATTATTACCCTGAACAGTTACATGATTTTGAATGATTCTAGTTTGCCTCCCCAAACCTCTTTTGCTTGCATCAGACTATAAATCAGTACACGTTTCTGAGAGCTAGTCCCGAATTGTAAAGGTGACCCGGGATTAGTCGTCAGCTCGATTTTGCTGTTCTTGGCAGAGGCGCCTCATAAGCATCTGAAAATAGACTGTGGTAATCTGAAATCGAATGGCACAAAAATCAGCGGCAAAGCTGTGAATTTTTGTCTGGACCGGAGACAGTTTCTTGATTGCCTTCTCAGCTAAGCTGTCAGCAGGGAAGCCTGGGGGGAGTAGGTTTTGTTAGCAGAGGGAGGCGAGAATAACCCACACGCTCTGTCGTGCTGTTTATTGCAAGCCACATTCATTTCCAAACCACTCCTGCATTAAGTAATTTGAAAACAGATCAACGTAAAACGTATTCCATAGAGTAACAGAGGTCAAACTAGGAATGATATTCACATTGGGGATAATATGAAAGAAATGATGGCTTGCAGATTACCATCCAATATTGCGGCATTATAATAAGTAAAATACGTATGTATATATATATATATATATATATATATATAATCTGTGAATAGCTGTTAAAATGGGTATTATACATTTGCAGAACCTCCAACATGACCCATCCCAATAGGTGCAAAATGCTCTGCTCCTGGATTTCCTACCAAATGTATGATTGCAGTCACCTGCGTTAAACTAGTTCATTGATGAGGATCAAGGAGGAGACTGCAATGATAAATTACGTAGGTAGTCCAAGACCAGAGCATATTTTACCTGGAGGAAGGGGTTACATTGAAGGGAATTTCTGGAAACTCATTTAATTCATCCAGTGTGTTCTACAATTAAACACATGCAGTAACATCACCTAAAGCAGTTTTTCTCAACTCCAGTACCCAAGTTCCCCCAACAAATCATGCTCTGTGGATCTCTGTAATCATGCACAGGTGAATAATCTCGTTTGCAGGGTCAGTAATTATCCTACCTGATTGCACAGACAGAAAGCCTCAAAAACATGACCTGTTGGGGGTAATTGAGGATTGGAATTAAAGACCACTTACCTAAAGAAAGAAAAAGAGGTAAACAAATTGCATGCAAATCCACTGAACATTATTTGGGAGTGGTTCTTTGGCTTGGACTTTTAAAATACATTCATGCTAATTATATTATTTAGCATTCTAATCAACCTGACTAGTATGCTAATCAAGTGCATCTTAGATTCCGTGCTCCACATCACCACTTTGTTCTAGCATGTAGACAGGAGGTCTACGTTATGTAGACTGTGAACTCTTACAAACAGGTCATTTTGTCTATCCTGACCACATCTCCTTTGTAAAAAGTTATGTAATTGTTTTTATGTAAGTTACAAATGGATGATGATAATGATGATAAATTAGTATTGACATGGCCGCCATCAAGGGGGTACAGCCGGTACCGGAGTGCAGATGTAGATACAGCCGCAGTCACACACAGAACATATACACAGAAAAATCACCAGTGGATCCACAGGCGCTAGGCTGTAATCAATGTAATGTCATGCCTTCAATGAGATCTATAAACACTCAAAAAGACATAAAACCACTCATAGTGTAGTAAGTTAGGTAATGCACAACTATATTGGGTCTATGGTTGCACTGTGAGTTGCATTATCAGCAGGGCCGTAACTACGTGTGTGCCAAGTGGGCTTGGCACACAGCGCAGTTGCCCTGAGGGCGTACGGCCAGCGGCATGTAATGAGTCAAATTGACTCATTACATGCCGCCTGTTCTGTGCTGTGCGCCGCCGCGCTGTGGAGGGAGAAGAGAGCAGCGCTGGGCAGGTGAGAAGGAGGAGGAGGGAGGGGGACTGGAGCCGCAGCAGCGCTATTTCATTGGTAGTAAGCGCCGCTGCAGCAGCCCCCTCTCTTTCCGTATTTGCTGCCTGGCGCTGCTGTGGATGCTGGGATGTGGTTCCTCCATCCCAGCATCCACAGCAGCGCCAGGCAGCCAATACGGAAGAAGAGGGGACTGCTGCAGCGGCGCTTACTACCAATTACATAGCGCTGCTGTGGCTCCAGTCCCCCTCCCTCCTCCTCCTTCTCACCTGCCTGCACCGAGGAAGCTGCACGAGGAGCCTGTCAGCAGGGAGATGGTAAGTATCTCTCTCTCTCTTGGACACCGTCTGCCATAATGTGTAAAAAGGGAGCCTGGCTGCCGCAATGTGTAAAAAGGGGGCCTGGCTGCCACAATGTGTAAAAAGGGGGACTGGCTGCCGCAATGTGTAAAAAGCGGGCCTGGCTGCCGCAATGTGTAAAAAGGGGGCCTGGCTGCTGTAATGTGTAAAAAGGGGGACTGGCTGCCGTAATGTGTAAAAAGGAGGACCGGCTGCCGCAATGTGTAAAAAGGGGTACACCATCTTTGCCATAATATGTAAAAAGGGGGCCTGGCTGCCGCAATGTGTAAAATGGGGACTGGCTGCCGCAATGTGTAAAAAGGGGGCCTGGCTGCCGCAATGTGTAAAAAGGGGTACTGTCTGCTGTAATGTGTAAAAAGGGGGACTGGCTGCCGTAATGTGTAAAAAGGAGGACCGGCTGCCGCAATGTGTAAAAAGGGGTACACCATCTTTGCCGTAATATGTAAAAAGGGGGCCTGGCTGCCGCAATGTGTAAAATGGGGACTGGCTGCCGCAATGTGTAAAAAGGGGGACTGGCTGCGCAACGTGTAAAAAGGGGGACTGGCTGCCGTAATGTGTAAAAAGGGGGACCGGCTGCCGCAATGTGTGAAAAGGGGTACACCATATGCCGTAATATGTAAAAAGGGGGACTGGCTGCCGCAATGTACAAAAAGGGGACTGGCTGCCGCAATGTGTAAAAAGGGGGACTGGCTGCTGCAATGTGTAAAAAGGGGGACTGTCTGCCGCAATGTGTAAAAAGGGGGACTGGCTGCCGCAATGTGTAAAAAGGGGGACGCTGGCTGCTGCAATGTGTATAAAGGGGGACACCATCTGCCGTAATGTGTAAAAAGGGGGACGCTGTCTGCCGTAATGTGTAAAAAGGGGTACTGTCTGCTGTAATGTGTAAAAAGGGGGATGCTGTCTGCTGTAATGTATAAAAGGGTCTCTACCTGGTGTAGTGGCGCTACTGTGCAGCGTAATTTGAATAATGGAGACTACTGTGCACCGTAGTATGAATTGCTATTATTTTGTGGCCACTCCCCTTCCCCATAAAGCCACGCCCCTATATATTTTTTGCGCGCCTGCGGCACGCACTGCCCCTATCTTGCATGGGGGGAGGGGGGGCGCCAATGTCGTTTCTTGCACAGCGCTAAAATGCCTAGTTACGGCACTGATTATCAGAACTCATACCTAAAATGTTGGTCTACAAACATAAGTAGACAGAGATCGTTTCTATTAAAGCCGATGTAAACTTCTTCCACATGTTCCTTTATCTATGCATCATCCATGTTGTGGGTGGAGTTTCAGAGTGTGGGTACTGCTAGGGTGCATCCTTCTCTCCCCAGACTGCACCTTTCGTGTCATCCCACCTGAGCCCTCCCTCACCTTCTCCACCTTTGAGGTCCACACTATCTGCCTCTTCTACCCCGTTCACCTCCTTGTGGCAGTGGTCTACCGCCCCCCTGCCCGCTGTTCACCTTTCCTTGACAACTTTGCTGCCTGGCTTCCCCACTTTCTCTCCTTTGACCTCCCCTCTATCATCCTCCATGACTGTAACATCCCTTTTGACATCACTAATGCAGCTTCCACTAATCTTCTTGCCCTTTCCTCCTCCTTTGGACTTTTTCAATGGACCTACACCCCTACTCACAATCTCGGCCACTACCTTGACCTTGTCTTTACCCACCGATTTGATCTCTCTGATTTCTCTAACTCTTCCTTCCCTCCCTCTGACTGCCATCCACTTTCTTTCACCCTCTCGTCTTGCCTTTTCCTCTCCACGCCCAGACCCACCATCACCAGACGCAATCTCAGGTCTCTTGACCCTACTATCCTGTCCTCTCTCGAGACTTTCTTCTCTCCTCTTTCCACCATGACCTGTCCCAACCAGGTAGCCTCCTTGTATAACTCTTCCCTAACCTCTGCTCACGACTCTGTGGCCCCCTCTCCTCTGTCCACCTCCGTCGCTCTAAACCCCAACTCCGGGACACCAAAGTAACAAGATTCTTACAAAAATGTTCATGCTCCACTGAATGCTTCTGGAGGAAATCTCACTATCTGGAGGATTTCCTCCATTTCAAGTTTATTCTCTCCTTCTACAGCTCTGCTCTTTCCCTCGCCAAGCAATCCTTTTTCCAAGTACTCATCTCTTCTCAGTCCTCCAGTCCATGCCGTCTCTTTGAAACTTTCAACACTCTCCTTCGCTCCCCTCCTCCTCCCCTCCCATCCTCCCTCACTGCCACTGACTTTGCCTGCTTCTTCATCTCCAAAATTGAGGAAATCTGACACGATATCTCCTCCATCACCCCTTTGCTGCCCCCTGCCTCCATCATCCTTCCTCTCCATGTATCCCACCCTGTCCTCCTTCCATCCCACTACAGACAAGGAAGTCCACTCCCTCATATTATCCTTCCCCACCTCAACCTGCCCCCTGGAACCCCTCAACCTCCCGTCTTCTCCGCTCCCTATCCCCCACTGCGTGCTCCCACCTTGCTCACCTCTTCAACCTATCACTCTCTACTGGCATCTTTCCTTCATCATTCAAACATGCTCTGGTCTCACCTATTCTCAAAAAATCCAACCTTGACTCTTCATCACCCACTAGCTACCGCCCCATCTCTCTTCTCCCATTTGTCTCCAAACTACTTGAATGACTAGTCTACAGCCATCTCACAAATTACCTGACAGCTCCATCCCTGATCCACTACAATCTGGCTTTCGCCCACTCCACTGAGACTGCCCTGGTGAAAGTCACCAATGACCTGCTTTCGGCCAAATCCAGGGGCCACTTCTCTCTGCTTATTCTTCTGGACCACTCTGCTGCATTTGACACTGTGGATCATCCTCTCCTCTGCACACTCCAAAACATTGGCCTCTCTAGCACTGACCTTGACTGGTTTACCTCTTACCTCACTAACCACTCCTTCTCTGTGTCTGCCTCTGGCACCACCTCACATCCTTCCTGTTGGTGTCCCTCAGGGTTCTGGCCTTGGCCCCCTTCTGTTCTCCCTGTACACCTCTTCCCTGGGTGTGCTCATTAACTCTTTTGGCCTTCAATACCACCTCTATGCTGATGACACACAACTCTACCTCTCCCCTCATGATCTGTCCCCCCTCTGTCCTCTCTCATGTTTCCAGCTGCCTCTCCACCATCTCCTCCTGGATGGCTGAATGCTCTCTGAAGCTCAATATGGACAAAACTGAACTCATTAACTTTCCAGAGTAACACCCCCTACCAATATCTCTATCACTGTTGACAACACCATAATCTCCCCCATTCCCCAACTCCGCTGCTTGGGCATCACTCTTGACTCCTCCCCCTCTTTTCCACCCCTCATCCAAGCTCTGGCACAATCCTGTTGGTTCCAGCTACGCATCATTGCTCACATCAGGCCATTTCTCTCCCAGAGTGCAACTAAACTTATTATCCACTCACTGGTCATCTCACGGCTTGACTACTGCAATGTTCTCCTCACTGGCCTCACTTGCTCCCACCTTGCTCCCCTCCAATCTGTCCTCAACTCCGCAGCTAGGCTTATCTTCCTTTCCCGCCACTCCCCCTTCGACAAAATCTGCACTGGCTCCCATTCCCCTACAGAATCCTCTTCAAACTCCTCACACTCACATACAAGGCCATCTCTAATTCCACTCATCTCCAACCTCCTCTCCCTTCATACTCCCTCCCGCCCCCTACGGTCGGCCAATGACCGTCACCTCTCATCTACCCTGGTCACTGCTTCCCATGCTCGAGTTCAAGATTTTGCCAACCTAGTCCTGAGGCTGCTCCTCCATCCTGCTGCCTCATGCCTTGACCATCTCTGCTTTGCTTACATCCTGCCATCAGACTACCTCCCGCTTGCTTGCACCTCATTTCATCAGTCTGTCGCCCCTTCCTACTATTTTGTTAACTCCTTAGAGCAGGGCCCTCTTTCCTCTTGTTGTCAAAACCCTCTTCTCAACATATTTCATTCACAGCCCTCTCCTACTCAGCGACCATCTTTACCCGCTGGTAAAGGCTCATCTTTATCTATGGCCACCAGCTCCCAGTTGTACGCTGATCACTCACTTGCTACTTACATCTAAGCTGTAATATGTTTTAAGAATTGTCTTGCTCTTTGTTACCGGTACTCTATTTTGTTATTTATTTACTGTAATGTTAAGTTTTGTCTCCCTGTACTGTCTTTTGTATGGCGCTGCAAAACACTTGTAGCGCCTTTCAAATAAAATGTAATAATAGTAATAATAATCCCCTCAGGTAAATGGTAAGCATGGAAAAACAAGGAGAACCTCGAATGGTATGATACCGTTTTATTAAAACATACATAGTCACATAAAAACGGGGTTTAGATTGGTCTCTCACTGTGGCATATTGCCTACAACACAGGTAGACAACAAGAGCAAGAAAATAGATGATACATCAGGCGTCCCTGGAATTACACTGCCCGTCTGTTCAGGTGAGTGCCAATCGTCTCCCAACAAAGGTACTTCCTGCCAACCGGTTTCGACACCCCAGTGTTGTCTTTTTCAAGACCTTTAATCATCATAAGCTGCTTATGTGTCCTAGTTACATAGCTATGCGAATAAGATACATTTTCAGCAAAAAAAGACGCCCAATGTTAGCAGAGCTGCCCGGAAGCTGCTGGCTGACTCATGCATAAAGCTGTCCATGTGAGCAGGGGTGACAGAGACTTCAGATGCATACACTGATATAATGATAAGGAGCCTGGAGACCTGGAATCGCAGGATTTGAAAACCTCAGAAATGGTTGTAGGTACAATAGAACTCAAGATCCCTGAAATGTGAGTTAGTGATAGGAACTGGTGTTACAAGCTGCAGTCTCTGTGAGGGTAACACAGGCTAGTACCTTGGGTAATGAGGAATTTAGATCATCTGATGGGGCAAACAAATCATAAGACAGTTATAGATTTGGAGACCTGGGGCAATGTAATAGACTGCAAGCTGCACGCTCTGCGAAAAGTTTTGTGAGTCTACCCGTATTTTTTAAAGCGGAAATAATTTAAAAGGCAAAATCAACCCTTTGGGAAATAGGCATAAATAGGGTAATATCATAACCTTATTATACCACATTATAATGTATTTATGTCTCATAATGAGATTATATATTATTTGAACCTAATATTATCCTTCTCCAGGGTCAGATTGGCCCTCTGTCAGTTCTGGCAAATGCCGGTCCGGCCGAGCAGCAGATACTCCCAGAGGAAGGCCCAAGAGGGTCTGAAACACATCGGGGACATTAAAACAACTTAAATACTACAAGAGAATGACGAATGGAGTAAAGAAAGGAACCAGCTATTAGGTGAGATTAGGTCACGTGACTACGAGCAATCCATTAGCCACTGCGCTCCAGCCAGACACGCAGCAGCATCAAGGAGATGGAGATCAAAGGAAGCCAGACGCAAGAGGTGGGATGTGGTTTTATATTTTTGTCGGATGATTGTTCCTACTCCTGAACACCGATCCCCAAGACTCCAGTATCTCCTGTAAGGTAGGACTATCTAGTTTTTTCTTCCATTAAAAGCCAAGAAATCCGCCCGAGGATCAGGAGATCTTGGTGGTCAAGCAAGCTGCCCTCCCATCAGAAAACGATGAATATGGTACATCACAGCCACCGCCACCCATAGGGGCCCAATAGCATTGCTTTGCCCAGGGACCTGCACTGCTGTTTAGACAGCCCTGAGTCTGACCCTGTCCCTCTCTGATGTACATCTGCAGAGTGACAATGCTGATTTATATACAGGAATGAAAGCTATACCTTAAACACACTTTACGTACTTTTTACGCTGTTAGCGTACAGAGTCCCGTATCGTGTACGGACTTTGCGTACAAATGCCGCGCTGACGGTACAAAGTAAACACAGCGCATACACACCCAATGAATACACTTTAAACCTTATGCAGCAATGCAGTGTGATGCTATTTCACTTTAAACCTTATGCAGCAATGCAGTGTGATGCTATTACACTTTAAACCTTAGCAGGGAAAATAATACATGACACCAGTCTGTAGTTAAACCACTGTGTTCCGACACCACAGCGTATTATTGCTGAAAGGGGGTTACAATACAAATAATACAATACAATATAACAGAGTAAATGGCTACAGTCAATGGTACATACGTGAGTGGATTCGCTTGCGCAACCCGGTCCGGTCCTCGGTCATCTGATAGATAATGTTGTGAGCCTTGTGTCTGACCAGGCCTGCTGCAGGCTCTCTTTATTCACTTCATCCAAAACATAACACAATGGATACTGTAATCTCTTTGTCCATTGGACACAGGGATGGTCATTTACAGTACAGGAGAGGTCATAGGTCTGTTTGAATAGGTTGGCGATGTCTATTTTCACTGCTCTTGTGGGTGGTCTCCTCTGGATTCCCGCCGCATTCATAATGTACAGTAAATACAGTTTATATCTATATTCTGCTTCTGCACATAACTATCCGCAGGAACATGCGATCTTCCTCAAACCAACACCGGAATGTTTCCCTTAAAATACCCTACAGCTGGATACCAAACACCACTTTGTAACCTTGTTCTGTCCCCTCCTATCCTGTAAAGGTGAATCCCTTTGTTCTGTTACAATTTAAACTGCTGTTAATTTTTGATGTGGTGCAAGGAGACTATGTGTACATTGTGCAGTATTTGGATTAAATATGTAATGTGTTTTGATAGCCTTCCATGCGCTCACAAACTCTACCGTAAATACTCATACCACGCGCTAATGCGCAGGTCCGTGGGAGCGACCATACGCAAATTGCGAATATGCGCACGCACAGCAGAGCAAGTACGTGCACGGAGGCCACCTGTGTGTAGTTTGTACATGATGTGTGTACTGCAATATTTTTCGACTTAAACAGTCCACCCTTTGGCAGTCACCAATAACTGCCACTATCTAATCACTAAACAGAAAAATATCTACACAATATCTACAGCAGCTTGGAGTTGTCAGAGGAGAATTGTAGGTGGGAAATGTATCACCTAGTGGGATAGTAAAAGTATGTATGTATGAATCCATGTCTGAGGGGCATGTATCATCATGCCGTATATGTTCTACATAAGCTTCAAGGTATTGCGAAGTATACATTAAATCCTTCTCATCCCGTATTAAGGGTCTGTAAATGGGCCAACAAACACTACCGAGCTCTTTTCGGCTTCTTGTTCCAACAAATGGGGTGCACATTTAGTTGATGATACATGGAGGGGGAAGTGTATGTGAGTGCTAGTATGTGTGAATATCACCTGTCGACTATGTGTGTCATTAACTGGAGGTTGCAGAGATGAAGATAAGACACATATATAAAATACATTCACATAAACATTTTGGGTAGGGCTGTTGTCTTTTTCCGGATGGATGTATCTGGGCAGAGGGGGAGACAAAAGAAAAACGGGTGAACGAAACAGGCCATGAAATTCATTTGCAATCCTTATCATACCACAGTCTCTATGGATGGGTCGTAAATTAAATCTACTGCTGTAACAGTACCCTTGCTCCTTAGACTCATCAATTTTGTGCCATGCTTGCGCCGCGTCAGAATTCGAACACACCTAAATATCAAACCAATAATTATGACGCCTCCCAGGATACAAAGGAGAAACTTCCCTACACTCATGATGACATTTTGAGCCCACTTTCCGAAACCTTAGAACCAATTGCGTGGTATCAGTTCCTGCTTGTAAGCTTGTAACTCCCTTCCCGTATACCTGAAGGTGTCGTCATACATCTCAGTGATATTATCTATCAAGTTCGCTAGCGCATGGATATACCTATAATTTATAATTCCTCTGGCAGTACGGGTGATGTCTAATGCGAGAAGGAATTGAATCCCGGTGGATTCGTGGATCAAATCAGAGGCTGCGTGCTCTGTCCTATCTATGAGGTATCTCTTGATGATGTGTTCATAGTGAGTATGAGTATAAGGAGCCTGAGCACTGCGGTGAACGTCTTTCATCTTATCATGGGTTATGGTCATGACCTCTGGCAGTACTCTCCCAATATAACACAATCCCTCTGAGCTCGGGGCAAGCCACTTGCACGCCTTCCTCCCACATATGAAATAGGCATCATCTGGGAGGACATAGGGGACAAAATATAACATCACCATATTGCAAATTTTCCCATTAAAGAAACCAATCCCTAGTTCTCCCATCTGCTCAGTACAAGTATCGGGCTGGATGATATGAGCACAATACCCTGGCGATACTTTTCCAACCCACATGGTCTTGCTTCCACGAGTATACCTATACCGAAAATACCTCCCACTGTTGGCTATTTGGCGCACAAATTCAGAGTCTATGGGTATCCTATCAGCTCTGTGTGAAAAGGTCATTGTCTGGTTATTCTACGTCACTTCCCAATTTCCTGGTTTTCGGTAGTTGGAAATATTAAAACACAATAAGGACCTGTCTACATGATACTGGTGGAGCTTCAAACTAGGGGGCCTAGAGATATTGAATTTCTTGTCCACCGGTCTCCCACCCCGTAATTCGAGTACCTCATCTATTGCTAAAGGGTACGGTACTGATCCTGACTTGCTCTGACCTTGAGGTACCTGTGAGTACACCCAGCATTCTGTCTGGTTTAAGACCTTACCCACTAGTGAGTGGTAATCACTCAACGGATGACGGTCCATGTCGATATTAAGGTTTGACATCTCTGGATGCACCCATCCTCAACTATATTCTCACAATTCCTACAAACACAACATTCATCAGACAAAAACCCCTCACAGTGCCTCCAAGCTCCCTGACTACCAGAGCGCTTACTGATGCTAGCCTTTTACTTGAGCGATGTGCCGCTCCTGAGATTCTACAAATTCATACTCGTCATCAGAACCCATTCCAGATCCCTGCTCGACCTCTCTGGGACCCTCACCAAAACAAACTATCTTGATCAAAACCAGAATTACTAACAGAACCCTAAACGCAGTCTCTTGTGATCGATCCATTTCGTTTAGGGAAAGGAGGAAAATAAGAAGGGGAAAAGACAGGAAAATGCAGGGGGAGGTGATAACAAAGAATGATACTACAACCGTTCTAGATCTGTGCTCGGATGCCCTTCAACAGTCCTGCCTCTCAACCTTCCCGGAACAGACACTCCAGTGATACGAGGTTCTCTACACTCTGCTCTTTGTCACGAGTTCTCTCCGGGTCAGCGACCTTTTTGTAGGGAACATAAATCTTGCATTTCAATGTGTTTAACTGTTGTGTATTATCAGTTCTGTGACGTAAACCATCTGTGGAGAGTGAAAAGAGAAAGGAAATAATAAAAAGAAAATTTTTCAGATTTGCGTTCACCATCAGGCTGTCACGCCATCATGCATATCGGTGTCTATATACAGTCTCCCTTCACCCGTATTCCCATTCTCCACCCTTTGTGCATGACCAGGCACACTGATACTGGTGTCCCTATGCTGGTGAGATGTATTGGATTTGGGCAGAACTCTGAAAGATCGAGTAGGCCTGTGGCGTCTGAACTGTAACCCTGTCGGTGAACGTAAGGGATGAAGAGGAAGCTTTGAAGACAAATCACATAGAGTTTAGTATCAGATAAGTTGGTAGAGGCAAAGAAGATTTTACAAAGTTTGACATCTGGATTGGGCACTAAGGGGAATGATTCTCTACTCGGTCTGCTCCCCCAAAAAAATCTGTGTGTGTTATATCTCTACTGGGACTATCCCAGCCATCAATCCAGTGTCCTGTCCATTCTAAATTCATAGGGAACCCGGTATCTTTGAGATAATTTCCTCTACCTGTGATGGACATGTATCTAGAACAGCGAAATGCAACCTTAGTCTTCGTGGGTATCCAACATAATTCGTACTTCCTGGGCGGGAGCATGCTATATGTATACCATCTCTAACAAAACTTCTGTTAAATTAATTAGAGGTCACTTCTGCTAGAGAAAGAAGCAGAAGTTTAGGGACCTCCTCCTAACCCCAGTAAGTTCTGTCAAAAGGGTAAAGTTGCATTTTTTCCATTCTTCCCATTAACCGAATCTGTGTTTTCTATATGGATCGTGACTCCTTACTATATGTCCCTTGATCCCGTCTATGTGTTTAATAACTTTGAAAAAGCTGCAAGGTCTATGCAGCGAAACGCGTCAGGTACTTACCCTTTGGAACAGGACATCTTTGAATTGGACCCGAACCAGCCCAAACCGTTGACCAGCTATCCAGAGGAATCCGAGAGAGGCACCATCCTATCTCCGCACTGCATGAGGTACTGACCGTTTATGGGACACTGCAATAATCCTCTAGCGGCATATGGAACTTTTTCATGGACTCTCTTAATTACCATCTAAAAGGGACTCTCCATAGTGGATTATAACTGGATGCAGGGGCGTATCTACCTATTGGCCAGGATGGCACTCGCCAGGGGCGCCAGCCAAAGAGGGGCGCCGCCCAGCGGTGCCACCCGCGGCCAGTAGGTAGATTAAATTTTAATGACAGCCGCTGTCCACCCCCGAACACCCCCACCTCACCACCACTGATAGTTCCTCACTGACGCCCAGGAACGATCATAGCAGGCAGCAGCGGCAGCATACTGTAGCGTGTGTCGGACACCGGAAGCAGCGGATTGGGCCACCGGGTCAGTTTACCGATGGGCCAGTCCAATCCCCTCTCTGCCGGGCTGGCTTACACTACCTCTCAGGTTGGCGCACAGTGCCTGCTAGTCGTCCCTCCGGGAGCCCTCACTCGTCCTGCCAGCGGCTTCCCTGCACTGATTGGTGAGCAGCGGGAGCCCCATGTGATATATGCCTGCCGCAGGAGCTCCGGATGTCTAACAGTAGTCAGCAGCCTCACACACAGCTTACAGGGGGGCTTGACTGCAGTGTGGATCCAGAGTATGGGACCCGATGCCAGCACAAAGTAAGTGATCGGTGCTACACACAGGCCACTCAAAGCCCGCATCTTGGCACTTTCTTGCTTGCGGTACGTATAGCTTACTGCCCTCCTGAGCAGCTGTGACACCCCCCGAAGGTACAGTATGTGGGGGAGAATGCCCTGCTCATTCATTACATATCTGGGTTCAGCAGTAAGTGCCCAGAGGGGGGGTAGGGCGGGGGGGGGGGGGGGCGGTGTCATCTTGTCATCCATAGTCCATGTACACACAGCTCTGGTCTCCTGGGAGGGGGGGTGTTATTTAAAATGATTTATAGCAAATAAAAGCCATGCTAAACCTCCCTGATAGATCAGCATGGTTTCCTTTTATAGGAGGAGAATGGATGGTTACTTGTGCCTCATGCCTCTGATGTGTAATCACTGCTTGCTCAGGACTACTTTTACTCTTATCTGCATTGTGTAATTCCCTATGGCCTATGGTTTTAGGTTTGTCAACAATGACACGTCCATTATCTGGATTATTGAAAATGGTCAGTTTTGTAATATATAGAGGAGTGGAACAGTATACAAATAACATGGTGCTAAGTATCCTAACTGTGTATTCTCTTTGTACTTGTGTGGGTTTCCTCTGGGTGCTCCAGTTTCCTACCACAATCCAAAAATATGCTGGTAGGTTAATTGGCTCCAGACTAATATTGACCCTAGCGGTAACTGTGTGCGAGTACATGGGCAGACTAGATGGGCCGAGTGGTTCTTATCTGCCATCAAAGTCCATGTTTCTATGATCTATCCGGACAAGCATTAGCCCCTCCTAGCACCATTGTCCCCCGCCTCCTCCTCTGCTCCTTACAGCAATTTCTTCTTCCTGGCTCCTATCTATCGCCAAATCTTCTCTACTCCCTACGGGGGCTAGGTGCATCAGCTCCTACGCATCCTTTTCCCACCGCTCTCCTCCTTCCAATATGGTGCTGCTGCTGCCTCGAACCCACACTCCTGTTATCAGATGGGCTTGCTGCGATTTGTTCGCTGTGGAGCTCTGTCTTTATCGTTCTTCTACTTTGTCTACAGTATGTGGCCCCTGGCATAGGTGAGTGAGACCCCGAGGCTCTGGGGGCACCAAGGTGTGGGGAGACAATTTTTATTAAAGTAGGACACTGGCACCAATTACAATCAAGAAACTACAACTCCCAGCAACCCTTGCTGCCGGGAGCTCACTGCAGCAAGGACTGCTTAGAGGTGTAGTTTATGTAGTTTCGTGATTGTAGCACAATGCCGGACACTGGCGCCAATTACAGTGGCTGCTGCCTGGTATGGTTGTTCCTGGGCATCAGTGCAGGTGAGGACTAATGGTTGAGTGGGAGGGAGGGGTTTGGGGGTGGACAGCTACAGTCCCGTTGGTTCTAAAAGTGAAATTATATATATATATATAGGCACTACTGTGTGGCATAATGTGTATAAGGGGTACTACTGTGTAGCATAACGCGAACATCGGACATTACTGTGCTGTGTAATATTAGTAAGGGATGCTACTGTGTGGTGTAATTTGTATTTGGGTACTATTGAGTGGCCATGCCCCTTTTTTGGCACATGCACCATATATATTTTAAATATGGGTGGGGCGGGTGTGGGGCGCTAGTCCTTTACTTTGTCAGGGGCGCTAGGACCCCTAGATACACCCCTGACTGGACGCATCATTTATGGGCAAAATGTGGAACGGATCCTAGAGAATATAAACCATCAGTCCTGTACCAATACCTTGGGTAAATTCCAACTCTTGCATATTATTGGTAAAATCCATTTTTTGCATATATTTGGCATATTATCTTGCACAGAAGTACTGCTTTTTAAAGAATTATTGTTTTTTAATAAATTGTTTTAAATTACACATTTAGTGATTGACATTGTTCTTTCCTCTGAGAGCGGCAGCCTCCATCTTTCTTTTTGTGTTTAATAACGTGGCTTGTTTTCTCTGTCTAGGGGTCTATAATTGGCTATGTGCTCTACTACTCTTGCAATCTCTAGCAAAATGTCCTTTATTTTTTTACAAATGTAACAATTTCTCTGTCTTTTCTTACCACCAGGGTTTTTGGGGTTTAGGCTGATGAGACTCTGGTGTAAGAGCCTGTATACTTTCAATCCCCAGCCTCTCCTCCTGCAGTTCTCTACGCCTAGCAATATTCTTATGGTGTTCAATCGCGCACTCTCTATGACAAGCTACTGTGGCCCCTCTCCAATCAGGCAAAAAATGTTTGTACCCTGTCCCTTACTGTCTGATTGAGTCCGTCCATTAATACAGAAACAGCTACCTTCCTGTAATTCGCATCGTTCCCTGTATCTGATACCCCCATGTATCTATCTATTATTTGCAGGTCCTGATGGAAGTATTCAGATGTCATTTCATTTTCCCTCTGTTTTATGGAGAAAATTTTTTCTCCACTTAACAGTTGTGGGGAAATACAACTCTAGTTGCATGTTAATTTGCTCTATGTTCTCCTGATTGTGTTTTGTCAGTCATAAGACTATCCGACTCTAATCTACAATCAGTGATACATTTTTGGGTGTCAATATTAGGAGGTAGGCACGCTTTCAAAAATATCCGCCAGTGTTTGTTTGTCGATTCATACGCATTACCCAGATCTCTGAAAAATTTCTGACATCTGGCTAAATGCTTCCGAGGGTCGGGGAATTCTGAAATGATTGATCGCAGCTCATCTCTGGGCCACGGGCAATACATTGCATTATTCCTGGTGAGGATTATTCCCTGACTATCGGTTCCCCCATTGGGGGTTACTATTTCCAAGACACGGTGTAATCCTACCATTCCGTTCCTAATCTGTTTACAGTGAGGTGTTGTTGTCTCTGTGCAATGATATGTTTCACACTTACTGGTAGCTGTGACCTCGACAGTTCTTTCATTGAAGAATATTGTTACTGCTCTACCTGGTCGGACAGGCCCCACCTGAGTTTCCTGCAGCAAGGTAACTGCTTGGAGGAGAGCTGCGATTTGGCTGGATATACTTGTTATTAAAAAAAAGATATAGATTCAATATATATATTACAAAGTACAGTATACCTATAGTTACAACTCATACAGTAAGCAGTTAAAACATACAGTTACATACAATTACAGTTACAGGCCAGCGATACAATTACCATTCCCACCAATGCATCTTATGTCTCTCTCTCTCTGTAAATAAATACAGGAACTGATCTGCCAGCAAGTCCATCATCCTCTTGTGACCTATAACCTTGAAAAGACTTCAAAAACAGGATGCATCTTGCAAAAAATAATTAGGGTTAATACATTGTTTTTACATACTACTATATTTTATGGATATACCATTGACTGTAGCCATCTTCTCCCCCGCAATATACGGTAGTGGTGGTGGTGCGGTCGCCATTATTTTCCCGCTAGGTTTGGAACCTGCTGCGCGAGCTAAATCCCTTTGCACGTCTCCCTCCTGTTGCCATAAATTTAAACAATCTGTATGTCTACTCCTTTGTTTCTTGGATTTTATCAGACATATCCTTATCCTTAAGTTCTGTAATACCTCTGGTTCAAAGCTGCCCACTCTAGGGAATGGTACCCTATCATTGTTAGTCATACATACCCACTCATTGCATAAAACTTCTGTGTGTGAACCATATTTTTCACACATGATAAACCTTGCTGAGCCTTTTGGCCACAATTCTGCCTGAACCCTGTCTAAACGTCTCTTACTTGAGCAACTGGCTCCCATATTTGTGGGTCTCTTCTAATAATTTTAAAAAAAAATTCCCACAAACACCAAAATACTCAATATAAGTAGACGGTGGAAGTATACCCGAGCGCCTTCCACTCGCTCTCGCCCACGCTGGCCAGTACAACGATACACTGTTGGTAGCAGATCGCAATGTACCCAACTTATGGCTCCTATCAGACCTTACACCGTAATTTCTTTCGGTGGAAGTTCTGTTTGGAATATTTTCCTGAGAGAGGCAGTGAAAATTTCCTTTTCGGTATCTTTCAACTGGAATTGTTTGTAGGGTGAAAAACAGAGAAATTAGATAACTATCTTTCACCCTTTCCAGTGAAGCCCACCAGGGAGATTTCTCGAAGTTATCAAAGAAAAACCCCTTTGTCTTTACAATCACGTCTGCGTATGCTCTTCCACAACGCATATGACACAATAATATCACGTTGCGCTGTGCAGAACAAACGGACATGTGATGCAATAGCACAGCCTATAGATACTAGTTATCTATATGCCCTACGATTGCTGTAGACCACCTAGCCTAGACCACTTCAGACCACTAAGAGTTGAGAGTTGTATGGGATACCACTCAGTCCACTAAGACCACCTAGTTAATAACGCAGGGTTGCGAACCCTATGCCACCGGGCCTCTACTAACCCAGTGTGTCCACCTAGACCACTTCAGTTCTTGGGTTCAGTATCCACTCACTCCTGCATTCGCTCACTCAAATACACTTTATTTTTCTGTACAGAAAATTAGGATTCATTCAAGTTGGCAGCTTTACCCCCAAAGGCAATTTAAAAAAAATTATTTATACTAAATTTTGTTTTTATACTAAATTTCTTTAGAAACCGGGTGGTTTGGTGCTATTGTAGCGTGGCTACTGTCCCACCTTTAAACTAAACGAACCTATCGTGTGGTTTTATTATGCGCGCACAACCCTATGCAACCTTGCGTAATTACGCAACCATGCGTACCTCTATGCCACGTGTGCGGCCTTGCGCTACGTGCACGTTTTTGTACGCTGTCCTCACGTTCCGTACCACATATACCAATGTGCGTACGCAATAAAACAGATCACACAACTTCTATAAATGTGAGCTATAAAACTACTATTGCCCACTAAACACAACACACTTGTTCCGTATAAACCTTTACAACTAGGCCAGACTGTGTTTGTTCTTTACGCTTACTTCCTTAAAATACTGTTATTTCAGATTTACCTATATAGCAACAAATGTATCCTATTTCACACAGATCTATAATGACTCTAGCAATAATCAATAATTTAAATGATATGATTCAGATTGGATAGCCATCTTGCAGAACATACATTGATATAAACACACACATAATTATAATATTATATATATGTACTATTCACTGGTCTCCTATGGGACTCATTTACCCATTCAGTGCTTCTAATTTGCATATCAATGCTATGTGCTTTTGGCTGCCTGTAAAGGTGGTTTTTCACTGCTAGGAAAAAGCAGTTACACAGGTTAATTTGCATTTCAATGGCTATCTTATAGCAAGCAGAGTTAACTAAATCCTAGAGGTAAGAAAAAAAAACACCTTTGTTTATATCTGTGTGTAATTCTTACATCAAGTATTCATCTCACTAATAACTTTCACTAGGCCCTATTGAAACTATTTGTAATTGACTATGGCATGGGTTAAATAAATGCATTGGTAACTCATAAGTCGTGGTTCATGTGACCAAGGAAAGCTGATTATTCTGAGCAGACTGAAAATCAGCCATTTAGAAAAATGACCTTCCCAAAATGGCCGCTGCTCCTCCCCCTTCCATATCCATGAGGGTTACACAAAATGGTGGACAGGCCATGTGGTTAGTCCAAAATGGATGACAGACCATGTGGCTTCCTTTGTCACAAAGAAATCACACATCATACAAGCACCAGAAGTTATTTTAGGCCTGAGTTAAAAATAAAAACTATATCAAGGCTATGCAGCAACTTTTAAATGTACTTTTAAACCTACTTAACAGATAAACAATCCAATCTGAATAAAACACAATATGACTTATTTGAACCTTGTTTTGCAACAATAAAAATACATTTTAGCATCTTAAATATTACGAGAAACGCATTGTCCCTTGAATTTCATACCAGCGGCTTACTGATACCACAAAATTACATTAACGTGGATGTTATTTTCATCAGCTTCTCAATGCGTCCATTGGAGCCGGTCAATTACAGCCGCGTTTGTAATGTACAGTGCATCATTAAGAACGTGATATCCCGTGAGAGCCCCCAATTGACAATGCTGATTTATATACAGGAATGAAAGCTATACCTTAAACACACTTTACGTACTTTTTACGCTGTTCCATATCGTGTACGGACTTTGCATACAAACACAGCGCTGATGGTACAAAGTACACACAGCGTGTACACACCCAATGAATACACTTTAAACCTTATGCAGCAATGCAGTGTGATGCTATTTCACTTTAAACCTTATGCAGCAATGCAGTGTGATGCTGCTATTACACTTTACACCTTAGCAGGGAAAATAATACACGACACCAGTCTGTAGTTAAACCACTGGGTTCCGACACCACAGCATATTATTGCTGAAAGGGGGTTACAATACAAACAATACAATACAATATAACAGAGTAAATGGCTACAGTCAATGTTACATACGTGAGTGGATTCGCTTGCGCAACCCGGTCCTGTCCTCAGTCATCTGATAGATAACGTTGTGAGCCTTGTGTCTGACCAGGCCTGCTGCAGGCTCTCTTTATTCACTTCATCCAAAACATAACACAATGGATACTGTAATCTCTTTGTCCATTGGACACAGGGATGGTCATTTACAGTACAGGAGAGGTCATAGGTCTGTTTGAATAGGTGGGCGATGTCTATTTTCATTGCTCTTGTGGGTGGTCTCCTCTGGATTCCCGCCGCATACATAATGTACAGTAAATACAGTTTATATCTATATTCTGCTCCTGCACATAACTATCCGCAGGAACATGCGATCTTCCTCAAACCAACACCGGAATGTTTCCCTTAAAATACCCTACAGCTGGATACCAAACACCACTTTGTAACCTTGTTTTGTCCCCTCCTATCCTGCAAAGGTGAATCCCTTTGTTCTGTTACCATGTAAACTGCTGTTAATTTCTGATGTGGTGCAAGGAGACTATGTGTACAATGTGCACTATTTGGATTAAATATGTAATGTGTTTTGATAGCCTTCCATACGCTCACAAACTCTACCATAAATACTCATACCACGCGCTAATGTGCAGGACCGCGGGAGCGACTATACGCAAATTGCGAATATGCGCACGCACAGCAGAGCAAGTACGCGCACGGAGGCCACCTGTGTGTAGTTTGTACATGATGTGTGTACTGCAATATTTTTCGACTTTGACAAGAGATAGAATATGTTTAAACGTTAAAGTATTCCTGAGTCCAGCATGCTTTCTGAAGAGTTGTAAAACCTAGTTTGCATTCACACAGAAATTGACCATTGCTTTTCAGAAGGAGGGCCATTTGACAGTCCAAGATAGGAGTTAAATTCCATGTTAAGGCCCCCATACATCAACAATCACAATTTATTTCACAGATCCTGTCATTTTATCCCCCCTGCTTGTATTGTTTCTCCAATCCATCTGACTTGCCCATAAATTACAGATTTGTTTCAGTGATCTACAGATTTGTTTCCTTCCAATGTCTGACAGAGCCCATGCATCACCTCAATGGTTGTCTTTTTAACTGTCAATTGTGGAAAATGTAAAAATGGGAGGTACTACGATTCAATAACAGTACTCTTCCACTACAATGAACACTTCTGTTAATAGTGAAAAATTAGGTGAATGAATGGGTTTCCCCCAACAAGCATAACCAGCCCTAGACCAGTTGGGGCCTGCCTTGATTAACAAAATGTGTAGGTGTCCTCTGTATTTGATGAACCAGTACCGAGCTCTTGGAGGTGAACCTGGATCTAAGATTACTGGGGGGGGGGAAGGGGATGAGTATGGGTCCCGCATATTTTTAAAACTAGTGCTGTGATCTACTAGCAAGGGTGGTAAATGCACAGCCAGGAGACACGCTTGATGCTAGTCAGCCATGAGGATTTCTGGGGAAGTGGGAACCCCGTAAATAAAGGGGTCCCCCCTCCATGGCACCTAAGGTCAGGGCTGAAGCCCAGGGGATATTCCCAGCACATATGCGCTGTGGGTGCTGAGTTGGTAGTTTGTGTTTGTATAAACAATATTGTCATTTATTGTGGGATTATAGATTCCAGCAAGCCTGTCCTGCATTCTGGTACTTGGAGAACCACAAGTCCCAGCATGCGTGGCACTAAGTGTCCGCTGGTACCTACAGTCCAACTGTACAGGAAATTAATGACACAACACCTAATATTGTAATAATATATTTCACTGCACCTTTACCTGGGAGGCGGCAGCCTTTAAGCTCTTTTGCATGGCCACTGACAATTCTTTGGGAGCCATTATGAAATTGGATGAAAGTTATGATTATTTAAGACTTTTCTGTTAATTCCTCCTTTTGTTTTTATTGGAAATTATTTGCCTAAGAATATCTATGAATGTAATTTTTGTTAATCATTTTTGTATATCCTTTAAGCATTGTATTTTCTCTTATTTAACTTCATCAATTTGACTGTGGATTTGGCTAACTGACACTGCATATCTGTACTACATGTTATTATTTGTGTCATGATAACTGGGATGGATTTAAGGTCTAATTGTAATTGTTTAGGCAGAACTTAAGGCTTCATACTTGGAGTGAGAGAGTAACTACTAAAATAACCTTTGTGGTGGCAAAATGTGAAAATGAATCATAAGTGTTTGAGATGCCGGGGAGTGTAATCATTTCTGGACAGACCAGGTTGCTGTAAAAAAATTTTTTATTAACTCTCCAAACGACATATAGGCTCACGTGAGTGCTGGTTGTGACAAGTTAGTGATAACGGTAAAAGATGGGTCCATGGCAGAAGTGATAGAAGAAACAGGTTGACCCTGAGAGCCAGAGGTCTGGGCAGTAAGCTCCTCTTTATGCTGTGAGGCAAGGACAGATGTCCCAGAAAGCCCAGATGGGGCTGTCACCTTAGAAATTTCAGACTGGGCAGCAGTCATCTTGCACAGGGATGTGTTCAGCATCCCGGCGGTTATGTGACCGACGCCGGAATCCTGGCACCACTCAGCAGACCAGCGCCGGAACACTGATAGCCGGCATTTTGGAGGCAAGTATTGGGGTGCAGGTTAGGGTTATGGCCTGGGGGGAGGGTTAGGGTTAGGCACTATGGGGGTTAGGGTTAGGCAGTAGGGGGATGCTTAGCGATAGCCGCCACTCCCCCTGTGGGTTTACTGTAGCTGACTCCCTCAGAGGGTTAGCTGTAGCCACCACCTCCGGAGGGTTAGGGGAGGGGGAATGTTAAAGATACTTGCCCCATCAGGATCTTTATTGTCGGGATGCTGGTGTTGGTCATGTGACCGCCGGCATCCTGACCGCTGGTATTAAATACCGAACCCCTTGGACAATAGCAGGAATCTCAATCTGAATGTTCATCTTAGGAAAATCAGTCTGGCCAGACATCTTGGGAATCAGAGACTGGGTAATAGCCTCTTAAACCTCAAACTGATATTAGATCTAAAACATTTCAAGCCCAGGAGTCATCTGTGAATTCCTGAACTGAGTAGTCACTTTAAAAAACACTGGCTGGGGGTGTGTGGCTTGTGGCCTGACTGAGAGGACGTGCCCTGGAGAGCTCCTGCTGGTACAAGCTCCTATACCACTTTAAAATTGCCCTCACGCTGCCTACAGATCCTAAATACTGTCCCACACTACCATCTACACCTAGGGACACGTTGGGATCGAGCTGCGGAGCCGGAGCACAGGCCTGCCCTGTGTTTGCAGGTTGCAGCCCTCCCTACGAGGTGAAGCCGGGACCTCAATTTCCGTCCACCCCCGCCCGAGAGCGATCGACTTCCGGCCGCCTTAAAACACTGAACGGAACCTACCCCGCCGTCCTGCTGGGTGCCCCTTGCCTGGGGAGCCTTGGACGTGGGGCTGAGGTGAGCCGGGGAGCCCCGGGAGCTGCAGGGCCAGAGACGAGCGGCGCTGCGGAGGTCCGGTGGCGGCGGCCATCTTGGATGTGGCGTCTGCCGGAAAGCAGGCGCCGCACTGAAACAACTAACCGGCGGGCCGCGGCGTTGGCAGAGGGGACCTAGCGGAGGGCGCAGAGGACACCTGGAGCATAGGAAGGGTCTGGCCCCACGGAGAAACAGCTGAGTAATTAAGTGGGAGAAAAACACTGCACATTACGGACGGCGGCCATCTTGGAGGTGGCAGGATAGGCCCCTTTTCCCTGAATTGTGCTGCCCCCGCTGGAGCTAAATGGAAACACGCTCCTTGTCCTCACAGATTTATTTCAAGTGATTTAATATCCCAGATCCTTCACCCTGCAGCTGCTGCTATACCTTTCCATAAACCCAGAGAAAGAAGTGTGTTAAACCGGGACGCTCTCCTGGGGATCCCTCTCACTGATCTCACAGATTAATAGGACTTAGGTCCTGTAAACGATGTAGCACTACGGATGTCTGACTTCCCCCCTCACCCGGACCAATTGTTGAACACGTAACAGCAAAGTAGACCTTTCTCGATACCAATCCTTAAACGGACGTTTTTATCCTACCAAATATTATGAGCAGAGCGAACACCAGAGCAAAAAAACCGGGAGCTTCACAAGATATCTCGCAACATTTCTCACGCCGGGAAAAACTGTCTGAAACCTCATCTCCACCCCCACCAATACCTACCCCCATCATGGATCAGACGGAAGCACCTTCAACCAAGGCGGATATTCAATCCCTTCAAAACATGATCTTAGACCTTAAGAACTCCTTCACGACAGCTCTTCAATCAGCGATCGGGGAATTAAAATCAGATATGGCGGCTCTAGACTCCCGCACAACCGCGCTGGAATCATGGGAAGACCACCAACAGAACTTCCGTAAACAAGTGGGCGAAGACATGAGCTACCTATCCAGCGAGCTGGAAATCCTCAAGGATAAGGTTGAGGATAGCGAAAATCGCGAAAGACGGAACAATTTACGCGTCCGCAATATTCCAGAATCTGTCTCAACTTCCGAACTGGAACCATACCTTCGACGCTTGTTCCTTCACTTGGTCCCGTCGCTTATGGATTCAGCCATCTCGATAGAGAGAGCGCACCGCGCCCTGAGACCTAAACCGAAGGATTCTGACCCTCCTCGCGACGTCATTCTCTGGTTTCTGTCCTTCAAGATTAAAAATAGTATCACACTGGCGTGCAGGAATTCAACCACAATTTTATTTGAAGACTCCCGGATTCAGATCTACCAAGACTTGTCACCGGTGACCATTGCCAAACGGCGTGATTTACGTGCCGTCACCTCTACACTGCGCGACAATGGGTACAAATACCGCTGGGGTTTTCCTTTTCGCCTCATTGTGGAGATTGACGGCAAAGTTCACACCATCCGCTCTCCTGATGAAGGGGACAAGCTTCTTCGAAAGCTGCAGTTGACCCCGGTTGCTACTTCATAGTTATGTCGCTCATTACGTTTATGTTTAAACTCTATGTTTTTATAACGTTTAGTATGATCGATTATGCTCTCAACTTTGCTCAAATGCCATGTAATCCATGTTTTAGATACCGTATTAGTATACTAACGTCCCTTTTACTGTTTTCACACAATGCTTTTGTTGGCGGACTTTTATACTCCGCGTATTGCTGCGTTATTGTTTCGCCGGTCTGGCCGGCGGCTCGGAGACATGGCCCTGTGGTCGATGTCCTGGATTGACCCCATTTTTGACGCCATGGAGCCTGTCTCTGGGCGCCGACCTGTTCGGCGACGTTACTGTATGCTCTAATGTTATTATGTTATTATCCTATTGATACTAGCTGTAACAGGATTACTTTTTCGTTAGCGTTTGGTATCCCAGACTGTTCCGCCCCAGAGTTAAGTCTTGGGTAGCTATATGAAGGTCCATTATTATTATTTTTGGTTTATTAATGGTCTCGGGTGGGGGGTGTCGGGGCTCTGTCTTGACACATCCTCCCCCGACTCATAGGGATCAAAGGTACATTCAAACATAGTGGGTTGATACCCTCTTTTGCTATACTGCATTTATATCCCGCAAGTGAGCTCTTTCTCTTTTCTAGAGCTCAATCTTGGCAGTCGAGTATCCTGCCTACTGGATACTACGCCGGCTTATTTCTTCTTTGTTTCTCTTTCTTCTATTCTCTTCCTCCCTTAGACCCCCGTTACAAGACAGTTGCGAGTTGACATATCTGTGTTTACAGACAGACAGACCTAGTTATTAAGTACTGTTCGTGTACAGTAACATACATTTTCATTCTCCTCTTTCTATTTTTCTCTTTTGTTCTTCTCGTCTACCCTAGCAGAGTCCGGGATCCTAGGGGTTACCAGCGAACCACTCCCACTCTTGCTTTAACCATGCCGTTAACATGCCTGTCCATCAATGTCAAGGGACTGAATACTCCCCAGAAACGCTCTCATCTCCACAGATCTCTTAAAACGTTAAAAGGCGACGTGGTTTTCTTACAGGAGACACATTTGAAAGCTGACTCCCATCCCTCCCTGACATCTAAACAATTTCCCACGGCCTGGTACTCCAATCACACAGCAAAAAGACATGGGGTGGCCATCTTGGTAAAAGGGTCAGTCCCTTTCCAATTTCTAGATTGTAAACACGACAATGAGGTACGCAATATAATGGTGCGAGGAAAAATTGGACACGAGGAGGTTACCTTGACTAATTTATACGCTCCAAACACTGCCCAATCTAAATTCTTCCGTAAGTTTTTTCACGGCCTTTACTCATATAGACGAGGCAAAACACTTGTCGGAGGTGACTTTAATATGGCTCTCGCAAACATGGACAGATCCGGCCCTTTGCGCAGCGGTCAAACCCTAAACTCCTCAGTATTACACAGGTGCATGGCCGAGGCTGGTTTGTTCGATGTATGGCGTTTTCTTAACCCGACCACTAGAGACTACACTTTTATTCCAACCCAGATGACGTGTACTCTCGCATTGATATGTTTTTGAGTTGTGCACCCCTTTCCCGGACCGCTCACTCTTCCTCGATAATCCCACTTACCTGGACTGACCACGCAGCATTAGCTGCGGCATTTGACATTTTTGATATCCCCGATGGTAGACCGACGTGGAGACTTAACGAGACGTTATTGAAGATTCCTAAATTCCAAGACTTAATTAAAACTGAGCTTCGGGAATATTTTGCGGTTAATGTGGAAAGTGATTGCAGCATAGCCACTATATGGGAAGCCCATAAGGCGGTCATCAGGGGGTCTGTTATACAATTTGCATCCCGCCGTAAGAGAATTCGGGAAAACCAAATTGCTTTATTTACAAATAACATTGCAACATTGGATCAGGAACACAAACGTACACGCTCTAAAAAAACCTCTAGCCGAACTTTCTAAAGCACGCGATGGCCTACAATCACTTTTGGCGGAGAACGTCGAGCGCTCACTTCGATGGGCTAACCAATCGTTTTACGATAAAAGTAATAAAGCACACACCTTGTTGGCCAATCGCTTGCGCGCCAAAAAGGCTAACCAATGCATCCACTCTATAAGACAGCCCTCAGGTAATATCACTTACGACCCCAAAAAAATTAGTAGTGTCTTTTTTGATTATTATAAGACACTCTATAATCTTGATCCCCCGTCCGACCCTTTAGCACAAGCCGATCAGACACAACAATACCTAGACACATGCGTTCTCCCCCGGTTAGACGAGGAGACTAACACTGCTCTCAATGCCGACATCTCTGCTGAGGAAATTGAGGCTGCATTAAAAACCCAGAAACCCTCTAAAGCACCTGGCCCGGATGGATATCCGATGGTGTACTATAAAACCTTCGCCCTTCAACTTATTCCTCATATGGTTTCTTTGTTTAACAAAATACTCCAGGGCACACCATTTCACACGGACTCCACGACATCCCGTATTATAGTAATCCCAAAACCCGGAAAGGATCCCTTGTATTGCTCAAACTACAGACCCATATCTTTGATAAACACCGATCTCAAACTTTTTGCCAAAATACTGGCATCACGCCTAAACGCTGTGCTGCCGTCACTAATAGATCCTGACCAAGTGGGATTTGTTCCCAGACGCCAGGCCTCGGACAACACCAGACGTATTGTTAACTTGATTCACCAAATAAACACGACAAAAATACCAGCGATTGCTTTGGCTTTAGATGCCGAAAAGGCATTTGATCGCATCTCTTGGCCCTTTTTGTTTTCTACCTTATCCGCATTTGGCTTCCATGGACACTTTATCACAGCAATAGCGGCTCTCTATTCTAACCCCTCATCCGCGGTCCTGACCAATGGCTTGAGCTCACACCGAATCAACCTGAAGAATGGTACTAGGCAGGGATGCCCTCTCTCACCCCTACTTTTTGCCCTATGCATTGAACCTCTTGCAGCCCGAATCAGACTTAATACGGATATTGGGGGCGTTACAGTGGGACAGAATTCGTATAAAATATCTTTATTTGCAGATGACGTATTCTTGACTCTCACTAACCCTTTGATATCTCTCCCTAACTTACAGAGAGAACTACTTTTATATGGTTCCCTCTCTGGTTACAAAATAAATCACACCAAATCCGAGGCCCTTACATTTAATGTTCCATCCCATACCCATAGGATTTTAACGTCTTCTTTCCCTTTTCTTTGGAGACCCTCGGCTATTAAATACCTTGGCATATTTATTACTAAATCCTACACCAGCCTATATCAGGCTAATTATGTTCCCATAATTAAAACTCTCACACAAGATCTAGATAAATGGGACCGTTTATTTATTTCATGGATCGGACGGATCAATGCCCTAAAAATGAATCTCCTCCCCCGTATTCTTTACCTGTTTCAGACCATTCCAATAATGGTGCCCCGAATGACTTTGGCGTCCTTGCAATCACTGTGCAACAAATTTGTTTGGGCTCATCGTAAATCCCGATTACGACGAGCTATGTTGACTAAGAGTGCCACCTCAGGGGGTTTGGGATACCCTGACCTTCAGGCTTATTTTAACGCATGTCACCTTAACCACATAGTGTCCTGGCACTCCCCCCAAGGGATCAGAAAATGGGTAGATATCGAGAATTCACTATATCAGGGTGTCCCCCTCGACTCTCTTACCTGGCTCCCCAGGTCCTGCAGACCAGCCTCGGCCTACTCAGTCCCCACGATTAAATTCACACTCAGAATGTGGGATAAACTCCGCAGCACCCACAATCTATCTTCATACCCCTCACCCTTATCACCCATCTGGGGTCACCCCGCCTTTCCCCCAGGATGCGAGCGAAGAATAGCGGCCCCATGGCAATCCCAGGGTATCACGAGATTCATCCATGTTAAAGGCCACTCAGCACCGACCACTTTTGGAGACATTCAAGAGCGCTTTGGTATCCCATCCTCGTGTCAATACCATTATATCCAAATTCTCAGCTTCCTCAAATCTCAGCTTAAAACCACCCCTCTGAAAACACCCACCTCCTATGAATATATGTGTTTACGTTCAATTGGCAAAAAGGGGAATATCTCAACAATATACAACTCAATCTTGGCACCAGACCCCCCAATCCGTGAACCCCACGAATTAGCCTGGGAATCAGATCTCTCCCATCCGTTGGAAGACGATCAATGGGAGGAAATCAGAATGCGTATCGCTAAGGCTTCTATCAGTGTAGCACTTAAGGAAACATGTTATAAGGTCTACACCAGGTGGTATCTGGTCCCCTCCAGACTTCACTCCATTTTCCCCACAACATCAAATCTGTGCTGGAGACACTGTGGAGAGGAGGGAACCTTTTTTCACATATGGTGGACTTGCCCCTCTATCCGCCCCTTCTGGAACACGGTCGGAGCACTTATTGCTCAAACCTGCGGGCATACCTTTGACCTCTCCCCTGACATTGCTTTGCTTCACGCCCCCATACCGTCAATACCCAAAACCCAAGACAAGCTAATCATGCAACTTTGCATGGCGGCTAAAGCACTGATCGCTAAATGCTGGAAAGACCATAAGCCACCCTCCAAGGCAGTACAGATGACTAAGATTAATCACATAGCCAATATGGAATACATTACAAGCCTAAGGAATAACACTGTGGCGCAGTTCCACAACACCTGGTCTCCTTGGTACCTCGCCCGCTCTCTATTGATGCCCGGACTCTGCTAATGCTAATACTGCTAATACTGCTAATATTGCTAATACTGCTAATACCGCTAGCATTACTATTTCCTCTAGCTCACCAATTGTCCCTCCTTATGGTATTAAAACAGAAGAATATCCCCAACCTCTTGCTTCCTTATAGGGAACCTTCTTAATCTTCCTCCTCTACTAACACCCGTTTTCTCGCTTCTTCACTCCCTTCCCCCTCCTTCTCTTTCTTGCTTCTATCCTCCATAGATTTACACTCTGTTTGGATATAGAATCGATCCGATAAATAAAAAATAAATTGAGAATTGATTAGGTTCACATGTGGACTTATATAAGACACAGTTTGATGATACCGGTTCACCTTTATTTCCATAGATTTGTCTTGATTAAGATGGTATGATATGTACACACCCTGTATCCATGTTTATGTCCTCAACCTGTACAACCTAACTATTGTTACTGTTTTGGATACTGTTCATTCTCAATAAAAAATTCAAACTTTAAAAAAAATTAAAAACACTGGCTGGGTGGAATGCTTGGAAACCTTAAACTTGGCTGTTATCTTGAGCATCACAGACTGGAAGGTAGAGACTCAATCCTGAACCTGAGAAAGGACAGTTGCTTCTGTCTGGTATTTATCTTAAAGACCTCAGAATCAGCTATCTTGAAAGTCTCAGGCAGGTTGGTAATGACTGTAACCTTTGCACATCGAGTAGTCACCTCTGGCTGGCTAGTTATCTCAAAGACCTCAACTGTTGCCTTTAACTTCTTAGGCAGATGGGCAGTGACTGAAACCTTTAGACCAATAAGCACAATTGGAACCTTTCCATAGGAAGACACCTGGCACTACAGAATTGGAGGCATATAGTTTGTCCTCTGAATTGGAGGCAGAAGTTAATTAAAGACTAGAGGCATTTACTGAAAATAAAGGATTTTAAACACATGCATTCGTTAAAGACAAGTGTATGGAATGGGGGCCACTCAGAAGGAAGTTGCAGGGACCAAACAGTCTATAAATAAAGTTGGATTGGTGGAAGCCTCTCACTTGGGAAACAGGCAGAAATCCCCTCAGAAGCAAAATGAGTGGACAGAACGCCTTGCGGAGCAAGTTGGAGGGATGGGATCCACATATAAGGTAATTGGAGGGGCAAATACATTTGTAGTCGACTGGAAGGACAGAACCCTCATAGCCAAAGGACAGAAACTTTCTTGTAGCAGATTGGATGGGTAGGGACTCCTTTGTATCAGGTTCGAGGGAAGGCACCCACTTTCTCGAGGGTAGGTCCGAGACTTTCTTGGAAGCAGTAGTATATATAGCAAAAAGACAAATCAGTGTAAATTATTCTGCGTACCACAACTGAAGAAATTAGTGACCTCCTCAAAGTGTTCTTGCTTCTGGAGTTTTCTCTAATACAGGGATTCTTATTTCAGAAGACATACCTCAAAACAAGTATATATATATATATATATATATATATATATTGATTTTACATATGTAAATTTAAAACGTTGATTAAATATCACATACTCTGTTATATATGTGCTTCCACATTGGCCTTGCTTTTTCCAGTAAGAAACAACCTACATTTACCAAATGTACAGCTAAAATTACTTAGACAAAATACATATGTGTGGTTTCCAAATATTTTTGCTGTGAAGTAATTGTTGAGCATAAACATGGGTAAAAAGATTACAATAAGTCCCAAATTTCAAACATTACAAATATAGAAAAACAGAATCCAAAAAAGAGAGAAACCTTAATTTTAAATGTTGACCCACATTATTTTTTCTTTGTTACCTGCTGCAAGCAGACTTGCCTACTTTTGGGACCCCACCCCTTGTTCTTACACTACCGTGTGGGGGAGTAGTAGGAGAGGTACTTATAGGTGTACTTGATAAAGTACTTATAGTTGAAGGTGCATTCGGAGTTATTGGTTGGGCTACAGCAGTAAGGTGTGTGTGTAGGGACACTAATGCATTTGTTTGTGACCTTATGGCATCTGTTTGGGCCCCAATTGTTTTATTTTCTGCCCTAATGGCATCTGTTTGGGCCCTTAGTGCATTATTCATTTCAGATAGCCTCGTATCTAAAATTGCTGCCATCCGGATTCTGGTACCCTCAGCTACTCTTTCAGTGTGTGCTACTTTACATAGGCCCTCATTCCGAGTTGTTCGCTCGCAAGCTGCTTTTAGCAGCTTTGCACACGCTAAGCCGCCGCCTACTGGGAGTGAATCTTAGCTTATCAAAATTGCGAACGAAAGATTCGCAATATTGCGAAAAGACTTCTCTGTGCAGTTTCTGAGTAGCTCGAGACTTACTCTTCCAGTGCGATCAGTTCAGTGCTTGTCGTTCCTGGTTTGACGTCACAAACACACCCAGCGTTCGCCCAGACACTCCCCCGTTTCTCCAGCCACTCCCGCGTTTTTCCCAGAAACTGTAGCGTTTTTTCACACACTCCCATAAAACGGCCTGTTTCCGCCCAGAAACACCCACTTCCTGTCAATCACATTACGAACACCAGAACGAAGAAAAAACCTCGTAATGCCGTGAGTAAAACACCTAACTGCATAGCAAATTTACTTGGCGTAGTCACACTGCGGACATTGCGCATGCGCATTAGCGACTAATCGCTCCGTTGCGAAAAAAAAATAACGAGCGAACAACTCGGAATGACCCCCATAGTTGCTGGCACATATTTTTAAGGTAGCCCTGCATATGGAGCATGTTTTGATTTAAAAGTGTCTAATGACCTTGCAAGCTGGTTGGCAGTAGGGGTTGGTGGTGTGGTTTGTATTTTCTGGATTTCCAGGAAAGTAGGTTGACTTTCTGTAATGGATGACTGTGTTGTTTGTTCTTCAGCAGGAAATGCCTCCACTGGCTCCAAAATAATTTCCAGGTCCTCTTCACTCCGGTGTACCTGAACCTGTACCTGCTGGTGTTGCTGTTTTGTTCCTGTGAATATGTTGAGATTGGTAAATATATGTTGAATTAGCAATTTTGGGGGTAAGTTATCAATTATGGTGACATTTTCCCTTGGCCATCTACACAACCATGCTTTCATTTAGCAGATTAACATGAACATATGTTTTGGGAGTACAGTATGTGATGTTTTTTAATCAAGATGTGATAAATTTGTATTTTTCCAAAAAATACTGCATTTAAAAAAAAAAAAAAAAAGGAGTACAAGTGATCTTGAAAGCATAGGGCTGTTTTGTGTAAATAAGTAATGATATACGGTGCCAGATTTGGCCAGCATTAATATGTCAATCTCTGAAAATAAGGAAAATAACCCGGTCGCTTTGCTAGGGTCTAAATATATAAATTACTATGTTTTTGGACATCTTGGAGTTTTTCAGTGGTGTTTCCAGTATGAATCTTTCTGCCAACGTAATGGTATGATAGTTATGGAGTGTTTTATATATTTTTGACAGGATAAACTCACCAGCAGCTTCTACATCAAGCCAAACACGTTGTCGTCTCTCTGATGTGGTGCTATAAAGACATAGGAGGAAACAGATTAAATGCATGGCATTATCCCCACTTATTTGCGGCATGCAGATTCAGATGTGAAAATGTTTAATTAAAAATGTTCAACATGTTTACAACCTTAAAAAGTCCATTTATGGGCAATCTTATCTGTAATGTATTTTGACCAAAAACATATCTGTTTTTTTGTGCCAAACATGATTAATGTAGCTTATTAGGTCATGTCTAAGAAATAAAATGACTACATTATAATTCTATTCACCACTGCAATGTGTAGTTCTTCACTATTAAAAAACATGCTGCTATGGAACTACAAGAACCAGCAAAAGCATTAAACAAATATTTTCCAGCATAGGTTCACATTACAGCACCTTGCTGGGATGTGCAGTGCCACAGCACCATTACATTATAGAACACATAGCAAGAGTACCTAGCATAGTTTGTTAATGTAAATGTATTTTTATCATCAAAAATATGTGATCACTTACCAGCTTGTGGGGGTGATGCAGGCTGATCAGTATCAGCTAAGTGTAGCCCTGGAAGTATCTGGCGATATTAATCGCTTAAGTTGTTCCTCATAGGCTGTAAACTGTATGGGCAGTGGAGTCAGCTGCCGCCGGGCTCCTGACCGCAAGGGGGCATATCTCCTCCACTGTCTCCCGCTGCCTGAGGACCGCGCTGCTATTGCAGACGGAGGAGCTGTGTCAGTGACACGGAAGCTGCCTCCTGTGTATACACTGGCACTGGCTGCAGCTAGGGGGAGCTCCAGAGCACAGCTCCTCCCGAGCCCTTCTAGTTAAGCAAGCCAGCCGAGGGAAGCTTTCTTCTCCTCCATGCTTCATCAGCCTGATGATAGGCAAAGGTAGGCACTGTGCGGGGGGTAGGGGATAGGTGTATTTGGGGGGAAGCACTGTGTTTTGTGTGTGCTTGTTTTTAAGTGAGGTGTGTGTGTATGTGTGTTTTTAAGGAAAGTTGTGTGTTCAAGTAAAAGAGGTGTGATGTGTGTTTGTGTGTGTGTGTGTGTGTGTGTGTGTGTGTGTGTGATGTGTGTGATGTGTGTGTGAGTGGCATGTGTGTGAGAGGCATGTGTGTGTATGTAAGTGAGAGGCATGTGTGTGTGTGCAAGTGGGAGGCATGTGTGTGTGAGAGGCATGTGTGTGTGAGAGGCATGTGTGTGTAAGTGAGAGGCATGTGTGTGAGAGGTGTGTTTGTGTGTAAGTGAGAGGTATGTGTGTGAGAGGAAAGGATTAAAGGAGGCATTTGAGCATTTCTACAGGACTATGTACAGAGCACACACCTGGTCTGGGTACACGCTACCTTATAAATATATGGAGGGGTGTCCGTTCTGAATGTGTGTGTGTCTGTGTGTGTGTGTGTGTGTGTGTGTAAGTGAAAGGCATGTGTGGGTGTTTAAGTGAAAGCGGCGTGTGTGTGTGTGTTTTTAAGTGAAGGAGGCATGTGTGTGTATGTGAAAGCGGCGTGTGTGTTTTTAAGTGAAGGAGGCATGTGTGTGTGTGTGTGTGTGTGTGTGTGTGTGTGTGTGTGAAAGCGGCGTGTGTGTTTAAGTGAAAGAGACATGTGTGTGTGTGTTTAAGTGAATGAGGCATTTGTGTTTTTTTTTATATATATCTAGTATTCACGCTAGGTGTCTTTCACAGGGCACTGCACCCTGACCCTTTTTTAGACTGCTGAATCCCGCCCTGCCCATTTTTGTGCGCCCTGCCGCCCCGCCGTTTGCTGCCTGCCAGACCCCGCCAAACCCAGCCGTGCGCCGCCGGACCCGGTAAGCACATGAGAGTACCCCTGGGCAAAATTAACCTTGTATGTATTTTGCAGCTGTAAACTTCAATCTCAGTGCTCTCTACCTGGTGCAATGTGCCTCAGTGCTCTCTACCTGGTGCAGTGTGCCTCAGTGCTCTCTACCTGGTGCAGTGTGCCTCAGTGCTCTCTACCTGGTGCAATGTGTCTCAGTGCTCTCTACATGGTGCAGTGTGCCTCAGTGCTCTCTACCTGGTGCAGTGTGCCTCAGTGCTCTCTACCTGGTGCAGTGTGCCTCAGTGCTCTCTACCTGGTGCAGTGTGCCTCAGTGCTCTCTACCTGGTGCAGTGTGTATAACGTACTCTATCTGGCGCAATATGTATAACATGCTCTACCTGTCGCAGTGTGTATAGGAGGTTCTACCTGGTGCAATGTGTCTCCGTGCTCTCTACCTGGTGCAATATGTCTCCATGCTCTCTACCTGGTGCAATGTGCCTCAGTGCGCTCTACCTGGTGCAGTGTGCCTCAGTGCTCTCTACCTGGTGCAGTGTGCCTCAGTGCTCTCTACCTGGTGCAGTGTGCCTCAATGCTCTCTACCTGGTGCAGTGTGCTTCAGTGCTCTCTACCTGGCGCAATGTGTATAACGTGCTCTATCTGGCGCAATATGTATAACGTGCTCTATCTGGCGCAATATGTATAAAATGCTCTACCTGTCGCAGTGTGTATAGGAGGTTCTACCTGGTGCAATGTGTATTAGGTGCACTACCGTGTGGTGTAATATGAATTGCCACTATTATGTGGCCATGCCCCTTCCCTACGAAACAACGCCCCTACATTTTTACTGCGCGCCTTCGGCGCGTACTGTCAGTGTTTTGGCCTATAGGAATAGGAGCACCAAGCATTATAGTATGTACCTAAGTTTGCCCATCTAACTTAAAAATGTGCCCTCCCGAATGGAAAAATGTACCCTCCCCGTGATCAGCACCCTGCCCTAAAAAAATCCTAGAGTGAACACTAATTATATTGGCACACCACTGCGCCAAAGCATCTCCATCGAGACCTGCTGGTGGGTGAGGGAGCACTGTAGGTGTACTATAATGGTATGCTGCTGGTGTCTGTTTTATTGTAATGACTGACTTGGAGTGCGTCCACTTTCTATGTGTATCTATATTACTATTGGGAAAGGTACCTGAGCACGCTGCTACTGTTCACCCTTAGTGCCGGATAGCTACATATGGTATGTGTGTGTGTATATGTAGGGGGGCGCCAACATTTATCATGCCTCCGGGCGTCTGGGATGAACTTACGCCACTGTGTATGGGTGCACTGGTACCTCCCCCTGTGCGTCTGGCCTCCTTTCTCTCTGCAGCCATCTTCGTTTTGAGCAGTCTTTTTATGGCGTTAAATCTTTTTTTAACGTTCACCACTTTTCGCTTGAAATTGTTAACCACATTAACTGCGTCTGTAATGTCCAGCCACATTTTGCGCTTACGCACCATATTAGTGCAGTGGTTATCCTTCCCCACAAGCCGCTTAAAAACTGGCACCATTGCCCTGACTAGGGCACAGTTTTCCTCATAGGAGAAACGCACACGGCGACCACTGGGAGTAGGCCCTGGCATAGGGCCTTCCTCACCCTCCTCCTTCTCCTCACCCTCCTCTGCGGCCTCCTCCTCCAACTTGCCCCATTACCCTCCTCCTCCTGCCAGTCGACGTCACTAAGGAGAGGCTCCTCCAGCTCTTCCTCCTGCTCCCTCTCAAAATCCTCCTCCTCTGTGTCAGTTTGCCTGCTTCCAGCACCAGCCTCCTCCTGCTCCTCATGCTGAGCTTGCTCCTCCTGACTCCTCCCAGCCACTGCCCTCCTTGCCACCATGCTGCCTCTCTCCATGCTGCTCGCTCTGCCTCTCTTGGACACTCTCCTCTCCATCTTACACTTCTCCCAGCCTAACAAAGGCAAAATGGCACCGGAGCCCTTTATATAGGGTGTGTGATGCAGATTCCAGTGGACTTAGCTCGGCCAATAGGTGGGGTTCTTTGCTTGTGTGTAATGGTGGGGTTGTAAATCGCATTCTGGTTGGTCAGAAAAGCGCACATTACCGGGTCATAATAGCGCAACAAATCGCATGACATCGCATGTTTCACTCCCGAATTCGCATCCTAGTACATTTACGATTTCGACAAAAAAATTTACGATTTCAAAACATGCGATAGGGGGCGATTTCGGAATCTTACTACATATCTCATCCTATTACATGTCACCCCATGTTTCCTGTTCAATAGAGAGAACAAGATCAGGGACACCCGTTCCTGAGAAATAAAATAAGTTTAATATTTTCTGAAGCCCAGTTATTATTATCCTTACCATTTGTGAACTGTTTTGGTAATTGGCCTACACGAAGTGACCTTTCTTGCATCCCCGTGAAGGACTGGAGAACCTGTGGAATGCAGAAAATACAATATTCAGGTAAAATAAACCCTACACAGATACTTACCACTGTGTTCTTCCAGCATACTTACCAGGGCATTACACGTCCACCACAGATGACAATCTGTGCCGCACTGAAAGTCTGATTCAGGAGGACAGATGCATTTGAGTACCTGTGTGGAAGGTGATTCACAGCCGACGGTGAAGTTCAGCAAACCGTCATGTCCTGGTTTCAGGCATTTGACACTGATTTTTTCTATGCCGGGATAGATGCCTTTGGAGTACTGTTGGAACAAATGCTTAGACAAGTGTCGGGATAATCTGCACCAAGGCCATACTATTGATTATACATATATGTATGAGTTGAATACATTTATGCAATCCTCATCTTAAATGTCTCTCCTGCCGCTATCAACGGCAGTACAACAAACCTAACCTTTTACTGTAACATGACATTATCACTGTACAGTGTACACATCAATGCACCTCAATGTTTGATCATGTTTGCACCAGTCCCATAGGCAAATGCAGGGGGGGGTTTCTATTTGCCCAGAAACTCCCTCCCTCTTGGCAAGTGGCTCAAATTATGCCAATAATAGCAATGGTAAATATTACGATTACTAGAGCTGCCAGTACAGCATGCAGTTTAAGGGACAGAGTGGAGCTGCTGCACATAGCACAGTGGTAGCAGCTTCTTCTATCAAGTTTGCTGTATGTGTGGATTTGAGTGCTCAATCAGTGCAACGGACCAGAGAGTAGCTACCAGGAAGAAGAGACAGGAGCCTTACCATGAGGTGGGAGAATGTGTGCTTAGAAAGTGCAGTACTGGTTCTATTATTTTTGTGTATTTATTTATTATGGGATGTTTAACTTTTTCCTGACCACTTATTTATATTATATCAACGTTTGATACAGCCTATATTAGAGACCATCTATAATGTTAAATATTAATCCTGTATTCCATACAGTAACCAGTGTATGAAAAAAGATCAATGTTTACATTAATGTCCAGGGTCGTTACCAGGCTCTACTGCTCCCCCAGACTCCCGCACTTGCTCCAATGTTCCGCAGAGTGGGAGATTGTGGAATGCTATTGCCACTGAGTCCTACCATTTTACAACTGATGTTGGGACAGTATGACTGATGAGGCACAGTCTAATGGATGTGAGGGGAAACCATGGTCTACCTGCTCTGTCCTGGCAGGAAATTAGAATAAAATTGAGAACATTACACACATGTGAGAGGTCTTGTTACCTTATTTATTGAAACACCCTCGTAAATTCAAAATATAGGAGATGCCATACATGAAATAGATAACAAATACAGCTTATCAGAGATCTTTGAGACCAAACAAATGGAGTCCTCTGGCCAGTAAAATGTCTTCACAAGGTTAGTCCTGATAGCAAAGTATCCACAATGGGAACTAACTAACAGTTAGTGATCCTTTCTTCAACATCGTTCTTCAAGTCATCTCGTCATTTAGTGTTCTTCAGCATCGTTTACAAATCACAAGTCATCTCTTCATTCAGTGTATTTCAGCATCGTTTACAAATCACAAGTCACTTCTCCATTCAGTATTCTTCAGCACTGTCTACAAGTCATGAACATTTTGTTCTTCAGAACTCACTCGGACTTATCTCCTAGTTGTGGTGTATTGTTGAAGTCTCATTAAAACTGAATTAATCTTTCTTCAGTGTATCATTCTCAGTCATTGCCCTCACTGCTTACCCCTCTTCATCTTTGGGCCAACTCTTCAATCCATAAATAAGAACTATATTCAGCCACCTCGTTTCCTTCCTTTGCTGAAAGCTGCCCCCTCAGTCAATTGTCAGTCATCAAATCCTCACCTCGTTTCCTTCCTTTGCCGAAAGCTGCCCCCTCAGTCAATTGTCAGTCGTCAGATCCTCAACCCAAGCCGAGCGTGACATAACCCCAGCATGCCAGTGCTATTTTTAAAAGAGTCCAGTAAGGTGTACCGGCAACCTAGTGAAACCTAGAACAAACAATTCCGAAGGGAAAAATATGGTCAAGAATGCTGACACTAACCACCACCCCAACCTATCGCCAGGTGCTGCTGATTACCTGACTGTTGTTCTCAGCAGGCTGCAAAACCTAGACCAGACCTGCTAAGCACATGGTCAGTATTTCCTCTCAACTGCGGCACTGTGGCCTCCTTGCCACATACCCTCCCAGTAAGCTTCAACTACTTTGGTGAAGCTGACAGCTGACCAAGTGAATTCACCTGTTCGCCTATCCTAATTTCACCCCATATTTGTGGTCCACCTCTCCTTTCCCTTACCTCCTCCCTTCCCTAGCCTCTCCATGGTGCTTTCTGTGGAAATCTGAGGTGCATACTTTCGGGTCAGGGCATCCTTCTGGGATAATAATGCCCTTAAACCTGCCTCCAAGACGTCAGCATGCGGGATAAACTTTTTATTCATTTATTTACCTCCCCCTGTCCAACAAGCCCATATGGTCCCTGCCAATGGCTATACAATTTATTCCCTGCAGTGGGAATTTGGACTAATACCTTGTCCCCAGGCTTAAAGGACCGTACTACTGCCATGGGGGGTACGGACTGTCCGCTGTTTTACTAAGGGACTTATTTGTTCTATAACTCGGGTACCCTCTAGAGGTAGAGGCATTTTAAGTGGGCCATTTAGTCTAACCCCAATTTGTGAAGCATTCACTGAGTTACAATCATATAACTGATCCCGTGAAAAGTCTTGTAAAGACACATTTTTTCCCTTCGGCGACCATTCTTTGTCCAAACCATCTTCTTCTCGACATCCTATGACCATTACTGGTTTCACCATTTACTTGGATGAGGGTTGGGTAGTTACGCCAACCAAGTTCCCATCTTCTGGACTGGTACTCAATTTTCTGGTCTCTCTGGTATTAACCCCATGAGTATACTTGGAGGAACGGTGTCCTTTGGGAATCTCCCACTGTCCGTTGGTCATGGACTTGTCTTCCTTGGCCTGTTTGGCCAGCACTTCCCTTAACAAGTATTGATTTATGGAATCTTATTTATGAATATTAATATTCAATATAACATATATGGTTATTAATATATGGATATATTTAAATTAATATGCGTTATCATATATATCTGCAAATATATTATGTCAGGCTTACAAATTAATTGGCTGATAAATATATGCAGTCCTTATATATATATGACTTATGAAATTATGAAGTTAAGATTCCTTAAAGAGAGTTCAAGCTTGAATATTACCGCTCTTTTTATATGATTCTTTATTTACAGGTAGATCAAATCGTACAGAATAAGATATACACAGTAGTGATATATATACTAATTATAATTATATTAAGCTATGCTATGTTTCCTTCGTTACATAACATAAAACAACATGACATAAGTTTCACAAACAGTTTCAATTATTATCATATTTATACTTGCAAGTTAAAGATTGCCATCCCAAGAATCATTCCTTCTGCATGTTCTCCATGACTTCTCCTCCTGACTGACTTCCTTCCTTCTCCTTCTTCTTCTCCCTCTCCCTCTTCCTTCTAACTCCTAACTACAAGTCTGGTCCTTTTATCTCATATTTTACCAATTCAAACTATCATATTCTCATAGTTTCCAATGGAATAGGTAATTATAGGTTTGTCAGATTCCAAGGTGTAATAAAACAAACATTGAACTGGGCTGTCGTGTCCTGTTCACGGAGGCATGGTGTCATAAAAGTGTGGTGTCCACACTGCCTTAAGCAAGTATAGTATTGTAAAATCTGGAATGTCTTTTCATCCAAAGTTCTGTTGTATTGACAAGTTTTCCTGGGGTCGGTTACACAATGTTTTATCAATGGATGTGATCTCTTTTCATAGTAGTTAATTTATGCTCCCTAGCTTTTAACCTTCACTGGACAATAGACAAACCAGTAGATTCTGATCTACTGTAAGCACACCTGTGAATTCCAATGACCAACAGAGCTCTGTCACATACCTATTATCATTTATGGCCTAATACCTTTTCTCTACAATGACTCTTGATCTTACTGTAACCTCTCTGGCCTTATTTATGACTAGAGCAGAATAAACCTGTTCCCTACACTATTTTTTACCATCTTGCAGTAAAACACAAATATACAGTATATCTATATAAACACATACACAAACCTAATTTCTTAAATCAGCTAAACATTACCTCATACATTCAAACTTATTTCATATCTATTCCTTACTATATATATATCCACTATACTGTCCACTATGGTAACATCGCCTATTTATAATGAATTATATTTTGATTCAGACAACATCTATTGCCCTAATATTAGACTAAGTGCAGACAATTACCTATAAGGCAACACAAGGGAAAATCCCCTCAGGGGATACAGGACTTCCGGGGACAGTCGCAACAAACATGGACTGGCTGTCAACATTCGTAACTATTCATCACAGAATTTTTCTTAAAGGTCTCCATCTGGACCTGGGTAGGTGGTCTGAGTGCGAGCCGTGGGATCCAGTCAGGCATTTTTGGCATCTTTCCCAGTGTGAGGTACCATTCAATGACTATGGCTAAATCATCAAAAGTCTGGGGGTTAGCCTGAGGAGCCCACCTCTGTATCCCTCGGTCCATTATTCCTATAGAGTGGTCTATGGTCACCATCTCCACAACCCAGTTAACCGTATTTGCCTTGGGTTTTAAGTTTTAACCATGCTTTAACCAGTGTGGCTAACTGGACTCGGAGTGCCTCTGTAGAAGAAAACCATCAGGAACCTTTGAGCATTGCTAGGTACTGTCCCCACTATCCAGCAAGTATAGCCACTTTTAAATGGGTATATGAAGTGGCTTGCTGCTCAGGCAGGTCAGTATAAGCTTTATGAGCCTCCCCAGTTAAATAAGGTGCCAACTTACTGACCCATTCCTCTTTCTACCAACTTGGGCGAGTTGCAACTCTTTCAAACGTCGTTTTCAGTAGCACCTTTAGCTCCTGACCTGCTTTCCTTAACAGGATCAATTCAATATGCATCAGTTTCAGAGGCATCACCGGATGTGGTGACACCCGGTGCGCACCCCTGATCTCCCGGTGCACTCGCAGCAAAAAGGTGGCGTGGCCTCATGGGGAACCCAAAAATCGTCACTCTGCGGGCGTGCCCAGCATCTCTGAAAATACTGGGCTACCTCCTGAGACAGTCTCCTTGCGCTGTCGGCTCCTCTTCTATGACAGGAGCCGTCTGCTGTAAGAGACTTTCACACTGCAGCACCTGGCTCCTGTCACTGCGGATGAGCCGACATTTTGCTGTCACCCCATCCAGGTGTCACTCCTAGGTGCGGGCCGCACCCCCTGCACCCGCCTTGTGACGCCACTGATCAGTTTATTGCTTTCTAGCTTAGCCTGCATCTGGGACTGCAGCATTTGTATTTGTGTCTGCTACCCTGCCTTCACATTTGTTATAGTCAGTAGGATTTCCTCTAGATTTCTTTCAGCCTCTGTGGCAAATTTAAACGAAGCCTCCTTTAACATACACTGCTAAGCCACCCTCACTTGTAGAGACTTAGGGGGTGATTCAGACCTTATCGCTGGGCTGCTAAAATTGTTGTCCTGCGATCAGATTGTCGCTGCCCAAGGGGAGTGTATATTCGCTGTGCAAGTGTGCGATTGCATGTGTACGCCGAGCTGCAAATAAAATCCTTAGCGGATATCTGCAAATCCGTTTGCACCTCACTTACCAGTGAATGATTTTTCCACTGTGTGCAGTCTGTGCACAAACCAGGACTAACTCCTACAGTGCGATGAGAACAGGCCGATCGGGGCCAGAGCTGACGTCACATACCCTCCATGAAAACTCTTGGGAACGCCTGCGTTTTCCCTGACACTCCCAGAAAACGGTCAGTTACCACCCACAAACAGCCTCTTCATGTCAATCAGCATGCGAATGGCTGTGCACTTAAATTTTCACAGCAGTCTGTCGCTGACCGGCAATGCCTGTTGTTTGGCGACGAGCATGCACATTGTGGTGCATAGTCAAGCGCACTTAATAGCTGATTGCCCGCTTTAATTGTTTCCCTTTAATTGTCTTTGCTCTTGCTACACACAAACACAGCTTCTGCTCAGGATAGGTGACTGCGCTCCACTCAATTTACAAGGCAGGGAGAGAGGGGGCCCCTCTCCAAACAACTCTTAAGGACCCCATATATCCAGAGCCGGCCCTAACCAATATGATGTCCTAAACAAGATTTTGGCTGGTGACTCCTAGCACCGCTGCTAGTACAGCCTCTGACCCTGCACCCCTTTCCCAGCACCATCACCCCTCACCGATAGGAGTCCTTATTTTGGTGCTCCTACCCCCTATATTTTAAATAGGAACAGTGTGCACATTTGGCGCATAGCCCAAAAGGGGCTTGTTCTCACTGAGAAGGGGCATGGCCACACAATAGTACCCCCACTGCTCGGGATATCGATGTCAAAATACCGGCAGCCAGAATCCTAAATGTTCTTCCAGTGGGATGTACTGACGTCCTGGAGGAGGAGGGATTTTGGGGGTGTAAGTTAGCTTTAGGCATGAGAAGGGGGGTTAGGGTGCCGTAACGGGAAGGTTAGGGTTAGATACCGGGGAGGGAGGGAGGGTTAGGTTTGGTCACTTAGAAGGGGAGATTAGGTTTAGGCAGTGGGGAAGGTAGGGTTAGGCACCACCCGAAAGGGTTAGGATTAGGCACCACCGGGGAGGGTTAGGTTTAGACACCCACAAGGGATGGTTAGAGTTAGGGTAGGGGGCAGGGGCGGTTTAGGGTACTTTACAGAGGGCTGTTGGGATACTGATGGACGGGATGCTGCTGTCGGTATTCTGACCACCGGCATCCCATCCATCGGGAAATCATACTGAACCCCTGGAAATCTCTGCTGCTTATTTGACGGGTACTCACTATGGAAGATGCGTCCGGGTAAGTAGTAGTCCCTGTACGAGCCACCAAAAATGTGACAACTTGGAAGAACCACGTCCAGCAGATATGGTTAAAGCAGTAGTTTTTTTTTCCCACCATGGCTTCAATAACCACTTCACAGCAAAAATGTCAGCCAACAGAGCAGTGAGTTATAATCTTTAGTCACAGCACCCTGATACTAACTAACACCCCCAGATCCGGAATAAGGGGGGGAGCAGGATGTAAGTACTCCCGGGCCCCCCTCACTAAAAGGGTCCCCCGCAATCTGCCACAGATCGGATCTGTATTACTGATCTTATCCACAGTGCAGCAGCCTGCAACAGACAGCACCAGCCACCGACACACTAACAGTAACAGACAGCCACCAGTGGCGTAGAACAGTGCTGGGCTGCTGGCAGCTGTCCAATGGAATGTGAAGCTGCAGCATGCAGCTCAGCCACTGGCTAAAACACACAGGACCTGCACATGAACAAGGAGAGAGGAACATGCTTTTTTTCAAATTAAAATGTAAATAATAAAAATGTGTGTGTGTATGTATGTATATACACACACACACACACACACACACACAATCGGTGATCTGGCCAATCATAGTGAACTAGGCGGTTCACAACCCTACAGAAGCCGGGACGAGGCGGGACTAAGAACTAATTATACTAAAAGGACACATCCATAGACAATACGTCGACTTCCGGCAGAAGTGATATCGTCTTGCGGGCCAATATGCGGTTCACGGGAGGATCGCCATAGCAACAATACAACTTGCATCAGACGCGAACGGACTTCCGGCAGAAGTGACATCGTCTTGCGGGCCAATATGCGGTTCACGGGAGGATCGCCATAGCAACAATACAACTTGCATCAGACGCGAACGGACTTCCGGTTCCGGGAGAAAGAGGATGACGCAACTGTATCGAAAGACTGTCCATGGCACATGCGCATCCCATATGAGTATGATACCGGAAGTGGGGCAGAAACGTCTCACTCCGGCACTAGAAATACACGTGTGCACTGCACATGCGCAGTAAGGACTTGGTGACACCGGAAGTGTGGCGGAAGTGCCGCAATCCGGCTGTAACACACGATTTCTCTATATATTAATTTATTATTATTGTTTATTCTTAAAATATGAATGTATCTGTACAATTCACTTGATTTGCACTGTCCCCCATTTAATAAGGCACAATCTAACATATATTCCTAACTAAAACTCACTAACCAGCCCTGTAACAGGTAGTGACATCATTAATCACAGCCTGATTATAGAGGGTATATATAGAGACCCGATCCCAGCACATCAGTACCCCTTGAAGAAGTCATCAGGACGAAACGCGTTGGGCTCTCCCTCTGTGACCCTCTACAAACTAAGTTAAGACTCTCCTTGATACTTATTTATTATAATTTCAGCATTTTTGTTAGTCATTTTTTATTATTGCTTTTACTGGTTTTAGGCTAAAGTTTTTGGTCTTAGAACTCTGCGGGGGTGTTTTTAACAGAACATAACCTCTCCCCCATATATATATAGATATTTTTAGTCAATTTTACCTTCTTACTAATTATATTATATTTTACCTGTACCAAATAAATTTGTATATTTTATTTTATTATATACATGGTTTGATATATTTTTTACACCAGTGGTCGCCGATACCCTTATACCATTTTTCTCATATATATATATATATATATATACACACACACACACACACACACACATGATATATATATATATATATATATACTTATATATACAGCAAATACAGAGGCGGCAGTGGCACTCAGCAGTCTTTTTCAATATGTATAAAATGGTCCTTTAATCCTACGTATTGGGGTCAGCCCCGTCGTCAGGGACAACAATGCGTCTGGGTGTGTATATCTATCTATCTATCTATCTATCTATCTCTACATATGTATATGTCATACAGGACAAATTGGCACACACTGCTTACTCCACTTTAATAACTTGTTGCCCTCCAAAAAAATAGGGAACAAAACTTCTCTAAATTACAAACAAGCGGTGGCACTCACCCAATTATAGCCATTTCAATGTTAGTCCTGATGAAAATGTACCAACATTGAAACATCAGCTAAAATTGGGTGGTCTTGTCATTTATTACCTGAGTACCGTCGCTTGTTTGTATATAATATTTACATATATATGGCCAACACCGCTTTAAGGAGCACATTATCTTTTATAAGAGATACATTGACGACATTTTAATTATTTGGGATGGGTCGACGGATCTTTTTAATCAATTTTTTAGCCTCTTAAGTCAGAATGACCATAATCTTACCTTCACCTCCTCTATCAATACCAGCAGCATTGAGTTCCTCGACCTTACACTAATGGGAAAAGAAGGAAGAGTCACAACCACGAATTTTATAAAGAAAGTCGACCAGAATAGTTACTTGCATTACCGGAGCAATCACCTGAAAAAATGGAAAAAGAATATTCCATATTCACAATTCCACAGAATCAGAAGAAATTGTAGCGAATTAAAAGACTGTGAAGAACAAATGGGAATTTTTAAGTCCAGATTTGAGGAGAAAGAGTATCCGGCAACAGTCATCGAAGAAGCAATCACGAGAACCAGGGCATTGGAAAGAGATAATCTGCTTGAATATAGAGTGAAAGACCAGAAGGGAGAAAGAGTCTCCTTCATTACCACCTACAACAGACACGAGAACGTGATTAAGAAATCTCTTAATGACCATTGGAAAATCCTGCTAATGGACCCAGTTCTCAAAGAGATTTTACCCCCACACCCGGATATTCTCTACAAGAAATCTAGGAATTTAAAGGACATTCTGGCACCAAGCATGCTCAAATCCTCAACGGTGGAGAATAGCTCAATGCCAAGGTGTGTTGGATCTTACAAATGTGGCAGGTGTAATATCTGCAGATATCTTCATCCCAATAGAAGAACATTCAGTGATGTCGGTAATAACAAAGAGTACAAGATCAAGGACTTTATTAATTGTAACAGCTCGTCAGTTATCTACCTTCTGGAGTGCACCTGCGGCAAGAAGTACGTCGGCAAAACCAAAAGAACGTTGAAATTAAGGATCCAGGAACATGTACGTAACATCAAAAACAAAGTGGACAATCATACTATACCGAGACATTTTATGGCAGAACACAGCTTGAACCCGGATGAACTCACCTTTAAAGCAATAGAGGTGGTGAAACTAGGAGAAAGGGGTGGAGATCTAGCCACCAAGCTATCCCAACGAGAAATGTTCTGGATTTTCCACCTGAGAACCATGCATCCATTGGGACTTAACGAGAACTATGAGATTGCACCATTTCTGTGAAGTTCCCCCCCCCGCCCCCTTTTTTTACCTTTTTACTTTTTTACATTTCTCCTCCTTCCCCCTGTTTAATCACAACACTGTAAATAGATTATATCACTGTTAATTAGCACATCACTAATAAAAATATATTAATTAAACATATGGCAGTTTGGGTTTTCCTGCTGGATGAATACAGTCATTCCACACTGGAAAAGCCCAACCTCGTCCGATCTTGGAAGCAAAACAGTGTTGGGCCGGACCAGTACCAGGGGAGGTGACTACCTGGGAAGATCCGGTACTGTATAAGAAGAGCGAAAGGGAAACAAGGTATCTACCATATGCAAATTTTACACTCACACAAGTATGGCTTGCATCTTGGATTTCACTGTAATATTAGATCATTAGTATATCACACACGTTTTAATATCAAATGGATCTAATCACTGTAACTTTATAGACCACTGGCTCACTTAATTTATTGTATATTAATAATGCGATCACTTTAACAAATCACACGGGATTAAAATCATTATTTATATATTATATATTTTATATAATCAAACACGCTTCTCACGTACACCACTTTAGCACAAGCACTTTCTCATAATAATGACCAGATCTATCAGCAATAAATTAAATTAATAATTTTTTACTGTATTTTACATACAAATATATATATTAATATAAGGTCGCTCCATGCATATTCTCTGAAAATTTTATGTCGATAAAGTAATGATCACTAAAACTACTTTTTCTCTACATCCTATATATATTTATTCCGGAGATCAACGGAATCGGTGATCTGGCCAATCATAGTGAACTAGGCGGTTCACAACCCTACAGAAGCCGGGACGAGGCGGGACTAAGAACTAATTATACTAAAAGGACACATCCATAGACAATACGTCGACTTCCGGCAGAAGTGATATCGTCTTGCGGGCCAATATGCGGTTCACGGGAGGATCGCCATAGCAACAATACAACTTGCATCAGACGCGAACGGACTTCCGGCAGAAGTGACATCGTCTTGCGGGCCAATATGCGGTTCACGGGAGGATCGCCATAGCAACAATACAACTTACATCAGACGCGAACGGACTTCCGGTTCCGGGAGAAAGAGGATGACGCAACTGTATCGAAAGACTGTCCATGGCACATGCGCATCCCATATGAGTATGATACCGGAAGTGGGGCAGAAACGTCTCACTTCGGCACTAGAAATACACGTGTGCACTGCACATGCGCAGTAAGGACTTGGTGACACCGGAAGTGTGGCGGAAGTGCCGCAATCCGGCTGTAACACACGATTTCTCTATATATTAATTTATTATTATTGTTTATTCTTAAAATATGAATGTATCTGTACAATTCACTTGATTTGCACTGTCCCCCATTTAATAAGGCACAATCTAACATATATTCCTAACTAAAACTCACTAACCAGCCCTGTAACAGGTAGTGACATCATTAATCACAGCCTGATTATAGAGGGTATATATAGAGACCCGATCCCAGCACATCAGTACCCCTTGAAGAAGTCATCAGGACGAAACGCGTTGGGCTCTCCCTCTGTGACCCTCTACACACTAAGTTAAGACTCTCCTTGATACTTATTTATTATAATTTCAGCATTTTTGTTAGTCATTTTTTATTATTGCTTTTACTGGTTTTAGGCTAAAGTTTTTGGTCTTAGAACTCTGCGGGGGTGTTTTTAACAGAACATAACCTCTCCCCCATATATATATATATATAGATATTTTTAGTCAATTTTACCTTCTTACTAATTATATTATATTTTACCTGTACCAAATAAATTTGTATATTTTATTTTATTATATACACGGTTTGATATATTTTTTACACCAGTGGTCGCCGATACCCTTATACCATTTTTCTCATATATATATATATATATATATATATACACACACACACACACACACACACACACACACACACACACACACACACACATGATATATATATATATATATATATATATACTTATATATACAGCAAATACAGAGGCGGCAGTGGCACTCAGCAGTCTTTTTCAATATGTATAAAATGGTCCTTTAATCCTACGTATTGGGGTCAGCCCTGTCGTCAGGGACAACAATGCGTCTGGGTGTGTATATCTATCTATCTATCTATCTATCTATCTATCTATCTCTACATATGTATATGTCATACAGGACAAATTGGCACACACTGCTTACTCCACTTTAATACCTTGTTGCCCTCCAAAAAAATAGGGAACAAAACTTCTCTAAATTACAAACAAGCGGTGGCACTCACCCAATTATAGCCATTTCAATGTTAGTCCTGATGAAAATGTACCAACATTGAAACATCAGCTAAAATTGGGTGGTTTTGTCATTTATTACCTGAGTACCGTCGCTTGTTTGTATATAATATTTACATATGTGTGTGTGTGTATATCTCGGGGTTGCCCTCGTAGTATAGTACAAGCATATAGGTATTCTGTAGAAAGGATGATGCAGCATTCCACAGACTTTTAAATTAGTGTAAATCTATATTAATAGTTCCTGTACCGACATTTCAAGACCTCTATTGGAATTTTCCTTTGTGTTTAGAGGTCTTGAAACGTCAGTAACTATTAATACAGATTTACACGCATCATGCTTTCTACAGGATACCTATATGCTAAATACATATATAATATATATACACTGTGGTAGAATTCCCAAATTATGTATTGAGTCTTCATTTGTTGTCCAGAGTGCCGCCACGACACCACAGTACTTATCGAGCTGCAACCATGGCTATAACCACTTTGGAAACCCCACCTGAATTGCCCACATTTCTGTGGGATCAGCTCACTCCAAGGGAGAGAAAAACAAAGCCTGTGCACTCTGCAGCAGCAATGGTGGTTTGGAACTCCGGGTTTTCCAGGTTGCCTAGAGTCTACTTGGAATCATCGCCAAGAGCACAGGAAAAGTTTAAAACTCATCTGCCTGATGCTCTTGGCACTGATGTGGGATAGTGGCCAGTGAGTAGGCCAGAGTGTGATTAGTGCCAGGGACTGAATGTATAGCTGTGCTAGGAAGCATGGCAGGAGATGGCTGCACTCCAGGGCAGCAGAATGAATGTTACATACTTTTGGTGCTGGGTTGCTTGGGTACACCTGTTTATTTAATTACTAGGCCTATTTTCCAGGCTATTGTCTGTATCTGCTGAAGTACAGTGTCTGCTTCCAGTAAAAGTCACTGTTACACTGGGAACGTACCTATCGTGTGTTCTTATTTCCCCAACCGTTACAATATACCGGTATATATTCCAAACATATTTGCATTATGACAGCAGTTTATTAGCAATATTAACATTTCGGACCACTGGCATGAGAAAGAACCTCAGGGTTTAAAATGTTGCTGAATAAACAGTTGTGTTGATGTAAATAATACATTTGGAGTGCAATTCTCTTCTTCTGCATTATCTATTAATATTTACATCTACTTTGGATGCTATTTACCACCTAATTTTAATTCTTTCTCTAGTGATTGGCAAGGCTATGATTTTAATTTTAGACCTTAGGAGCCCCATGTCTTAAGTGCCCTGGGACCCTAAATCCTTAATCCACGTTGACCACCCCAGCATGTTGCCTGGCTATCTTGTGTAGCGGCAGTGGCCCAGAACTCTGTTCCCAGCATAGGTTTAAGACAAACCCACAGGTGCTGCTTATTACTTGACTGTTGTTCTCAGCAGGCTGCAAAACCCGTACCAGACCTGCTAAACACTTTACTTCCAGGTTACCAGGTGGAAAGTATTGCTTCTCAGCTGTGGCACCATGGCCTCCTTGTCAGACTATATTTAATATATCAGTCATCATTATGTACAGCAAATAATGAAATCAACCAACTGATTAATAAAAATTCCCTAGATATACCTTTTCTTATATACACACTTTACTTTTCTAAGGGGGCCCACACACGGTACAATTATCGCATGCTATTTGATCTTTCTAGTTCAAATAGCATTGTGTCTAGTTCAAATAACACCGTGTGTATTGTCCCTTGCGATGCGATGCGCGCTCCCGTCTAGTCCATATCTCAAGGCAAAATAGCATGTGCAGGCAGGTATTTTTGTACTACAGCACACATAGTACATTCAGGGCCGGTTCTTGGGCGCTGTGCGCCCCGGGCGACAATAGGGGGCGTGGCTATGTACAGGGGGCGTGGTCATTTACGCCCCCTGTACAGACTGAAATGATGTGCGGTGCGCGATGACGTCATCGCGCACCGCACAGCAAAGGTCCTCTCCACGAAGGGAAACTAGACGCGTACGCGTCTAGTTTCTCTTCACAGCGGCAGCGGGGGGCAACGGGCAGCGGGGGGCACAGCAGCAGCGGATCTTGCCTTGGTGTGGCGCCCTCCGGATGGCGCCCTGCGCCCTCCGGAAGGCGGCGCCCTGGGCAAAAGTCCTGCTTGCCCGTGGCAAGATCCGCTACTGAGTACATTGTAGTGTATTCAAAATCGGATGTAGTTCAAATAGCATACCCCACTTAGTCCAAATCGCATAGCACAGATTGTATAGGCTCAAATCTCACCTAGCACAAATAGCACCGTGTGTAGGCCCCATAAGCCTTCCATGCTTACAGTATAAGCATACATCTTTACCCATACAGTATGTTGCTGCCCTCTAGTGACAAACTTTGCATTAAATATGTTGCGTATTTAAGATAAATGAAGCATACTGCAACATTTAAGTCTTCATATTAATATTGCTAGTTTGCACATCTTTAAACTATTTTTCCAGAAAAGGAGCTGGTACAAGATTCGGATACATTCCCTGACTTCTTGTCAAAGGTGATAAAATGAAAATAAAGAGAATTGTTAAGATTTTTTTTTTATGTCAGCAAGATATTTACTAAACAAATCAAAAGCATGATGCATATTAAGATTTGTTTTTGATCAATTTGCTGCAGATACAGCATATGTGAATTATGTAGGTTTTGTCAGCCACACAGGGTAGCGTCATATAAATTGCCCCACATGACTGAATCAGTATCCAGTTTGGTCATAGCTACTGTATAATTTGCTATATTGGGCAAGAGATGTAGCTGATTTGAGCACATTGTTTTATCAACTTGATCTTGTCCATACCACAAGAGCCTGACTGCATAGACATTCCAGTAGAGGAAATATTCCACATTTATCAAAATGTTTAATGATGTCATGGGTTCAATTCCAATTGGGGTCCTCTCTGTGTGGAGTTTGAATGTTTCCCCCATCAAGTAATATGATTTAGAAAATAAGATACAATCTAATATATAAAAATGAAAATCTGCCATTCAGTCCTTCTGTCTTTCTATACAAATCCACAGCTTACAAGCGAAGATCGTGAAATTTCCCAGACAAGCATATTAAAATATGGAGGAAGCATCTAAAACAATTTGAAATCCCTAGCACCACTAGGGGGGCAGACAGCAGCACAGAGTATATCAGGAGACAATTACTCCGGAATTGCTGGGGCAATATGCTCAAAAAATGGTACACATATGCCTTACAATCTCGGAACAAACACTGTGGGAGGAAGACAGCCCTAGCACCCTTAGGGGTGAGCCAGCAGCACTGAGTATTTCAGCAGACAGCATAACTCTGGAATGCCTGCAGCAATTTACAACAAACTTGGTACACATATGACTTACACTGTGGAAATGTGGAAACAAACACTGTGGGGGTTAGACACCCCTAGCACCCCAAGGGGTGGGACAGCAGCACAGAGTATGTCAGCAGACAGCATAACTGTGGAAGACCAGCAGCAATTACAGCAAACTTGGTACACATCTGACTTACAATCTGGGAACAAACGCTGTTGGGGTTAGACACCCCTAGCACCGGTACAGCAGCACAGAGTATTTCAGGAGACAGCATAACTCTAGAATACCTAGACCAAGTTACAACAAACTTGGTACACATATGACTTACAAGCTGGGAACAAAGACTGTGAGAGTAAGACACCCCTAGCACCCCTAGGGATGAGGCAGCAGCACAGAGTTTTGCAGCAGACAGCATACTGTAACTCTGGAATGCCTGGAGCAATTTACACCAAACTTGCTACACATATTACTTACACTCTGGGAACACACACAGTGGGGGTAACACATCACTAGAACCCCTAGGGGTGGGCCAGCAGCACGGAGTATATCAGGACATCCATGATATGTCAGTGATGATGACAGGGCTGCATGTGACAGGGGCAGTGACATGATGTGAGGAGGGGAATGGAGGTAGCACGAATCCACACACAGAGATATATAGTGCAAGTAGCACGGTCCCCCAGCAGCACATTGGGTTTTCATTTTATTTGATGTGTATAACCTTTTACATGCTTTTTTATACTGTGTGTTTAATATTTAAATTAATTTTTGTAAACAAACATTCTTATAATCCCGCCCAATGCCGGGTACTCCAGCTAGTGACTGACATATCATTCAAACTAAGATACTAGATATAATATTGAGTACTTGTGATGAAGCAGACACTGTGGTGGGTATCAAAGTAGATGAGAAGGAGGGGTGGGGTGGGGTATAGTTTTATTGAGGGTTCCAATTCTTTATTTTCTAGATCACTAGGGAATACCATGGCACTGAATGTGCATTTTTGGTCAACCTGGACCATTTAGGGGAACCTGCTGCTAGTCAGCATAGTTTTCATTATGTGGTAGTCTGTCCTTAGAAACAAAACATAGAATTGGGTTGGGGGACAACTGGGACTATCTACAGAATATCATTTTTCTACTTCAAGGATTCTTGAAAATCATATTGATTTTAGTCCACAATTAATGTCACCTTGAAAGAGGAATATTCTTATTAAGTCAATAAAGTGACCATCAGCAAGCAGATCCTAAGGTTCAGACCTCATATTCAGTTTGATTCACTCATATAATACATGCTGCAGGATTATTACAAAACTTCCTCATGTGGTTCCAATATTATCAGTTATACCCCAAAGAGTCAAGAAGTGGCCACTCAGTCACATAAAGCAACAACAGGAGGAGTCATTTTATTCCACAAAAGCCAAAGTGCACAACACTTCTGGACCAATGCCCTATCTTTGGGTAACCCTTTATGTATCATGACAGATAACAATAATTGCATAATATTACATAAGTAACTATCTGTACTACTTATACATTAATTTACAAGTAACAAGTACATTTAATAAAATATTGTAGTTGGGCAAAATGGCAACATAACATATTTTGGTTGGTTTTATGTTCATCTCATGTTTTCTAAAGATGCATTAGTATCAGTACCTAAAATATACACAAGTGCTTCCAAACTTCATATAAGCAAAGAAGAATGATCAGGCAGGTTAAGGGCTCATACACACTGGCATTCTATTCACATGTATTACTATGTGTGTGGAACATGTGAAAAGATGGAACCCTATTCTAACCTTTTCTATGGTTTGCATATACACCCTGACATCCAACATGGCTTCCAAACTGGGCATTCTCTATAGAAACAACTCCTATAGCCAGAAAGCTCATCAGGCAACAGATGCTAATATCACCTATAGACTGTAGAGATGAGGTTTGGGTACAGCCCCAAAGACCACCTTGGAAAGTCTGATATACTTTGCAATTCAATCTGCCATTTTATTTATCTATATAGCTACAAAACACATAACGGAGTAATGAGGTCAGATCTAGGTTTGCTGCCCCTGGTGTCCAGATCTATAGTATACTTTGCCTGTTTATCATTCATTAGGTTTCTGAACAGGTAGCCTAAGATCTACCTCCAGAAGCCTTCAAAATGTTTATAAAGACAATTATAAAATTGCATTCCAATATCTTGAATGTGCCTACATTTCCCACCGCAAAGAAGCCTGGAATGCAAAACCTTTCTTCCTTTATTTTGACAGACCAAAAACCATTCATTGTAATACTTGCAGTACATGCTCAAGTCTTAATCTAAACAAGTAAATTGTTCATAAACCATAAGCACAAATTTGGCAACAATACTGATTTCATGACATACTGTACATAAGGGTAGACCCTTCTGTAAAAGTCATGCTGATTTTTTTTTTTTTTTAAATATGGCCCTGGTGTGGATGGATTGAGGTTGTGGCTGTAGCGTAATGTATTTTTCAACTGGGAATGTTGTCGGATACACAAAAGCACACACACACACACACACACACACACACACACACACACACACACACACACACACACACACACATATATATATTGTGACAAGAACACTGGGATAGTGTTTGAGGGCAGGTATATTTGTCCCAGGTTCTTGTCCTACATGTTTTAGAAAATGTTAACTTCTAGGAAAAATGCTTTTTGTTTTGTCTGAACCTTTTCAGTTTGTTGTAAAAGCTGGGTAAAGGCTCTGAGAGAGAGATAAGGCGAGTTCTAGACATTGGGCCCAGTTCGGGTCTTTGGCCTCACAGAGGGCTAATCAGGGTTTCGGCTGTGTAAGAGTGATATAGTGCTTCTAACCTGATTAGTATGGGCAGACTGCCTGGGAAGGCTGCAGGATCTGTGTGTGAGAGACACGCTTTCTGATGCAAGTAAGCTATACAGTATGTACTGAAGAACTCTGTGTTTTGTTTAGTGACAGTTAGGAACATCTTATGTTTAGTTAGTGCCGGACAGGCAAGGTATTTTTATTTTGGGGTTTGTTTTATTTTCTGTTTCAATAAAACTGGCCGGGGTCAGTTGTACCAGAAACTGGACTTGTGTTGTTCCTCAGCTGCTGCGTGCTGCCATATTCCCCAGGAAAAGGCACCTTGCACCCCTACAGTGTTACAACTTGGTGGAGAATGCGAGCAGGCCGTTCTGCGCATAAGTGAAAGCAGCAGCTTTGTGAGGCCTGCAGAAAACGGTGGTTTATGCAGATACAGCCCAGTGTGAAGTTACTGAGACTCACCCCTGAGGGTTTGATATATGTCCTGGGTGAAAGCAGCTGCAAAGCCGCCTGAAAAATCTGTTGACATGGAGGATCTGCTTAAAGCCTTGCTGCAAGCTACAGCGGCTCAGCAGGAGGCCAACCGACAGCAGCAGGTGGCAATGGAGGAAAATTGGAGACTACAGCGTCAGGATAGAGAGGCCTTAGCAGAAGTGGTGCAGAGACTTGCAGCTCGGGTTGGAGATGTGGCCGTCAGTGCTCCAACCAGCTCTAGTTCTATACGAGCCAGTCACTTCCTGCAGAAAATGACAGAGGCTGATGATGTGGAGGCCTATCTGACCACGTTTGAAAGGACTGCCGAGCGTGAGAACTGGCCGAAAGCACAGTGGGCCAGTCTGCTGGCACCTTTCCTGTCAGGTGAGCCCCAAAAAGCTTACTTTGATTTAAGCCCTGCTGAGGCTCGGGACTATGATAAACTAAAGACTGAGATCCTGACCCGCCTGGGAGTCACGCTGTCAGTACGAGCACAACGGGTGCACCGTTGGCTGTACGCCATGGAGAAGCCTCCGCGCTCCCAGATGCACGACCTTATTCAGCTAACAAAAAAATGGCTGCAGCCAGAGACATTAACTGGTCCCCAGATGGTGGAAAGAGTCGTCATGGACCGCTACTTGAGATCTTTGCCCCTGGTCCTGCGCAAGTGGGTGAGCCATGGAAACCCGGGTACTGCTGACCAATTAGTGGACATGGTAGAGAGGTATTTGGCAGCAGAGAAACTACTGATGACCACCCAGCAACCCATAGATCCTCGACAGCGCCCTTCAGTAAAGACTGGTAAGACTGTTCCGTGGGAAAACGTTGCTGGGCGGTTAAGAGAACGCAAGGCTGGAGAGACTGTAAACACTGGCCCTGGAAACAGGCCAATGGGGCTAGAACGGTCTATGCTGCCCAAATGGGTTGATAATCGTGTGGTTAAATGTTTTAGGTGTGGTATGCCAGGTCATGTTATTGCCAATTGCCCAGTCACGCAAGAACCCATGCAATGTGATGCTGCCTTTGAATGTCGCAGAATGTCTTTCTTTGCTAGGTTAGCCTGTACTGTGGTACCTTCACCTGAGCTGGAAAAACAAATGTGTGATGTGTTCTTAGAAGGTAACCGGGTAGAGGCCTTGCTAGATTCAGGAAGTTTAGTTACCCTCGTGAAAGCTGGGTTAGTGAACCCCTTAAAGGTCCAGCAAATACCTATTGGGGTAACTTGCATACATGGGGATACCCAATATTATGCCACTGCTGAGGTGAATATAGAAACTTGTTGTGGGTCAGCAATGGTTAAAGTGGGACTGGTCCCTACCTTGGTGCATGAGGCCATAATAGGGAGGGATTTTCCTCATTTTTGGAAACTGTGGGAATCACGGTTATCAACAGATGTGAGAATTAAAAAGCCAGTTGATAATACCGGTGATTTTTTGGATGTACGTGGGTCTTCGGAACTTTCTGGCCCTTTGCCTTTTGCTAGTTTGGCTGGGGAAGTGACAGATGGGGAGTCCAGTGAGGACCCTCTTGCCGGGAACAGAGACATAGTAGTTAGAACTGAAAGCGTGTCTGACCTGGAGGTAAAGAAGGATCTGTTTGCGTCTGAACAGTTAAAGGATCCTACCTTAATAAAGGCTAGAGAGAATGTTAAGATTGTTAATGGGGAACCTGTGGTACCAGGTGACAGGGTTACGTATCCCCACATGGCCATCTGTAATGAGCTCTTGTACCACATTGTCAAAAGGGGTGAGGATGTGGTGGAACAGCTGGTAGTTCCCCAGCCTTATCGGAGAACGGTACTAGATTTAGCTCATAGTCACGTTACCGCAGGACATTTAGGGGCAGAAAAAACCACTGAAAGAGTTTTACAAAGGTTCTTTTGGCCAGGGGTTTATAAAGAAGTGTCTGAATATTGTTCTTCCTGTCCTGAATGCCAGTATCATGCCCCTAGACCCCATTTCAGGAGCCCACTAGTTCCCATGCCTATTATAGAGGTCCCGTTTGACAGAATAGCCATGGATCTCGTGGGGCCCTTGTTAAAGTCTGCTCGGGGCCATCAGTATATCCTGGTAATTATGGACTATGCCACTCGATATCCTGAGGCTGTCCCTTTACGCACTATCACAACCAAGGCGATAGCAGTGGAGCTGGTGCAGGTATTTAGTAGAGTGGGAATACCAAAAGAAATTTTGACTGACCAAGGTACTCCATTTATGTCAAGGATCATGAAAGAATTGTGCAAGTTATTTAAGGTCACTCACCTCAGGACGTCCATCTACCATCCCCAAACTGACGGGTTGGTGGAAAGGTTTAATAAAACATTAAAAAGTATGTTAAAAAAGGTTGTTGAGAGAGATGGGAAAAACTGGGATTGTTTGTTGCCCTACTTGTTAATGGCCATCAGAGAAGTTCCTCAGTCCTCTACGGGGTTTTCTCCATTTGATTTGTTGTATGGTAGACACCCCAGAGGGCTGTTGGATGTTGCCAAAGAGACGTGGGAAGGACAGCCCACTCCTTATAGAAGCGTTATTGAGCATGTAACACAAATGCAGGATAGGATTGCAGCCGTGGTACCTGTTGTCAGAGAGCACATGGAACAGGCCCAAAGTGCTCAACAGAGGGTCTATAACCGGAGTGCCAAGATACGGGAATTTGCTCCTGGAGATAGAGTTCTTGTTTTGGTACCCACTGTGGAAAGCAAATTCCTAGCTAAATGGCAGGGTCCATTTGAGATTAGGGAAAAAGTGAATGAGGTTAATTACAAAGTATACCAGCCGGGAAAGAGAAAACCCGAACAGATCTACCATGTTAACTTAATCAAACCCTGGAAAGATAGGTTGTCTCTGTCAGCGGAGCCTTGCCCTTCGGTGTCTTCACCCCGGTTGCTTCCCGCAGTGAAGGTGTCAGAGACATTATCAGCTGATCAGAACAATCAGGTTAAAGAATTTCTCATCCAAAATAGGGAGGTATTTTCAGAGCTGCCTGGCCGAACGACCATAATAAAACATGACATTGTCACAGAACCAGGGGTCAGGGTTCATTTAAAGCCATATAGGATTCCTGAAGCTCAGCGAGAAGCTATTTCTAAGGAAGTTAAAACCATGTTAGAACTTGGAGTCATAGAGGAGTCTAACAGTGAGTGGTCCAGTCCCATAGTGCTCATCCCGAAGCCCGACGGTAGCATACGCTTCTGTAATGACTTTCGTAAGTTAAATGAGGTGTCCAAGTTTGACGCATACCCCATGCCCCGTGTGGATGAGCTTGTAGAAAGGCTGGGAACAGCCAGGTTTCTCACCACATTGGACCTGACCAAAGGTTACTGGCAAATACCTTTATCTGATAGCGCCAAAGAAAAAACAGCCTTTTCGGTTCCGGAGGGGCTGTACCAGTATAAGATGTTACCCTTTGGGTTGCATGGGGCTCCAGCAACCTTTCAACGGGCGATGGATAAAATTTTGAGGCCCCATAGAAAATATGCAGCTGCCTATTTGGATGATGTGGTAATTCACAGTACAGACTGGGGGTCCCATTTGGTTAAAGTACAAGCAGTACTGGACTCAATCAGAGAGGCAGGGTTAACTGCTAACCCAAAGAAGTGCTGCCTCGCAATGGAGGAGGTCAAATACTTGGGCTTCACCATAGGCAGAGGTCTGATTAGGCCCCAATTGAATAAAGTTGATGCTATTCAAAACTGGCCTCGTCCAGTGAATAAAAAACAGGTAAGGGCTTTTTTGGGAATTACTGGGTACTATAGACGGTTTATTCCTAATTTTGCGACCACAGCGGTGCCGTTGTCAGACCTTACCAAAGGGAAGCAGTCAAATGTGGTGAAATGGAACCCTGATGCAGAAAAGGCGTTCCAAGCGTTAAAAGTGGCTTTGTGTTCACAACCGGTGTTGATAACACCAGATTTTTCAAAAGAATTTGTGGTACAGACAGATGCCTCAGAGGTAGGGATAGGTGCTGTGCTGTCCCAAACCAGAGATGGGGACGAACACCCTATCATTTATTTGAGTAGGAAACTCAATGAGCATGAAAAAAGGTATGCCATTGTGGAAAAGGAGGCTTTGGCCATTAAGTGGGCACTAGATACCTTGAGATATTACCTCTTGGGTAGACAATTCAGACTAGTGACAGACCATGCCCCTTTAAAATGGATGTATGTAAATAGAGGCAAGAATGCTCGTGTAACTAGATGGTTTCTAGCGTTGCAGGACTTTAAGTTTACTGTCGAACATAGACCGGGAACACAATTGGCCAACGCAGATGCATTGTCTCGCATCTTCTGTTTGGGGGCTACAAGTGTTCCGGCCCCTAGGTCGAAACAGGGGAGGGGGATATGTGACAAGAACACTGGGATAGTGTTTGAGGGCAGGTATATTTGTCCCAGGTTCTTGTCCTACATGTTTTAGAAAATGTTAACTTCTAGGAAAAATGCTTTTTGTTTTGTCTGAACCTTTTCAGTTTGCTGTAAAAGCTGGGTAAAGGCTCTGAGAGAGAGATAAGGCGAGTTCTAGACATTGGGCCCAGTTCGGGTCTTTGGCCTCACAGAGGGCTAATCAGGGTTTCAGCTGTGTAAGAGTGATATAGTGCTTCTAACCTGATTAGTATGGGCAGACTGCCTGGGAAGGCTGCAGGATCTGTGTGTGAGAGACACGCTTTCTGATGCAAGTAAGCTATACAGTATGTACTGAAGAACTCTGTGTTTTGTTTAGTGACAGTTAGGAACATCTCATGTTTAGTTAGTGCCGGACAGGCAAGGTATTTTTATTTTGGGGTTTGTTTTATTTTCTGTTTCAATAAAACTGGCCGGGGTCAGTTGTACCAGAAACTGGACTTGTGTTGTTCCTCAGCTGCTGCGTGCTGCCATATTCCCCAGGAAAAGGCACCTTGCACCCCTACAGTGTTACAATATATATATATATATATATATATATATATATATATATATATATAGGTTGAGTATCCCTTATCCAAAATGCTTGGGACCACAGCTATTTTGGATATCGGATTTTTCCGTATTTTGGAATAATTGCATACCATAATGAGATATCATGGTGATGGGAACTAAGTCTACGCACAGAATGCATTTATGTTACATATACACCTTGTACACACAGACTGAAGGAAATTTTAGCCAATATTTTTAATAACTTTGTGCATTAATCAAAGTGTGTGGACATTCACGCACTTTATTAATGTTTCATATACACCTTATACACACAGCCTGAAGATCATTTAAGACAATATTTTGAATAACTTTGTGTATTAAACAAAGTTTGTGTACATTGAGCCATCAGAAAACAAAGGTTTCATCTCAGTCTCATTCCTAAAATTCCGTATTTTGGAATATTCCGTATATCGGAATATTTGGATATGGGATACTCAACCTGTATATGTATACAAATATATATGCCCTTTTGTTTTAATTCCTTACAATATATTAAATTTTTAAGCTTATTCTGTAATGTTATTCTAAGAATATACAGTAAAAAGTATCTGCATACGGCTTTAATATTTATTCTTTCAGTCTTCCTCCCTTTAACTTCTGATTGTCTTCACATTTTACGATGAATATTTCATATGGAGCTATAGCATAAAATGCTCTGACTGAGCCATACATCCTTTAAAACATTTAGGAGGGATTCAATTCGCCACAATGTGCCATACAAACTCTAGTATTGCTTGGCAGAAGTCTTTGGGGGACATGTACTAAGCAGTGATAAAAGTGGAGGAGTGAGCCAGTGGAGAAGCTGCACATGGCAATCAATCAGCTGTTCTGTATACTGTAGTGGCGGCAATTTGATGTCAAACTTTTTGGCATGCTGATTTCAAATGACCACCAAATGTCTCCATCACGCAAGGTTTTTTCACAAGGTGAATCTGAAAACACGGGGAAAACATGTTAATTTGTAAAAAAAAGAAAAGAAAAAAGAAACCATTAAAAATAGTTTCATACACATTTATATAGCCTTCCCTTTTGTCCTCAAAGCTACTTTTGGCACTGTTTCTCTTGTAGACATCTTGCGGCTCTTCTCTGTGCAGCATCCAACAGTAATCCGCAATTATGCTGACGTTCCACCTCTTGATGAAATCTCTCCCCCGCTAGTCACTTACAGCTCCAAGATTTTAGGGCAATACAGTAGTTTAATGAGAATTCACGAAGTACACCTTTAAACTCATCGAGCTGCCCCGCCCCGTCACCGGCCCCTGCCAGGACTTACACTGCTTTCCGAAGAGAACGCAGTATAAGATCTTGCACTGGCGTGCGCGCATGTGTACATGTGCTGAAATTGCCTGATAGCGATTTCAGCACATTAGCACTTGATGCTGAATTGGGGCCTTAATACAGTCATTCTGGACATACTGAAAATGAAAATGTGAGTTTGTGGAAAAATGGTATGTGATCGAACTTTCTTTAGTATGTCTTCTGAAATAGCACCCAAACAATATACAAATCAGCAGTTCTGTGTTATTTATATATGAGTATAACTTTCTAAAACTTTGCAACTGGATCTCGATTCCACTGTAAGATAGAAGAAAAAACAGAAGCAACTGAGTAACCAAACTATTCCTTTGAAGTACAAATACATAATGTTGCACTTGATACAAAAAGAAAGAATATCTCCCAGCGCTAATTACATCAAGTGTATTCTCTATAATTAATCCAAGAATGGTAAGTAACAATAACACCAACACTATTTCAAAATGAAATATAAACTTTTATTTCCCTAACATAAAACAGGACATTAAAATTGAACCATATAAAATCCTAGCTTGTTGCGATAGGATCAGAAAAGATGATATCAATAGATACTAAAATTAGGGTCAGTGATTCCTAATACCGGTATACTCAATACATACAGGACAACCACATACAACAAAAAACATAAAAAACCAGTGATACACTTGGTGAGCAAATTACTCACTGAATAGATATTTGTAATCCTCAGAATAGCAAATTCCCCAGATGATTCCAGCCAAAAAACACACACAGGGGTAAATTTACTAACATTCGTATTTTCCCGTTTCAGGTCAAAGTTCAATCACGAATGACATCGAAAGTGTAAAACTGCAACTTTTTGAATTTGTTACGACGGATTTACTAAGCTGCCGTATTCGGGTTTTTCTTTTGTTCCGATGTCGATGTCATTCGTGTTTTATTTTTTATTTTTACGGCAGTGATTAGCAAAACACTGCCGACTTTTTTACAATGAATCTCGGCCGGATCTGTGTGATCCGTGCTGGGGTTCATTTTTTTTTTTTTTTTTTAAATTAAACACTGTAAAATCCTTAAAAAAAATTGCGTGGGGTCCCCCCTCCTAAGCATAACCAGCCTCGGGCTCTTTGAGCCGATCCTGGTTGCAGAAATATGGGGAAAAAATTGACAGGGGTTCCCCCATATTTAAGCAACCAGCATCGGGCTCTGCGCCTGGTCCTGGTTCCAAAAATACGGGGGACAAAAAGAGTAGGGGTCCCCCGTATTTTTAAAACCAGCACCGGGCTCCACTAGCTGGACAGATAATGCCACAGCCGGGGGTCACTTTGATATAGTGCCCTGCGGCCGTGGCATCAAAAATCCAACTAGTCACCCCTGGCCGGGGTACCCTGGGGGAGTGGGGACCCCTTCAATCAAGGGGTCCCCCCCCCAGCCACCCAAGGGCCAGGGGTGAAGCCCGAGGCTGTCCCCCCCCCATCCAATGGGCTGCGGATGGGGAGGCTGATAGCCTTTTGTGATAATGAAAAGATATTGTTTCTGCTCAGCGGTGACGTCACTTTAGGTCAACCGCAGGGCAGAAAGTTCCCACCATTGGTTACAATGGAGCGCATAGGCGCTACATTGTAACACTGCCGTGTGCCGCCTGTCACTCAGTACAGGAGCACACAGCTGATCAGGAGAGTGCTACAACGTAGCACTCCCTGATTGGCTGAAGAAACCCACTTAGACATCAGTCAGAGTGGGTTTCTGGCATTCGGGGAAAGGAGTCCCATGTGAAAACATGGGGCCCCTTTCAGTTCGTGGCTCGGCTTTCCGTTTTCTTATTTTATGCAAGTAGGTGGATTACAAATGGAGGACCCGAGGACCCTGGGACCCGCGATCTGGTGAGTAGAATTTATTCAACAGGTACCCCTTGGATTCTACTGGAGAAGAGGACCGACCTGCGTGTGAACATAAGGTAAGTATGTATGTATGTTTGTGTGCATGTATGTAATAAATCTTTACTTTCACGGTGTGTGTGTCTTGTCTTTTTTTGGGTATTTTTTTAGTAGTAGTACTACAGGTACCAGCGGGCCCGTTTTTCCGTCGCATGCTGGTACTTGTGGTTCTCCAAGTACCAGCATGCGGGGGAGGCTTGCTGGGCCTTGTAGTACTGCTACTAAAAACAATATCTTTTCATTATCACAAAAGGCTATCAGCCTCCCCATCCGCAGCCCATTGGATGGGGGGGGGACAGCCTCGGGCTTCACCCCTGGCACTTGGGTTGCTGGGGGGGGGACCCCTTGATTGAAGGGGTCCCCACTCCCCCAGGGTACCCCGGCCAGGGGTGACTAGTTGGATTTTTGATGCCACGGCCGCAGGGCACTATATCAAAGTGACCCCCGGCTGTGGCATTATCTGTCCAGCTAGTGGAGCCCGGTGCTGGTTTTAAAAATACGGGGGACCCCTACTCTTTTTGTCCCCCGTATTTTTGGAACCAGGACCAGGCGCAGAGCCCGATGCTGGTTGCTTAAATATGGGGGAACCCCTGTCAATTTTTTCCCCATATTTCTGCAACCAGGATCGGCTCAAAGAGCCCGAGGCTGGTTATGCTTAGGAGGGGGGACCCCACGCAATTTTTTTAAATAAAATAACAACTTTCCCACCCCTTCCCACTGATATACATGCACGGATCTCATGGATCCCTGCATGCCTATCCAATCACGGAAAAAAAAAGCAGGTCTGTTTTTTTTTTAGCACTTTTTTACGAGTTGTAATTTTTCACGGCAGTGTTTGTTTTTTTTTTGCTTTGCACTTCTTAGTAAATTACCGAGATTCATACTTAAACAGCCGCGTTTTGACCGATGGTGTATTCATTCGTAATTTTTTTCTTGGACTTGCAAAAAATTACGAATGCCCTCATCACTGCCGTGATTATTGCTTAGTAAATTACCGAGATGACACTTTGATGAAAAAACGGCATCTCGGTCAAAATCGGGAGCTTAGTAAATTTACCCCACAGTCTGTTTTTTTTGCTGGAATCATCTGGGGAACTTGATGGGATATTTTTGGTGATTTTACTACAACACTTGTCCTTATATTCCAAGTCTGAATACTGCTATTCTGAGGATTACAAATATCTATCCAGTGAGTAATTCGCTCACCAAGTGTATCACTGGTTTTTGATGTTTTTTGTTGTATGTGGTTGTCCTGTATGTATTGAGTATACCGGTATTAGGAATCACTGACCCTAATTTTAGTATCTATTGATATCATCTTTTCTGATCCTATCGCAACAAGCTAGGATTTTATATGGTTCAATTTTAAATTTTTAATGTCCTGTTTTATGTTAGGGAAATAAAAGTTTATATTTCATTTTGAAATAGTGTTGGTGTTATTGTTACTTACCATTCTTGGATTAATTATAGAGAATACACTTGATGTAATTAGCGCTGGGAGATATTCTTTCTTTTTGTATCAATTGTGAGGGTAGTGGAAATCCTCATCTCTCCTTTTTAGCAGCTTAAATACATCAAGTGAGGCTCATCAGCGCAGTCCTCTATCCTCTTTGTTGTTATAATGTTGCACTTGGTTATGTGCCCGTTAGATAGATATACAGATAAATATATTCACTTTGCGGTCATTATCTTTTTCATTTTCTGAAGGTGACAAAGTGGTATCCATTACAGTCAGACCTTCTTGCAGGATCAGCCATTTATAGAATTCACACAACGCTGGTCCACAAAAAAAGACTTCATCCGGTCTTTTCTTTGAAGGAGTCGTATTTTATTGTGAACATAAAAGTGGATTACTTAGCAGTGGTTTAAAAATTACAGTCTATAGTTCTGGTATTTTAGTATTAGTCTGTTGGTGACTGAAACCTGGATCTAATCAGTCATCCTCCATATCGGAAAGCTGTTCACAATATTCATTATAATTAAATTGGTTCAAGGAGAATGGAACGTCTTTCCATTTGTTGTAGGGTTTTCGGGACTCAGGAGTTTGTAACACAAATTTCTTGATGCTGACGACGGGAAGAGGGACTCCTTTGTATATTATTAGATAGCCCCAATGCAGCTAGAAGAGAAACAAGATATTATAAAGTTCAGATGGTGGAAAAAGCTAATATGGTGCGCATAATTTATAATGTATCAAAACTCCAACAGTGATCATCCTGTACCATATCTGGCACCCATGGGGAGGGTTAGGCTGTGTGTGTGTGTGTGTGTGTGTGTGTGTGTGTGTGTGGAGGGGGGGGGGGATGTTAGATATGGGCTGTGGGGAGGGGTGGTTAGGTTTTAGGCATCACCGTCGAGAGTTAGAGTGAGGCTGTGGGAGGGAGGGTTAGGCTGCAGGGGGGAGGGATTGGCTACGTGGAAGGGGGAAGTTAGGTTTAGGCACCATTCCCGGGGTTAGAATTAGGCTGCGGAAGGGGAGGAGGGCTAGGTTTAGTCTGCAGGGAGGGAGGGTTAGGGGGCTGAGGGGGGGGGGGGTTAAGCATACTTATCTTCCACTGTCGGGATTCCGACAGGCGCTATTCTGACTACTGGCATCCCAAATGCCGGCAATTCATACCCAACCCGTTTAAGGTACTTATGCAGATCTGTAGAATTGGCGAAGAATTCAATGCAAAAAGATCCATCTGTGATAGCCTGTCACCCATTCATGTACTACTGATCTCTAACTCCCCCAACCTCCTTGCAGATATCTCGTATTGGGGCCTGTCATTAACTCACTTTAAAGGGCCGGGGAATCGACTAGCTGGTGGTGATGGCATTCTTCTCTCCTGTAGCTGCACCTTCAGTATCATTCATGTCATACCACCAGAATGCTCCCTCATATTCTTTGCTATCCACTCCATTTGCTTCTTCTTCTCTTGACACTTTTGTGATGGTCATCTAACATCATCTTAGCCCTTCCTAGCTCTGCCTTGAAAATTTTGAAGTCTGCTACTTTCTTTTCCTCACTTGAAACCACCTCACTTCTATCACCACCTTGGCCCTATCAAGCTGACACCTTGTACAACCACTCCTTGACTCATCTGCCCCACCACCTTGATCAAATTATGGATGTCAGTTTGTATTATCTGTACATGGACCACAGGACAGAACTGGCTTATAGTGGAGTGTATGAAACTAGGAGATTGAATGATGTTAGTTCTCATTCATTTACACCCTGAAGACTGAACAAAGGATAACATAGCAAACCTAGGCTAAACAAAGCCGGATTAACCATGGGGCGGATAGAGCTGCAGCTCCAGGCCCCCCATTATAATACATTTTTCCTGTTACAGCAACCTTCCACAAGCCGCTAGTCTCCACTCCCTCCGCGAGGCCGCAACCTTCCTTCTCTCCCTCCAGCAGCACTGGCGGATCGAATGCCGCCGGCATCAATTGTATATTTGCTGGTGCAATGAAAGCCTTCTGCAGCCCTGGCTTCCCTGCTATGGCGCAGACGTAGTGAGGACCTGTCTTGCCCTGCCATCACCGTGCCTGGAAGGAAGCAAGAGTTACAGTAAGCATCAGCCAGCAGGTAGCTCCCTGAATTTGAAGGCAGCCTTAGACCAGCATGGTAACTGATCATCCCTCTGAGATGAGGTGAGGTGTCAATCCTGTTAGCTGCTAGCCTGGCTGTTTCTCTCTCTCTCTATATCCTATCCAATGGTGCAGGTAGAAAAAATGTCTTATAGGTACTGTGTGCGCGCGCCAAAAAATGGGTGTGGCCAAATGCCACATGGGGCGTGGACAATGAAAATGGGGGGCGTGATACACATATGGGGGGCGGGGGAGATACACATATGACCCCAATAGTGCCAGATACACATTGCCCCACAGTGCCAGATACACATTGCCCCACAGTGCCAGGTACACACATGCCCTCACAGTGCCAGATACACAAATGCCCCCACAGTGCCAGATACACAAATGCCCCCACAATGCCAGAAACACAAATGCCCTACAGTGCCAGATACACAAATGCCCCAGTGCCAGATACACATTGCCCCACAGTGCCAGGTACACACATGCCCTCACAGTGCCAGATACACAAATGCCTCCACAGTGCCAGATACACAAATGCCCCCACAATGCCAGAAACACAAATGCCCTACAGTGCCAGATACACAAATGCCCCAGTGTCAGATATACATTGCACCACAGTGCCAGATACACAAATGACCCCACCGTGTCAGATACACAAATGCCCCCACAGTGCCAGATACACAAATGCCCCAGTGCCAGATACACAAATGCCCCCACAGTGTCAGATACACAAATGCCCCACAGTGTCAGATACACAAATGCCCCCACAGTGCCAGATACACAAATGGCCCCACAGTGCCGGCCCCACAGTGCCAGATACACAAATGGCCCCACAGTGCCAGATACACAAATGGCCCCACAGTGCCAGATACACAAATGCCCCAGTGTCAGATACACAAATGCCCCAGTGTCAGATATACATTGCCCAAAAGTGCTAGATACACAAAGGACAAGTGTCAGATATACATTGCCCCAAAGTGCTAGATACACAAAGGACAAGTGTCAGATATACATTGCACCACAGTGCCAGATACACAAATGCCCCCACAGTGCCAGATACACAAATGCCCCCACAGTGCCAGATACACAAATGGCCCCACAATGCCAGATATACAAATGGCCCCACAGTGCCAGATACACATTGCCCCACAGTGCCAGATACACAAATGCCCCAGTATCAGATACACAAATGCCCCAGTATCAGATACACAAATGCCCCAGTGTCAGATATACATTGCCCCACAGTGCCAGATACACAAAGGACACCACAGTGTCAGATATACATTGCACCACAGTGCCAGATACACAAATGCCCCACAGTGACAGATACCGAAATGCCCCCACAGTGTCAGATACTCCAATGCCCCTACAGTGCCAGATACACAAATGCCCCCACAGTGCCAGATACACAAATGCCCCCACAGTGCCAGATACACAAATGCCCCCACAGTGCCAGATACACATATGCCCCCACAGTGCCAGATACACAAATGCCCCCACAGTGCCAGATATACTTTGCCCCACAGTGCCAAATACACAAATGCCAACACAGTGCCAGATATAAATTGCCCCAGAGTGCCCCCCCTGCTCACCACTGCCTCAGTTTGTTTCTTCTATGTGAAGGGAGGAGAGCGCAGCGCAGTGCCTCTCTTGCCCCTCAATGCTCGTGAAATCCGGTCTCCTCTCCGGCGGTGGGTATCTCAAATGAGGCGCCGGTTCATTAGCCAATCAGGGCTCGTGGACTGGCAGCCAATCAGGAGCCGCGGTGACTGGTCTGCGAGCTCTGATTGGCTAGCAAACCGGTGCCTTATAGATATTCACCCCGCCGCCGGAGACCGCAGACATCATAGAGAATTAAGGGGTAGGAGAGGCGCTGCGCTCTCCTCCCCTCACATAGCAGCCAGCGGGATGCAGATATGGTGGACGGCCCGGCGGTACGGCTGGAAATTTCTTACCAGTACGCCGTACCGCCATACTTGCAGCGCTGATCCAATCTATCTATCTTTTTTAAATATATATCTCCTATATATTTGCCTTAGTCTGTGACTCTGTGCCCGTAACGCTGGGCGGAGTCACAGAGCTGGGCGGAGTCAACTGCATCTGCTGCAGGGAGCTACCCCATACCCAGCATCAGCAGCAGTCAGGTGCAAGACCCTACCTTACAGTATAGGAGGTGAGGATGGCCACTAGCTGCCGGCTGCTGTGCCTGTCCTCCCCCCCCCCCCCCAATCACCTGTGACAGCGGGCTGTGTGCTGTGCAGTGCGGGTCCCGAAAAGGGGGCGGAGCTACGGCGTCACGAAGGGGAGGAGCTACACGGAATAGAGGGGCAGAGCTACACGGAACCAGACAGCTGAACAGTGGTGGAATCAGCATTGCAGTGACGGCCAGCCAGACTTGGTAAGTGGAGGGTGAGAGAGAAATATGTGTGCGTGTGTGTATATAGTGGGTGGGTGTGTGTGTGTGTGTGTGTGTGTGTGTGTGTGTGTGTGTGTGTGTATATAGTGGGGTGTGTGTGTGTGTGTATATATGGTGGGGTGTGTGTGTTTGTATATATGTGTGAATTGTGTGTGTGTGAGGTATGTCTGTGTGTGCGCACTTTATGGACGCCACTGCTGGGGGGGCCATTACATGCAAGGACGCTACTAATATAGGGGGGGCATTACGTATAAGGACGCTACTACTATAGGGGGGGCATTACGTATAAGGACGCTACTACTATAGGGGGGGCATTACGTATAAGGACGCTACTACTATAGGGGGGGCATTACGTATAAGGACGCTACTACTATTGGGGGGGCATTACGTATAAGGACGCTACTACTATAGGGGGGGCATTACGTATAAGGACGCTACTACTATAGGGGGGGGCATTACGTATAAGGACGCTACTACTATGGGGGGCATTACGTATAAGGACGCTACTACTATAGGGGGGCATTACGTATAAGGAGGCTACTAATACTGGGGGGCATTACATATAAGGACGCTACTACTGGGAGGGCATTACATGTAAGGATGCTACTACTACTGGGGGGGCATTATGTATAAGGACGGTACTACTACTGGGGGCACATTATGTATAAGGTTGCTACTACTACAGGGGTGGCATTACGTATAAGGACGCTACTATTACTGTTGGGAGGCATTACATATAACTGCTACTACTACTGGGGGGCATTACGTATAAGGACGCTACTACTACGGGTGGGGCATTACGTATAAGGATGCTACTATTACTGTTGTGGGGCATTACATATAACTGCTACTACTACTGGGGGGGCATTATGTATAAGGACACTACTACTATTGGGGGGGCATTATGTATAAGGACGCTACTACTACTGGGGGGGGCATTATGTATAAGGATGCTACTACTACTGGGGGGGCATTATGTATAAGGACGCTACTATTACTGTTGGGGAGCATTACATATAACTGCTACTACTACTGGGGGGGCATTATGTATAAGGACACTACTACTATTGGGGGGGGCATTACGTATATGGACGCTACTACTACGGGTGGGGCATTACGTATAAGGACGCTGCTACTACGGGTGGGGCATTACGTATAAGATGAATAAGATTGTGCTACATTGTGGCGTAATTTTAAATGGGGGTACTATTGTGTGGCCATGCCCCTTAGTTGTGAGACCACACCACTTTTCCCGATGCACAACAAAGGAATATGGGAGGCCGCAAAATTCATAGTTTGCAGGGGGGCGCCGAACACCCTAGCACCGGCCCTGGCCACCAGTAGCAAAAGTACACCACGGCCACTGACACTATCTGCAGGGAGGGGAACAGCGCTGATATGGAGGGTACCTGCAGGCAGCGAGTCACCGCCCGCAGCTCCTCTCCCACCTACACACCATACCTGCCGCCTGACACCCACACCCCAGGGAGAGGGCGCTAGCTCAGGCACCGCTAGATCAGCATCTGCAGCATACACACAAGGGCTGCCATGCTCAGCGGCAAGCGGTGCGGAGCATGTGCAGCGGGACAGCGCCAGGACGGGACACGCACTAATCAACATTGCTGCTGGGCCGGAGCTCCCTCCGTCTGCAGCCTAAGGACGCGCGCCTAAAACAAAATCACCAAGTAGGCGCACAATACCAATGATGTTGATAAAAACACAATTTATTAACATAAAACCAATGACAAACTGATTAAAAAACACAACACTACACAGAGCATATAACTGAGGTATTATACCTTATAATTCACACATAAAGTGTATTAATAAGTGAAAGGGACACTGAAATGCAGGAGAACCCGTCTCTGTAAAATAGGGTTAATCTCTCACATTAATTCCATATCAGACAGTTTAAATGATAGGAAGTCCTGTAAACTGATGTAATAAGCGTTTGTGACCATAAAGGTATCCGGATTTAAATAATGTTTCCTTGGAGCAAAATAAACCAACCGATTAATGTTACTCACTGAGACGTAATGATCTCTTGCTGCACGGGATAAATGGTTAAAGAACCGCTTATTATCACCCTGTGCATGGGTGAGACATCCGTCAGCGGTATATTCAGATGAAAGCCATTTCTTTCTGTGCAGCACCAGTTGCCTGTATCAGACCACCATACAGATCCTCCAGCTTGCTGAGCAACGCCCGGCCGGGCAGGAGGTAACAATGTTCCAAATGCAAGGAGAGTTAAAGTGGAATGATTGAATCACAGGCTGGATCATTCACTGATGACTTGTAACGGACGGCTGAAAGTGATGGATGTCGTGCTCCGTGGGACACTTAATGGTCAAGTGTGGCCCTTTCTTCTGTACCCTCAACGCGTTTCTCCGCACCTCCGTCTGCAGCCTAAGGACGCGCGCCGCACCTCTCCAGGGAAACACCATGCCTGCCCGCCCACAGGGCTCCGGACGCTTACCTATGCTCCGCGATCACAGCAGCTGACGCTGCCATGCAGGATGGAGGAATGACGCCCGTCAGACGGGGCGGACAGTGTGCGGCGGAACGGGGCCAGGAAGGAATGCTGACCACGACCCATTGCTGCTGGGTCTGAGCTCCCTCCCTCTGCAGTCACCATCTCACAGCAGCAGCCTGGAGGTTAGTGGCCACCACGACCCGCACATCCTTACCTCACACATACCTCACATATACCTCACATATGAGAGCAAAGGTACACACACTGTGACATCACACCTGTAGCCCACCCCTATATCTGCTAAGTACTCCCCGTCACTATGCCCTGTCACCCTCATCCTGCTCTCTAACTGCCTGTCTGTGTACTGGCCTTCACCCCTCTTACACCATCACCAACCCTCACTAACTACCACACAGACTATGTGCACTGATATCTGCCCCTCCACCACCTGCAGCGCCGCTGGACCCCTCCCCATCCCCCGCAAACCCCCGCACCTGCCCCTCCACCACCCGTGGCACCCCCACCCACTGTGCCTTCGGACCCCCTACCCCACCCGCAGTGTCTTCCAAACCCCTCCCCCATCTGCAGCAGCCCCTCCCCCATCCGCTGCACCCCCGGACCCATCCCCTGCACCCCCACCCCTCCAGCAACCGCAACACTTTCGGACCCACTACCCCACCCGCAGCACTCACCCCACCACCAACCACTCCACCTGCGGACCCCCTACACCACCTGCTCCTCCACCACCTACAGCCCCTCCCGATCCACTGCACCCTCACCCCCCTCCCCCACCCGCAGCGCCTCCAGGCCCCCTACCTCACCCGCAACACCTGCACCCTTCTCCACCAGCAGCGCCTCCGGAACCCCTCCCCCATCCGCAACAGCCCCTCCCCCGCCTCCCCCACCCACAGCACCCCCACCCCTCCCGCATCCCCTGACCCCCTCCCCATCCGCTGAACCCCCGCACTCACCCCTCCCCCATCCGCTGCACCCACTGACCCATCCCCTACACCCGCACCTCTCCAGCAACCGCAACACCTTCGGACCCACTACCCCACCCTCAGCACCCACCCCTCCACCACCCACTGCACCTCCGGACCTCCTACACCACCCGCTCCTCCACCACCTGCAACCCCTCCCCATCCACCGCACCCCCACCCGCAGCGCCTCCAGGCCCCCTACCTCACCTGCAACACCTGCACCCTTCCACCCTGCAGCGCCTCCGGAACCCCTCCCTCATCCGCAACAGCCCCTCACCCGCCTCTCCCCCACCCACAGCACCTCACCTCTCCCACACTCCCGGACCACCTCCACCATCCGCTGCACCCCCGCACCCACCCCCTATCCCACCCGCGCACACACCCCTCCACCACCTGCAGCACCTCCAGACCCCCTCCCCCATCCACTGCAAATCCACACACCTGTCCCTCCACCACCCGTGGCACCCCCACACACAGCGCCTATGGACCCCACACCTCAACACACACGGACCCTCCCTCCTCCGGAACCCTAACCCCATTCACTGCACTTCTCCCACCCGCAACGCCTCCACACCTCCTACCCACCCGCCACACCCTTTCCCACCCGCAGTACCTCTGGAACCCAATCCCCCATCGAGCCCAGCATCTGCCCCTCCCCCACCTGCCCCTCCCCCACACACAACACCCCCCCTGCCCCCTCCCCCGGTACCCACCAACGGCGCCTCCATACCCCCTATGCCACCCGCCCCTCCACCACCTACATCACCTCCGGACCCCCTCCCCCATACCCCGCATCTGCCTCTCCCCCGCCCGCTGCACCTTTGGATCCCCTACCCCACCCACGCAGCAGGCCCTTCCCAATCCGCATCGCCTACACCATTCGCAACAGCACCGCACCCGCCACTCCCCCACCCACGTTACCCCCGCATCCACCCCTCCCCCACCCACCGCGCCCCCTGCACACCTCCCCCATCCACTGCACACCCGCACCCACCCATTCCCCATCTGCAGCGCCTTCGGAACCCCTCCTCCATCCGCAACAGCCCTGCAGCTGCCATCCCCCACCTGCGACACCCCTGCTCCTACCCCACCCACAGCGCCTTCATACCCCCTCCCCCATCCGCGGTCCCCATTCCTCAAACCCCTTCCTGTTGCAAGGGACTACGCCCCCTTCACCATCAGAAGGCCTTTCATTGTGCAATATTCAAACACTAACAAAACTAGGAATGCAGGGAATACTCCATATATTGAACCCCAGAAAGGCGTGCAGGGGTTAAAGGGGCACCTAGTATATATATATATATATATATATATATACACACATACACATTTTATGTGTATATATCTATATGTTTGTGTAGTATGTGTGTAATATATATATATATTTTTCGGGGGGGGGGGGGGGGGGGGGCATCAAGGCATGGTCATTTAGGTGATTTTTATAATTGTAATCAATTTTTGCTGTCTATATTAGAGAGCGCTCCCTGTCCCCCAGTGCCTGCAGCTCTGCCCCCCAGTGTGTCCTGATCACTGCTGTCCAGTGATTGGGCAGTCTGAGGCATCTCCCACACATACACGTGGTGACTGAGACTGCAACCAAGGCTGGCGTAGAGAAGCAAAGTCCTTGCTCATGATACAACTTGCTGACACGGAGTCTGATTCTATACTGCAGCTCCGGGCAGGAGGGTGAGCAGCATCGGCCTGTGCTCCTCCGAATCCAGCTCAAGTAACATAACACAATCTGCTGTGGACTGAGAAGGGACGTTGCTGCCCTTGAGAAGGGCTGCTGCTCCCTGTATAATATGCCAGTGGCAGGTGACTTGAAGTGTTATAGAGGGGATTATCGCCCCCCCCGCCCCCCCCCCCCCCCCTCCTGCCAGTCTCCAGATTGCTTTCCCTGTGCAGTGTGTCCTCACCTATGTATCTAACCCTATGCAGTGTAACCTATGCCCCCCTACGCAATGTAGCAGTGTAAACCTGTGTGTGTGTGCTGGAGCAGTGCAGTGTAATCCAGTGTATGTGTGTAAGGGGCACTACTAAGGTGGGTATTGTGTATAAGTGGCACTACTACTGTGGACATTATGTGTATAAGAGGCACTATTACGGTTGGAATTGTGTGTATAAGGCAGGGGTGGGGAACCTCCGGCCCGCGGGCCGTATACGGCCCGCAAAGCCGTTTGGTCCGGCCCACCAGCTTGTGTCAGTGAGACACGCTGCCGCTCAGTCCGGCGGCAGCGTGTCTCAGCTGTCAGAACAGGGAGGAGAGCGCGGCTGTGGGGGGCATTTGTATACCTGGCACTGTAGGGGCATCTGTATACTTCAAACCAGCCGCGGTCCGTGAGCCAATCAGAGCTCGCGGACCGGCAGCCAATCAGGAGCCGCGGCTGCCGGTCCGCGAGCTCTGATTGGCTCTCGAACCGGCGGCTGATTTGAAGTACTACACGCCGCCGCTCCCACCCGACAGCCGCGCTCTCCTTCGTGTCCCACGGTAAGCAGCACGGAGGAGGGAGGGCATCTGTATACCTGGCACTGTGGGGGCATTTGTATACCTGGCACTGTGGGGGCATCTGTATACCTGGCACTGTGGGGGGCATTTGTATACCTGGCACTGTGGGGGCATCTGTATACCTGGCACTGTGGGGGGCATTTGTATACCTGGCACTGTAGGGGCATCTGTATACCTGGCACTGTGGGGGGCATTTGTATACCTGGCACTGTGGGGGCATCTGTATAACTGGCACTGTGGGGACATCTGTATACCTGGCACTGTGGGGGCATCTGTATACCTGGCACTGTGAGGGGCATTTGTATACCTGGCACTGTGGGGGCATCTGTATACCTGGCACTGTGGGGGCATCTGTATACCTGGCACTGTGGGGACATCTGTATACCTGGCACTGTGGGGACATCTGTATACCTGGCACTGTGAGGGGCATTTGTATACCTGGCACTGTGGGGGCATCTGTATACCTGGCACTGTGGGGACATCTATATACCTGGCACTGTGGGGGGCATTTGTATACCTGGTACTGTGGGGGCATCTGTATAACTGGCACTGTGAGGGGCATTTGTATACCTGGCACTGTGGGGGCATCTGTATACCTGGCACTGTGGGGACATCTGTATACCTGGCACTGTGAGGGGCATTTGTATACCTGGCACTGTGAGGGGCATTTGTATACCTGGCACTGTGGGGGCATTTGTATACCTGGCACTGTGGGGCAATTGTGGATCTGGCACCGCACTATTGGGGGCATATGTGTATCACGTCCCATTTTAACTGGACACACCCATTTTTTGGGCACGTGCACAGTGCCTCTAAGGGGCAGACCTACTGGGGGGCAGGGTAATTTTTAAGTTGAGAATTTTTGTATAGCCCCCAAAGGATTTTATAAATATTCAAATGGCCCTCGGTAGAAAAAAGGTTCCCCACCCCTGGTATAAGGGATACATTCTCGGCAGCTGGCCCTCCTCTTCTAGGTCTGTCTCATGTCCATGGCAGTGGGAGCAGCTAGAGCGTACATCAGGGCTTCATCTGTGTGTGCATTGAGGAATGGGACTCTCTGTCACCCACTGTCTTTTTGTCTCCCAGTATCTCTGCCCATCACCCGCTGCCTCTCCCCTGCATTACTATCTCCCCATCACCCTCTCTCTCCAGTCACCTTCTGACTCTTTAAGGTATCACCCTCTTCCTCTTTTCACAGATATGGCATTCCCTTTAAGCCACGCCCCTTGTTGCGAGGTCACACACACTTTACCAGGAGCGTGCGCACCTTCGGTGTGCAATAACAGCACCCCCTGTCTCCTGTCATGGTGCCCCCACCTGTCATTTTGTTCTGGATTGACTCATATGAGTAGCCATACACCCGCAGTGCTGGTCACACCCCTTGCAGTGGCACAAAATGGGCCCATCGGAAATTTCAGCTTCAGGCCCATGAGGACCTTAATCTGGCACTGAGGCTAAGACACGTATGCTACCTTCAGTGGTAACTATACTACTGCAGCCTTGAACAAGTGAGTGCTTGTATACACAGGATGTTTCAGGCTGATAACACACGAGGGACATGTGTGTCTGCTGTGGCAGTTGAACAACTGGGGGCCGTCCGTGGTAGCAGCTCTGTACACAGGTATTTGCAGATAGTGTTGGAGACTGTATGCAGGAGGCTATAGAGTAGCAAACTGTAGCTGGAAGCACAGGCAGTACTGCAGGCAGCAGTGGTGTATTGGATAAGTGCTCTTTACAACAGGAAGTACTGTAGATGAATCCTGTTGCAGAATGGAGAGTGCTGAACACAGGTAGTGGTAACAGGAGCCAGTTATGGTAACATGGGGTCTGAGTACCCGGTGAGTGACAATGGCATTCTCAACTCCAACACTAGTTCTCCAAATTGACACACATACTACCAAAATTGCTCTCGAACTGCTGAATGCAGATGGTGGATGTCTTACTAACTTCCTTAATTTTAAATGAATTCTCTCATCCTATAGTTTCACCCTTACCACTAGCCAAACAATCCTTCATGGCCCTAATCTCATCCTAACCCTCCAACCTAAGGCGTCTGTTTGCTACATTCATCTCCCCTTTTTAACCCCACCAACACACCACCCCACCCCCTTGTCAAATTACCATTCTCTCTGCATCCTTCGCCTCCAAAATAAGATGCTCATCTACACCTGCCATACCACCTTCCTGTCTGAAGACGCCCTCCTTAATTTGTCCACTGCCACCTTTTGCAGCATTTGACACTGAGGACCACCCTGTCCCTCTCTGCTCTTTTCTTTCAATCAGTCTTTCTCACACTCTATCACTCCTTTGTTGATTCTCCTTGTAGCTTTCAAACCAGTTCTCCTTGCCAAACTTCCTCATCCCCCACTTGCTTTCTGTTGGGGTTCCTCATGGCTCTTTCCTTGGCCCCCTACTCTCCTCACTTGGTGAAATTATCAGATCATTTGGTCTGCAGCATTATCTGATAAAACCTAACTACACTTGTCCTCCAGGACTTATTCCCCATCCCTCCTCTCTCGTATATCTGACAGCCTTTCTGCTATCAATTCATGGATGTCTCAGTGCTTACTCAAGCTTAAATATGTACAGGACTGAAATTAGTGTATTCAACCACTCTGGTCAGCCAATAACTGCCACGTCTAATCAATAACTCTCAATCCCACCATTCCCATGTTGCCCCAAATTATGGAACTCTTTCTGTCAGCTGTCATTCCTTCAAACGTTCCCATAAAAAAAAGTATGCATTTAAGCATACCTGACGACCATGTGATCCCTCCCCTCCCCACAGATGTTCTCCAATACCTCTTCCCCTACCTCCACTCAGCTCTTTCCTTTTGAAAGTAAGCTCTTGTGAGCAGGGATTTCCCTCCTCTTGTATCATCCTTCTTATTTAATTTCTTTTAAAATATGACAATAAGCTTACACTTTTAATTATGTATGGCTTGATATTATGTATATATGATATTAGTGGCTACCCTATTAGTTTGTTGCTATGCCTACTCTGTCTCTATTACTGTTCTGTATAGTTCAGAACTTTATGGTATTAGGTCAATAAGTGCTATTAATAATAACAACATCTAGACTAAACATTTTTATATTGGGTGTGGTATAATAGATAGACAGTGTCTAGTTAGACAGTCAAAAGGTTGACAGGGTCAATAGGTCGACAGGGTCAAAAGGTAAACATGAAAAAAGTAGACAGTACAAAAGGTCGACATGAAAATGGTCGACATAAAATAGGTAGACAAAATTTCTTTGCATTTTTGTGGTTTGTGTGGATACTTTTCTCATCTGGGACCCCCAATTGTAGAAAGGCATACTCTTGCCACGCTTCGGGCTCGGTGGCTCGCTGCACTAGCCACAAGGTTTATAACTAATTCTATGCTGACATGGATAGAGAAGGTATGAAAAAGTCCAAATACATGTAAAATTGAAAAAAAAACCTGTGTTTACCTTTTTCATGTCGACCCTTTGAACCTGTCGACCTTTTGACCCTGTTGACCTAATGTCTGTCTAACATACAGTGTCTATCTATTGACTGTCTAACTAGACATTGTCTGTCTATCATCTGGATACCTTTTATATTACGTATATGATTGTTACTGAGATAGAGTATATGATTTGTTAATGAGAATATAAATTATTTTGCAGCTCTGCTTGTGCATGCAATCTCCCCTGATCTAATTATCAGTATTCCTGCAGTGTGTTCTATATGGGACCTTCCTTTTGGGGATACATAGGGTGTACTGTAGCTACTGCTCATTCAACATAGAACCTAACATAGAACAATCACCATATACCCTATACTATTGTATACTGTTCTTTTTATGATTCCATGTGTTATTATGTTTACTATTCATTTCTACTGCTTTGTGCAATCTGTAAGTAAAAGGTTGCTCAGTTAAAAATGTTGCACTCAATTATATTTATTTTAAAAGTATGAGATAGATCAGTGATGGCTAACCTTGACACTCCAGCTGTTGTTGAACTACACATCCCAGCATGCCCTGCATCAGTTTTAGCATGGCCAAATAACAAAACTGTAGCAGGGCATGCTGGGATATGTAGTTCAACAACAGCTGGAGTGTCAAGGGTAGCCATCACTGAGATAGATCATTTCAGTGTGAGGTTTTGGTCTGGCTGATTTCTCACCTTACAGAAACGGCACCGGATGGATCCTCCAGGTACCCAGTCTTCCATCTTCTTCATTTCAAGAGGCTCTGTATAGACTTCGTAATAGACTCTAATATGTTAGAAGAAGAAGAAAAGAAGAAAAGGAATTATGATGTGTGAATGCTGATTATTTTACAGGACAGAAAGCTATACCTTAATACACTTTAATTCGAGCCGCTGCGGCGCTGTATGTAATCCTTATCCTACGTACTTTTTACTTAGTTAGCGTACAAAGGCCCGTACCCTGTATGCACTTTGCGTACTCACGCCGCGACGGACGTACAAAGTACATGCAGTGCATACACACACACAGAGACACGCTGAGAGCACAATGCAGCTACACGTGTGATAGTAATATACCTTAATCCTTAGCAGGAAATGGGACACGACACCAAATTGTATTTCAAAACTATGTTGGGGTCCAACCCACCAACGGTTATCTTTACTAGCAGGGGGTTACAAGAATAATACAATACAATAAGAGAAAAAGGCTACAGTCAATGATACATACGTTTTGTTCGCCTGCGCTTCCCGGTCTGGTCCTCAATCATCAAGATAGATGATCTTCAGAGATTGTGTGTGACCGGGCCTGCTGCTGGCTTTTTATACATTTGTCCAAAACCTAACACAATGGAAACTGTAATCTCTTTGTCTATTGGTCACTGGGATGGTCATTTACAGTACAGGAGAGGTCATAGGTCGGTTTGAATAGGTGGGCGATGTCTGGTCCAGTTGCAGATGTTCTCCACTGGGTTCCCGCCGAATATCAGGAGTACAGTAAATACAGTTGATATTAATATTCTGCTCCTGCGCATAACTATTCGCAGGAGCGTGCGATCTTCTGCAAACTAACACCGGAATATTGCTCTTAAAATACCCTACAGCTGGGTACCAAACACCACCTCCTAACCTAATTCTGTCCCCTCCTATCCTGTAAAAGTGAACCCCTTTGTTATCATACCCTTTAAGCAAGTGTAACTCGCTGGTGTGGTGCATGTTGACTATGTGTAAATTGTGCACTATGTGGATTAAATATGTAATGTGTTTTTATGGCTTGTCCATGCGATTACAAATACTACCGTATTTACTCATACCATGCGCTAATACGCAGGACCGCAGGAGCAATCATACGCAACTTGCGAATATGCGCACGCACGGCAGAACAAGTACGCGCACAGAGGCCATCTGTGTGTAGTTTGTACGTGATGTGTGTACTGAAATATTTCCGACTTCGACAGTCCACCCTTTGGCAGTCATAAATAACTGCCACACCTTACTACTAAACAGAAAATATTATCTACACAATATATACAAGTTTGGATGAACGGGGAAGAGTTGTAGGTGGGAAATGTATAACCTAGTGGGATAGTAAAAGCATGTATGTATGAATCAATGGCCCTCATTCCGAGTTATTCGCTCGCAAGCTGCTTTTAGCAGCTTTACACACGCTAAGCCGCCGCCTACTGGGAGTGAATCTTAGCATAGTAAAATTGCGAACAAAAGATTCTCAAAATTGCGATTACACACCTCTTAGCAGTTTCTGAGTAGCTTCAACCTTACTCGGCATCTGCGATCAGTTCAGTGCTTGACGTTCCTGGTTTGACGTCACAAACACACCCAGCGTTCGCCCAGACACTCCTCCGTTTCTTCAGCCACTCCCGCGTTTTTCCCAGAAACGGTAGCGTTTTTTCGCACACACCCATAAAACGGCCTGTTTCCGCCCAGAAACACCCACTTCCTGTCAATCACATTACGATCACCAGAACGAAGAAAAAACCGTGAGTAAAATTCCTAACTGCATAGCAAATTTACTTGGCGCAGTCGCACTGCGGACATTGCGCATGCGCATTCGCGACTAATCGCTCCGTTGCGGAAAAAAAATAACGAGCGAACAACTCGGAATGACCCCCTATGTCTGAAGGGCATGTATCATCGTGCCGTATATGTTCTAAGTAAGCTTCGAGGTATTGCGAAGTATACATTAAATCCTTCTTATCCCGTATTAAGGGTCTGTAAATGGGCAAACAAAAACTACCGAGCTCTTTTCGGCTTCTTAATCCAACAAATGGGGAGCACATTTCGGTGATGATACATGGAGGGTGAACATATGTGAGTGCTAGTATATGTGGATAACACCTGTCGACTATGTGTGCCATTAACTGGAGGTTGCAGAGATGAAGATAAGACACATATATAAAAATACATTCACATAAACATTTGGGTAGGGCTGATATCTTTTCCGGTTGGATGTTTCTGGGTAAAGGAGGAAACAGAAAAAAATGGTGAAAGAAACAGGCCATGAAATTCGTTTGCAATCCTTATCATAACGCTGTCTCTATGGATGGATCATAAATCAAATCTGCTGCTGTAACAACGCCTTCGCTCCTTAGACTCATCAAATTTGTGCTGCGCTTGCGCCGCGTCAGAATTCGAACACACCTAAATATCAACCCAATAATTATGACGACACCTAGGATACACAGGAGAAACTTTCCTACACTTGCAATTACATTCGGCACCCACTCTCCTAATCCAGAAAACCATTTGAGCGGGTTTAACCATGAGAACCAGCCGGTCAATTCATTACCCACAGCCGTCAAGGTAAGATTGTGTCTCTTCCGGAACTCCCACTTCAACTGTTAGATCTCATCCATCTTTTGATCGATGATTTCCGTGGGGTCATCAGTGCTGTTCGTGATATATGTACAGCACTTCACGCCATATTGAGTTGCCAAAGTGACACAGTACTCACCCGTCACAGCTGTGACATAATTCAGGACAATCCTGTGCTGGACCAACTCCGTCTTGTATGCTTGTAATTCCCTGCCCGTATACCTAAAGGTGTCATCATACATCTCAGTGATATTATCTATCAAGTTCGCAAGCGCATGGATGTACTTAAAATGTATAATTCCTCTGGCAGTACGGGTGATGTCTAATGCAAGGAGAATTTGAATCCCGGTGGACTCATGGATCAAATCAGAGGCTGCATGCTCTGCCCTATCTATGAGGTGTCTCTTGATGATGTGTTCATAGTGGGTATGAGTATAAGGAGTCTGAGCGTTGCAGTGAATGTCTTTCATTTTATCGTGCTCCAAGGTCATGACCTCTGGTAGTACCCTTCCAACGTAACACAATCCCTCAGAGCTCGGAGTGAGCCACTTGTACGCTTTCCTCCCACATATGAAATAGGCATCATCTGGGAGAACATAGGGGACAGAATGTAACAACACCATATTGCAAATTTTCCAGGTAAAGAAACCAATCCCCAGTTCTCTCATCTGCTCAGTACAAGTATCAGGTTGGATGATGTGGGCACAATACCCCGGCGATACTTTTCCAACCCACATGGTCTTGCTCCCACGTGTATAACTATACCGAAAATACCTCCCACTGTTGGCTATCTTGCGTACAAGTTCAGAGTCAATAGGAATCCTATCAGCTCTGTGTGAGAAGGTCATTGTCTTGTTATTCCAGGTTACTTCCCAATTTCCGGGTTTTCGGAAATTGGAGATATTAAAACAGATGAGTGATCTATCTACATGATACTGGTGGAGCTTCAAGCTAGGGGGCCTAGATATATTACATTTCTTGTCCACCGGTCTCCCACCCCGTAATTCGAGGAACTCATCTAATGTTAAAGGATATGGCACTAATCCCGACTTACTCTGTCCTTGAGGTACTTGGGAGCACACCCAACATTCTGTCTGGTTTAAGACCTTACCCACTAATGAGTGGTAATCACTCAACGGATGTCGGTCCAGGTCGATATTAAAGTTGGACTGACATCTCTGGATGCACCCACCTTCGACTATGTTCTCGCAATATATACAAATACAATATTCATTAGACAATAACCCCTCACATTGCCTCCAAGCTCCATGACTACCAGAGCGCTTACTGATACCAGCCTTTACCCGAGTGATGTGCTGCTCCTGAGAGCCTACAAATTCGTACTCGCCATCAGAACCCATTCCAGATCCTTGCTCGACCTCTCTGGGACCCTCACCAAAACAAATTGTCCTGAGCAGAAACAGTATTACTAGCAGAACCTGAAACGCAGTCTCTTGTGTTAGATCCATTTCGTTAGGGGAAAGGAGGAAAATAAGGAGGAGAAAAGAAAGGAAAATGCAGCCGGGGGGGGGGGGGGGGGAATGGTGCGACAACAGTCCTTGTCTCTCCGTGCTCTCCGTGCTCAGGTGCCGTTCAACAGTCCTGCCTCTCAGCTTTCCCGGAATAGACTCTCTAGTGATATGAGGTTCTCTTCACCTTGCTCTTTGTCACAAGCTTTCTCCGGGTCAGCGACCTTCTTGCGGTGGGACGAGTGGACCCAAGTCTCTCTTTCGGCGACCTTTAATGCTGTTGTGCTGGTTAACAAGATTTGGTACGGACCTTCCCACCTGTCTATGAGGCAACCTGAGCGTAGAAAATTTTGTATCATCACATAATCCCCAGGCTCAATGTCATGACCATTACTGTTCGGTAGGTCAGGAATCACCAGCTTTAGATTTCTTTGTTGATTTCTCAGCTGCTGGCTCATCCTAACCAAATATTTCACAGTTATTTCATTATTGCATTTCAAATCATCCTGGGGGTCTATCATTACATGAGGTTGTCGACCAAAAATAATTTCAAAGGTTGATAAGTTAAGCGGTGACCTGGGAGTGGTTCTGATGCTGTACAACACTAGTGGCAAAGCTTCTGGCCACAACAATCCAGTTTCAGCCATCACTTTGCTCAGCTTGTTCTTAATAGTGCTATTCATTCTCTCCACCTTTGCACTTGCCTGTGGCCGGTATGGAGTATGTAGCTTGCTATTAATTCCCATCAGTTTGCACATGACCTGAAAGACTTCACCTGTAAAATGGGTACCCCTATCACTTTCAATCATTCTAGGGATACCATATCTGCACACAAATTCCTGCACAATTTTCTTTGCAGTGAACGTGGCAGTATTTGTGGCAGCAGGAAACGCTTCTACCCAGTTGGAAAACACATCAGTACATACTAACACATATTTTAAATTCCTACAGGGTGGTAACTGTATGAAGTCGATTTGTATTACCTGAAAAGGTCCGTCTGTAGGAGGTATATGGGATGGGTCTGTTGGTATTGTCTTACCAATATTCTTCCTCAAGCAAATAAGACATGTCGTTGCTTTCTTACCCGCATGAGAAGAGAATCCTGGTGCACTCCAGTAGGCTCTTACCAGCTTGCACATACCCTCTTTGCCCAGATGAGTCAGACCGTGTGCCGCCTCAGCTAGACTTGGAAGATATGCTCTGGGGGCCACTGGCTTACCGTGTCCACCTGTCCAAAGTCCTGAGGACTCCTGACCATACCCCTTCGTCTTGCAGACCGCCTTTTCCTGTTAGGGAACACAAATTTTGCATTTTAATTTATTACTGTTGTGTGTTATCAGTTGTGTGAAGTAAACCATCTCTGGATGAGAGAAGAGAGGGGAATAAAAAGAAAGAAAATATCAGATTTGCCATTCACCAACAGGCTGTCACACCATCATGCATATCGGTGTCCATACACAGTCTCCTTTCACCAGTATTCCCATTCTGCACCCTTTGTGCATGACCAGGCACACTGCAGTAATACTGGTGTCATTGTGCTGGTGAGATATACTGGGTTTGGGCAGAACTCTGAAGGACCGAGTAGGCTTGTAGCATTTGAACTGTAATCGGGTCCATGTATTGTACCCTCCTGTCGGTGAACGTAAGATGAAGAGGAAACTTGTGAAGAAAAATCACATAGAAGTTAGTGACAGATAAGTTTGTAGAGGTAAAGAAGATTTTATAAAAATTTGACAACTGGATTGGGCACTACGGGGAAGTGATTCTCTACTTGTCTACTCCCCTAAAAAAAATCTGTGTGTGTTGTATCTCTACTGGGACTATCCCAGCCATCAATCCAGTGTCCTGTCCATCCCAAATTCATAGGGAACCCGGTATTTAAGAGATAATTTCCTCTACCTGTGATGGACATGCTTTTAGAACAGTGAAATTCAACATTAGTCTTTGTGGGTGTTTTTTTTGTACTTCCTGAGCGGGAGCACAACATATGTATATCATATCTAACAAAGCTCCTGTTAAGTTAATCACGGGCCATTTCTGCTAGGAAAAGAAGCAAAAATTTTAGAGGCCCCATCTTAACCCCAGCAAGTTTTGTCAAAGGGTAATGTTGCATATATTCTGTTCTTCCCATTAGCCGAATCTGTGTTTTCTATATGGCTTGTGATTCCTTACTATATGTCCCTTGGTCCCGTCTATGTGTTTAATAATGTGGCTTGTGTTTTCTGTCTAGGGGTCTATATTGACTATGTGTCCTTTTATTCCTACAGTCCCTTGCAAAATGTCCTTCCTTTTTACAATAGAAACATACTATTACACGTGGCTTACCATCAGGGGTCTGGGGTTTTGGCTGATGTGGTTTTGCTGTAAGAGCCTGTATACTTACCGTCCTCACCTTCTCCTCCTGTTATCTACATATAGCAATATTCTTATAATGTTCCGTAACGCACTCTATGAGACTATCTACTGTGACCTCTCTCCAATTAGGCAAATATGTTTGCACCCTGTCCCTTACTGCCTTATTGAGCCCGTCCATTAGCACAGAGACAGCCACCTCCCTGTAATTCTCATCGTTCCTTATATCCGATACCCCAGTGTATCTAGCCATTATTTGCAAAGCCCTATGGAAATATTCAGATGTCATTTCGTTTTCTCTCTGTTTTATGGAGACAATTTTTCTCCACTTATCAGCATTGGGGAAATACAATCCTAGTTGTATGTTAATTCGTACCACGTTCTCCTGATTGTGTTCATCAGTCATAGGACTATCCGACTCTAATTTACAATCCGTTATAAATTTTTGGGTGTCAATATTAGGGGGTAGGCACGCTTCCAAAAGTATCCGCCAATCTTTGTTTGCAGGTTCATGGGCATTACCCAGAGCCTTTATATACTTCTGACATCTGGCTAAATGCTTCTGGGGATTCGGGAATTCTGAAATGATTGACCGCAGCTCTGATCTGGTCCACGGGCAATACATTGCATTATTCCTGGTGAGGGTTACTCCCTGACTATCGGTTCTCCTATTAGGAGTTACTATTTCCAAGACAGGATGTAACCCAACCATTCCATTCTTGATCTGCTCACTGTGAGGTGTTAATGTCTCTGTGTAATGAACAGTCTCACACTTACCAATGTCTGTGATCTCACCAGTCCTTACAGTGGGGGATACTGTTACTGCTCTTACTGGTTGGACAGGGCCCACCTGAATTTCCTGTAAGGCGACTGCCTGGATAAGGTCTGAGAGTGGGATGGATGCATCATTTTCCTCTGACCTATGACCTTGGAGAGAGTTCAAAACAGGATACAACTTGCAAGGGTTAAGGTTAACAAATTGATTCTGCATTTTTCTATCACTTACAGATATACCATTGATTGTAGCCATTTTCTCCCCTTCGACCTGTGTCGGGTAATGGTGTGTTCGTGCCCACACTCCTGCTATGTTTGGAATTTGCTGTGAGAGCCAATTCCCTCTGCACATTCCCCTCTTGCTGCCACAAGTTTAAACAATCGTTATGTCTGATCCTTTGTTTCCTAGATTTTATCAGACATATTTTAATCTTTACGTTCTGCAGTACCTCTGGCTCAAAGCTGCCCATCCTAGGGAATGATACCCTATCTTCCGCAGTCATACGTACCCATTCAGAACAAAAAGTCTCCACGTGTGGACCATATTTCCCACACATAATAAACCTCGCTGACACCTTGGGCCGCGGCTCTTCAACCTGAACCCTGGCTACCATACATCCACCGCTTGTGCAATTGGATCCCATTGCGGACTTTTTCCTTTTACGCAATCCCCAATGCACGACACGAATAGACGGTGAAAGTTCTTAGAGCGCTCTCACCCACTCCTTCTCTGCTGATGTACCACGACTCACTCCATTAGTGACCACCATGTACCCAGTGAGGTCCCTAACTGGCTTCTATTCACTGGAAGTGTTAGGAGTGACTTACCTTTTCCAGTGAATATCCACCGTTGGAGATTTTCCTGAGAGAGACCAGCGAAAACTCCCTATGAACTTATACACAAATCACGCTTGCGTATGCTCTACACAGCGCTAATGATACCGCGATTTTGTACAAAAAGTTTGCACAAGGGTATCAAGTTGTGTCACGTATCATACCCACAAACGCGCGGTCCAATCGCACAGCGTATAGGTACTTGTTACCTATCCGGTCTACAACCACTGGAGTCGAATATACAAGCTGTGCTCCTCAGCCGGAGCGTAACAAAAAACCTTTTACTTCAATACTACACACTGCACAATTCCCTATTACGCTCCTCTGCAAATCTCCTCATGATTTGCGTACTTTACTATCTATACTAACGTGAGTCAGCCGCCTCACGCCGCCAAGCCTCCACTTACTTGGTGTACCAACGATGGGATCGCGAATTCCGGGGTTCAAATCCACTCACTCCGCTTTCAGCTCACACAAATACACAGTGTTTTTCTGTACAGAAAATTTCCACTCTTTCTGATCGGCAGCTTTACCCCAGAGCCAGTACAGTTTAGACTAGGGGTGGGCAACAAGCGGCCCACGGGCCGGATGCGGCCCGCGAACCGATCCTGCCTGGCCCCGCTGTCCCACACAGTGTGCAATGACAAGTGGCCCGACTGGCTGAGCCGCTCGTCATTGCGCTACGTACCTCCCAGACGCGGCGCCGCAGAGGAAATCCCGGTCACGTCACTGCTGACCGGGATTTCCACTGTGACGTCAGGCGCTGGGCAGCACGGGGGGCGGGGCCACGGCAGGAGCGGGCAGCAGCGACTCTGTGCGGCACCGCGGGCAGCGGATCAGGCAGCAGGCAGCGGGGATCAGGCAGCGGATCTGCCACTGTGAAAAAGGTAAATGGATCTGTGCTTAACTTTAAAAGCTGCTATATAGGTTCAGGGAAGGGGGGTTAGGAGGGGGGGGGACTGCTATATGGGGAGAGGGGGAAGAGGGGTAGGGACTGCTATATGGGTTTAGGGGAGGGGGGTAGAGACTGCTATATGGGTCTAGGGGGGGAGGGGGGGTGTTTTCAGCACTGTTTTACAAAAAAAAAATTATTACTGGATTACTGTGTTTTTTTTAGACATCTTGGATTTTGCCTGTAAAAAAACTATGTATGTAATGTATATTGTGGTGTATGTTTGTGTAGTTTTATATCTATATCTATCTATCTATCTATATATATATATATATATATATATATATATATCCACACTATGTTTTTATAGTTATATCAGTGGCGTGCGGTGAGGTCAGAGGCTGGTGAGGCACTACAGCCATAATGTCCGCCGAATCCTGCCGATGACCCCTACCGCCGCCGAGCTAATGCCCACTACTGCCACTTAGCCGATGCCTGCTGCCACCGCCAATGGCTTACAAACTAGTATATAAAGGCAGTAGGGTGTCTATGGGTGTGATAAATAGATGTGTGTAATATGTATAGGTGTAGTGGAAATATATACGTACGGAGGCAGTGGGATGTAAATGGGTGTGATGAATATATATGGAGGCAATGGATTGTATCTAGATAAAAATTGTTTATTAAGTGAAAAAAATGTTTAAAAGTATTAACAGTTTTTGACAATATTCCATAAAAAATTAGAAAAAGAAGGCAATTATGTTCAGTGTGTTTCTATTACATAATAAATAAACATATGCAGCACATCAATTAAAAATATAAGATATAAAAAATATATAAAAATTATGGAATAGAATAAAGATATATATATAGAATAAAAATAAAAATATATATATAGAATAAAAATAAAATTGTGTATATATATAAAACCAGATTTTGAATCTAATGTCAATCGATATGTGATCGTTTACACTTTGCTTTTGATCATAGAGAGACCGGTCTCTTCTATTTAGAGTGTTACGGGGTTAATATGGTGTGAGTCACGGCAGAGCTGTCTGTGTCCACAAAATGGTCCGGTTTATAATAAGTTCCTGTTGCTCTTAGAAAGGCAGTTTGTAATGGTAATGTTTTTCAGGTGATGGTGTGTCACGGGTTGCTTACGTGTCTTCGCCCTTAGCAGGGCTGAGGAGTCCGTGGGTGTCCTATGCTGCTGCAGGTGTCTTTTTGTCTTTTTTCTTCCTCCGTATCCGCGGTTTGTTACAGGCGCCTGTAACTCCGGTTCCTTTGATGTTACCTCGTTGACGTCTTCCAGGAAGTCGGGATCTCCGGGTTTCGGGTGAGAAGAGGGGGCGTGGTCCAACGCGTTTCACTCGGCCAGTTACAGGCGCCTGTAACAAACCGCGGATACGGAGGAAGAAAAAAGACAAAAAGACACCTGCAGCAGCATAGGACACCCACGGACTCCTCCTTTTATTTTTATTCTATATATATATTTTTATTTTTATTCTATATATATATCTTTATTCTATTCCATAATTTTTATATATTTTTTATATCTTATATTTTTAATTGATGTGCTGCATATGTTTATTTATTATGTAATAGAAACACACTGAACATAATTGCCTTCTTTTTCTAATTTTTTATGGAATATTGTCAAAAACTGTTAATACTTTTAAACATTTTTTTCACTTAATAAACAATTTTTATCTAGATACAATCCATTGCCTCCATATATATTCATCACACCCATTTACATCCCACTGCCTCCGTACGTATATATTTCCACTACACCTATACATATTACACACATCTATTTATCACACCCATAGACACCCTACTGCCTTTATATACTTGTTCAAAAACCTGCAGCGCCAAAGGTTGGTCCCCCTCCTCGCAGACTCTGTAAAACCAGGAAACAAACGAAAAGAGTTTCCTAAACCAACCTGGGCCGCTCGGCTACACAAAACACACAAGTAAACATTTCTAGGGAGCGCAGAGCACATCCCCAACAACACAGAGGCTTACAAACTAGCCCACCATCAACTGACCCAGCCCTCCGCCACTAATTTGTACCTCAGTCCGATGCCGCCAATGCCCGCTGCCTGCCTGCTCATCATACTTGTGATATATTGTACATTTTTATAGAAAAAAATAAAAATTAGTGTTTGGGAAGGGAGTGGGAGGAGGACATGAATGCAATTTTGTTGTCCAGGGCTTCCATTAACTTAATGGAGAAAGATCTGAATGGGTTAAAAAATGTAAAAAAAAAATGCGTGAGGTCCCCCTTCCTAAGTATAACCAGCCTCGGGCTCTTTGAGCCGGTCCTGGTTGTTTAAATACTGGGAAAAAATTGGACAGGGGTTCCCCGTATTTAGACAACCAGCACCGGGCTCTTAGACCGGTTCTGGTTCCAAAAATACGGGGGACAAAAGATGTAGGGGTCCCCCGTATTTTTAAAACCAGCACCGGACTCCACTAGCCAGGGACATAATGCCACAGCCGGGGGACACATTTATGTAGGTCCCTGCGGCCGTGGCATTACCCCCCCAACTAGTCATCCCTGGCCGGGGTTCCCTGGAGGAGTGGGGATCCCTTAAATCAAGAGGTCCCCCCCCTCCAGGCACCCAAGGGCCAGGGGTGAAGCCCGAGGCTGTCCCCAGCACCCCTGGGCAGTGGGTGCCGGGCTGATAGCCATAAGTGTGTATAAAAAAGAATATTGTATTTTTTGTTGTGGAACTACAAGGCCCAGCAAGCCTCCCCCGCTTGCTGGTACTTGGAGAACCTCAAGTGCCAGCATGCAGGGAAATAACGGGCCCGCTGGTACCTGTAGTTCTACAACAACAAAAATACCCAAATAAAAACACAACACACACACCGTTAAAGTAAAAATTTATTAAAACACACTTACACACTCACACATACTTACCTACATCCCACGTCGGTCACGTCCACTTGTCCAGTAGAATCCAATAGGTGGTTCCTGTAAAAATGAGAGAGAGATCACTTACCTACATCCCACGCCGGTCACGTCCACTTGTCCAGTAGAATCCAAAAGGGGTACCTGTAAAAATGAAAATTATACTTACAAACAAAGTAATCCACAGGAGGAGAGAGAGAGAGAGCGAGAGAGCGAGAGAGAGAAATTAATGAATATTATGCCCTCGCTAACGCGGGAAGACGTTAGCACAGACAGGGGAGAGTCTTGCTGCTAACTGGGATGATGGAGCAGGCTCCCCCAATAGTTGTGAGCCTAGTAGCTGTACCCCTAGTAGCTTTGCCCCCTGTAGCAGTGTCCCCAGTAGCAGTGCCCCGAGTAGTTGTGACCCCTGTAGTTGTGCCCCCAGTCGCTGTGCCCCTTGTAGCTGTGCCCCCTGTAGCTTTGCCCCTTGTGGCTGTGCCCCCCAGTTGCTGTGCCCCTTGTACTTGTGCTCCTGTTGCTGTGCCCCTTGTTGTTGTGCCCCCCAGTTGCTGTGCCCCTTGTTGATGTGCCCCCCAGTTGCTGTGCCCCTGTTGCTGTGCCCCTTGTTGTTGCGCCCCCCAGTTGCTGTGCCCCTTGTTGATGTGCCTCCCAGTTGCTGTGCCCCTGTTGCTGTGCCCCTTGTTGTTGCGCCCCCCAGTTGCTGTGCCCCTTGTTGTTGCGCCCCCCAGTTGCTGTGCCCCTGTTGCTGTGCCCCTTGTTGTTGTGCCCCCCAGTTGCTGTGCCCCTGTTGCTGTGCCCCTTGTTGTTGCGCCCCCCAGTTGCTGTGCCCCTGTTGCTGTGCCCCTTGTAGTTGTGCCCCCAGTCGCTGTGCCCCCAGTAGTTGTGACCCCAGTCGCTGTGCCCCCAGTAGTTGTGACCCCAGTCGCTGTGCCCCTTGTAGCTTTGCCCCTAGCTGTGCCCGAAGTAGTTGTGCCCCCTGTCGCTTTGCCCCCAGTAGCTGTGACCCCTGTAATTGTGCCCCCAGTTGCTGTGCCCCTTGTAGTTGAGCCCCCCAATTGCTGTGCCCCTTGTAGTTGTGCCCCCCCAGTTGCTGTGCCCCCAGTTGCTGTGCCCCTTGTAATTGTGCCCCCCAGTTGCTGTGCCCCTTGTACTTGTGCCCCTTATAGCTGTGCCCCTTGTTGTTGTGCCCCTGTTGCTGTGCCCCTTGTTGTTATGCCCCCCAGTTGCTGTGCCCCTTGTTGTTGTGCCCCCCAGTTGCTGTGCCCCTGTTGCTGTGCACCTTGTTGAGGCGCCCCCCAGTTGCTGTGCCCCTGTTGCTGTGCCCCTTGTTGTTGTGCCCCCCAGTTGCTGTGTCCCTTGTTGTTGTGCCCCCCAGTTGCTGTGCCCCTGTTGCTGTGCCCCCCAGTTGTAGTGCCCCCCAGTTGCTGTGCCCCTCTTGCTGTGCCCCCCAGTTGTTGTGCCCCCCAGTTGTTGTGCCCCTCTTGCTGTGCCCCAACACAAACACATTAAAAAAAACCACACACACATACTTACCGCTCCTGCAGCGCTGTCCTCCGTCCGTCCGCCGCCGGCTCGTCTCTTCTGTACTATGGGAGAGACGTCATGACTCATGACGTCTCTCCCATAGTAGCGGCGCTGGCTGCAGCAGGCGCCCACACAGCCCACGGCGCCTGCTGCAGCCGGGAAGGGGGTGATTGGACAGCGGATCCAGCACTGGATCCGCTGGGCCAATCACATCTGGACACTGACAGGGGCGTGCATTCATCGCACGCCCCTGTCATTGCGGCACCAGTATAGGTGCCGCTTGTCCATTCATTTTCAATAGGCTTTCACAGCCCATTGCTGCGCCCCGCCCCCTGCCCGCCCCCCGCTGCCCGGAGTTTTAATGTTAGCAGCGGGAGGCACCTCTCCCGCTGCCTCCCACCCTCACAAGCAGCCACAGGGGGGGGGATTATTATTAAAATAAGGAAAAAAGATATTGATAACAGACTCTGTTATAAATATCTTCTTTTTATTATTTTAATCATTATGACAGGGGAGGCACTGCCTCCCCTGCCTCCCCTGACTGCACGTCCCTGAGTTATATACGTAACTATGGGACTAATTCAGACCTGATCGCTAGCAGGCGATTTTTGCACTGCTGCGATCAGGTAGTCGCTGCCTACAGGGGAGGGGGAAATCGCTGTGCAGGGGTGAGATCGCATCTGCAGAGAGCTGCACAAACAGAAGTTTGTGCAGTCTCTGCGCAGCCCAGGACTTACTCTTCTAGTGCGATGATCGGGGCCAGAGCTGAGTGCTGACGTCAGAAACTCTCCCTCCAAACGCCTGGTCCCTCCTGCGTTTTTCCGGACACTCCTCTAAAACGCTCAATTGCCACTCACAAACGTCCTCTTCCTCTCAATTACCTTGCGATCGCCCGTGCGATCACTTTGTTCGTACCATCCCATCGCTGCCCGACGCTGCGGACCGGCGCACCTACACATTGCGGTGCATGCGCAGTTCAGACCTGATTTACAAGATATTTTGTGTGTGGCCCTCGACTATTCACTGGAAGTGTTAAGCGGCCCCCCAGCTGAAATAATTGCCCACACCTGGTTTAGACAAAAGTCTTACACTAATCTGCTTTGAAATCGGATAGTACTGTGCTATTTGTATTTAAGGTATACTATCCCACCTTAATTGAACAACTATCGTGTGATTTGTACTTAGCGTCTGCACTCCTATGCAACCTTGCATAAACACGCGACCATGCGTGCCTTTTACGCCGCGTGTGCGCTCCTGTACTTTGTCCGGGCCACGTGTACAAAACGTGCATCCGCAATAGAACAAATCACACAATCTATAAATGTGAGCAATACAAACTATAATCGTTCACAAACACAACCCACACTTATTCTGTGTAACCCTTTACAACCAGGCCAGAACTGCATTTTGTGTTTTTATTATAATTATTCCCTTAACACACTAATTCAAATTTATCTATATAGCAACAAGTGTATCCGATTACACACAGATCTAAACTGATCTAAAAATCTATACCTTGTGGCAACAATATGTGAGAGGGTATGCAAAGTATCGGTACCCTTTGTGTACGCTTTTGGCGCCAAAAAAAATTACACAGATTTTTAAATAGCTTTTTTTTCTGTTTACCTCCGGATTCTATCAGCACCTCTGCCAACTAGACAGAGCAGACACAATCTAACAGCACACAAAATAGGGTTTTAAAACATCCAGCAACCAGAAAAAGGTTCAGCGTAAAGATGTATTTCCACCCTTTGCTGATAGATTAAAGTCTGCTATGATCTGCTAGCCCTTGAGTGTGTGAAAAACTAGATCGAGCCCCCAATTGTGAATGCTGATTATTTAAAAGGACAGAAAGCTACACCTTAATACACTTTAATTCGAGCTGCTGCGGCTGCTGTATGTAATCCTTATCCTACGTACTTTTCACTTAGTTAGCATACAAAGGCCTGTACCCTGTACGCACTTTGCGTACTCACGCCATGACGGACGTACAAAGTACACGCAGTGCATACACACACAGAGAGACACGCTGAGAGCACAATGCAGCTACACGTGTGATAGTAATATACCTTAAACCTTAGCAGGAAATGGGACACGACACCAAATTGTATTTCAAAACTATGTTGGGGTCCAACCCACCAACGGTTATCTTTACTAGCAAGGGGTTACAAGAATAATACAATAAGAGAAAAAGGCTACAGTCAATGATACATAAGTTTTGTTCGCCTGCGCTTCCCGGTCCGGTCCTCAATCATCAAGATAAATGATCTTCAGAGATTGTGTGTGACCGGGCCTGCTGCTGGCTTTTTATACATTTGTCCAAAACCTAACACAATGGAAACTGTAATCTCTTTGTCTATTGGTCACTGGGATGGTCATTTACAGTACAGGAGAGGTCATAGGTCGGTTTGAATAGGTGGGCGATGTCTGGTCCAGGTGCACTTGCAGATGTTCTCCACTGGGTTCCCGCCGAATATCAGGAGTACAGTAAATACAGTTGATATTAATATTCTGCTCCTGCGCATAACTATTCGCAGGAGCGTGCGATCTTCTGCAAACTAACACCGGAATATTGCTCTTAAAAAACCCTACAGCTGGGTACCAAACACCACCTCGTAACCTAATTCTGTCCCCTCCTATCCTGTAAAAGTGAATCCCTTTGTTATCATACCCTTTAAGCAAGTGTAACTCGCTGGTGTGGTGCATGTGGACTATGTGTAAATTGTGCACTATGGGGGTAATTCTGAGTTGATCGCAGCAGCAAGTTTGTTAACAATTGGGCAAAACCATGTGCACTGCAGGGGGGGGGGCAGATAAAACAGAGAGAGTTAGATTTGGGTGGGTTATTTTGTTTCTGTGCGTGGGACATACTGGCTGCTTTATTCTTACACTGCAATCTAGAATCCAGTTTGAACACACCCCACCCAAATCTAACTCTCGCTGCACATGTTATACCTGCCCCACCTGCACTGCACATGGTTTTGCCCAACTGCTAACAAAATTGCTGCTGCGATCAACTCGGAATGACCACCTATGTGGATTAAATATGTAATGTGTTTTTATGGCTTTTCCATGCGATTACAAATACTACCATATTTACTCACACCACGCGCTATTACGCAGGACCGCAGGAGCAATCATAGGCAACTTGCGAATAAGCGTATGCACGGAAGAACAAGTACGCGCACAGAGGCAATCTGTGTGTAGTTTGTACGTGATGTGTGTACTGAAATATTTTCGACTTCGACAGATGAAAACATGCTTTAACAGAACAAACAGTAGTAGGCTAAAAAATTGTAAAGTATAACCTAGAATTTGGTGTTTCCGCCATGGACGTGGCATGAGACATTAAAAAAACTCCATGCGCATTTAGGTTAAGTACACTATTACAGGTACGTATCTCTATTATGGGTATTGACAGTAATACATTACCTGTTTATGAATGTACGACTGCAATCACAACTGACCAACCACACAGTGCAACTTTGGCGAATTGTCTTTTCTATATCTATATTTAAATATATAGGTTTGGAGTATCTAAACAAAGTATCAATATTTCACTAGACTGATGTGACGATAAACACCACTGTGTGGAATTCTGGTAGTGCGGTTTAAGGGTTGTGGATTGAAAGACATACAGCAAACAGATTGACAAGCAATGAGGTGACATCAGAAAGTCAACAGGACAACAGGATTATTACGTCGACAGAAAATTGGTCAACAGTGACTTACAAGAATTAAAGGAATGAATGAAGTGATTACCATGCAACATGCCACATCACAGTAAATTGGCTACATCTGTAAATTGACTGGACTAAAAGGTCAACAGGGTTAAAAGGTCGACATTGAAATGGTCGACACATGATTGTTTTCGCCATTTTAGCCTAACTCTAAAAATCATGAAAACCATGACCTTTTAACCCTGTTTACCTTTTAAGCCTGTCGACCCCTAAATAACTATCGACTAATTACCTGTTGACATAATGTTCCTGTCGACCTTAAAGCCCTGTCACCCTTCTGGTGTCGACTGATTGCTTGTTAATCTTTTTATTGTTGATCTACTATCCGGATACCGCTTTTTGTCTGCATACTTCCTATACTTCCACATGGGTAATACCACTCCACTATTAAAGGGGAAAGACAACAGTTTTAAACAGATATTTTGCTGATACCTAATGAAAAGTATGGATCTTTACCACAATTTTTACATGACAAATAAAATGTTGTTATTATTAAACTGAGATACCGGTACATGTATCATTTATGAACTATTCCAAATAAGAACTGAATGCTTTCAGTGGTATATATTCTGGGTCATAGGGCACCTTACACAAGAAACTGTCGTTTTCTTCTTCTGTTATTTGAATTTAACAAAGTATGTACAGTAGGTAGCACCAGTCTCCCCTTATCCAATTAGTCATAACCTCTTTAATCTAGGTATATCATATAGATTATACTCCACAAATCCAGGTTGGTGCAGGACAAACTCTCTGACTACTGGAACTGAAATCTATCAGAGGACTAAGAATTAGTGATGTGCACTGGACATTTTTCGGGTTTTGTGTTTTGGTTTTGGATTCGGTTCCGCGGCCGTGTTTTGGATTCGGACGCGTTTTGGCAAAACCTCACCGAAATTTTTTTGTCGGATTCGGGTGTATTTTGGATTCGGGTGTTTTTTTCAAAAAACCCTAAAAAACAGCTTAAATCATAGAATTTGGGGGTCATTTTGATCCCATAGTATTATTAACCTCAATAACCATAATTTCCACTCATTTCCAGTCTATTCTGAACACCTCACAATATTATTTTTAGTCCTAAAATTTGCACCGAGGTCGCTGGATGGCTAAGCTAAGCGACACAAGTGGCCGACACAAACACCTGGCCCATCTAGGAGTGGCACTGCAGTGTCAGGCAGGATGGCACTTCAAAAAAATAGTCCCCAAACAGCACATGATGCAAAGAAAAAAAGAGGCGCACCAAGGTCGCTGTGTGACTAAGATAAGCGACACAAGTGGCCGACACAAACACCTGGCCCATCTAGGAGTGGCACTGCAGTGTCAGACAGGATGGCACTTCAAAAAAATAGTCCCCAAACAGCACATGATGCAAAGAAAAAAAGAGGCGCACCAAGGTCGCTGTGTGACTAAGCTAAGCGACACAAGTGGCCGACACAAACACCTGGCCCATCTAGGAGTGGCACTGCAGTGTCAGACAGGATGGCACTTCAAAAAAATAGTCCCCAAACAGCACATGATGCAAAGAAAAAAAGAGGCGCACCAAGGTCGCTGTGTGATTAAGCTAAGCGACACAAGTTGCCAACACAAACACCTGGCCCATCTAGGAGTGGCACTGCAGTGTCAGGCAGGATGGCACTTCAAAAAAATTGTCCCCAAACCGCACATGATGCAAAGAAAAAAAGAGACGCACCAAGGTCGCTGTGTGACTAAGCTAAGCGACACAAGTGGCCGACACAAACACCTGGCCCATCTAGGAGTGGCACTGCAGTGTCAGGCAGGATGGCACTTCAAAAAATAGTCCCCAAACAGCACATGATGCAAAGAAAAAAAGAGGCGCACCAAGGTCGCTGTGTGACTAAGCTAAGCGACACAAGTGGCCTACACAAACACCTGGCCCATCTAGGAGTGGCACTGCAGTGTCAGGCAGGATCGCACTTCAAAAAAATTGTCCCCAAACAGCACATGATGCAAAGAAAAAAAGAGGCGCACCAAGGTCGCTGTGTGACTAAGCTAGTATACTTGACGACACAGAGGTAGGTAGAGCAGTGGCCTACTGTACCGTAATGCTATGTATTATATACTGGTGGTCAGCAAACTGTGTAAAACTGAAATGACCACAGGTATGGATGGATAGTATACTTGACGACACAGAGGTAGGTACAGCAGTGGCCTTCCGTACCGTACTGCTATATATAGTAAACTGGTGGTCACTGTGTCAGCAAACTGCAAAACTAAAATGCACCACAGGTATAGAATGTAGATGGATAGTATACTTAATGACGACACAGAGGTAGGTACAGCAGTGGCCTTCCGTACCGTACTGCTATATATAGTATACTGGTGGTCACTGTGTCAGCAAACTGCAAAACTAAAATGCACCACAGGTATAGAATGTAGATGGATAGTATACTTAATGACGACACAGAGGTAGGTACAGCAGTGGCCTTCAGTACTGTACTGCTATATATACTGGTGGTCACTGTGTCAGCAAACTGCAAAACTAAAATGCACCACAGGTATAGAATGTAGATGGATAGTATACTTAATGACGACACAGAGGTAGGTACAGCAGTGGCCTTCCGTACCGTACTGCTATATATAGTATACTGGTGGTCACTGTGTCAGCAAACTGCAAAACTAAAATGCACCACCGGTATAGAATGTAGATGGATAGTATACTTAATGACGACACAGAGGTAGGTACAGCAGCGGCCTTCCGTACCGTACTGCTATATATAGTATACTGGTGGTCACTGCGTCAGCAAACTGCAAAACTAAAATGCACTACAGGTATAGAATGTAGATGGATAGTATACTTAATGACGACACAGAGGTAGGTACAGCAGTGGCCTTCCGTACCGTACTGCTATATATAGTATACTGGTGGTCACTGTGTCAGCAAACTGCAAAACTAAAATGCACCACCGGTATAGAATGTAGATGGATAGTATACTTAATGACGACACAGAGGTAGGTACAGCAGCGGCCTTCCGTACCGTACTGCTATATATAGTATACTGGTGGTCACTGCGTCAGCAAACTGCAAAACTAAAATGCACTACAGGTATAGAATGTAGATGAATAGTATACTTAATGACGACACAGAGGTAGGTACAGCAGTGGCCTTCCGTACCGTACTGCTATATATACTGGTGGTCACTGTGTCAGCAAACTGCAAAACTAAAATGCACCACAGGTATAGAATGTAGATGGATAGTATACTTAATGACGACACAGAGGTAGGTACAGCAGTGGCCTTCCGTACCGTACTGCTATATATACTGGTGGTCACTGTGTCAGCAAACTGCAAAACTAAAATGCACCACAGGTATAGAATGTAGATGAATAGTATACTTAATGACGACACAGAGGTAGGTACAGCAGTGGCCTTCCGTACCGTACTGCTATATATACTGGTGGTCACTGTGTCAGCAAACTGCAAAACTAAAATGCACCACAGGTATAGAATGTAGATGGATAGTATACTTAATGACGACACAGAGGTAGGTACAGCAGTGGCTTTCCGTACCGTACTGCTATATATACTGGTGGTCACTGTGTCAGCAAACTGCACAACTGAAATGCACCACAGGTATAGAATCTAGATGGATAGTATACTTGACGACACAGAGGTAGGTACAGCAGTGGCCTACTGTACCGTAATGCTATATATTATATACTGGTGGTCACTGGTCAGCAAAACTCTGCACTGTACTCATGGAGAAGAGGACCGACCCTCGTGTGAACATAAGGTAAGTATGTGTATATGGTGGTGTGTATGTATGCATTAAAGTTATACTTTCAAGGTGTGTGTGTTATGTCTTTATTGGGGTATTTTTTTAGTAGTAGTACTACAGGTACCAGCGGGCCCGGTTTTCCGCTGCATGCTGGTACTTGTGGTTCTCCAAGTCCCAGCTTGGGGGGAGGCTTGCTGGGACTTGTAGTACTGCTACTAAAAACAATATTCATAACTTACAACAAAGGCTATCAGCCCCCCATCCGCAGCCCATTGGATGGGGGGGACAGCCTCGGGCTTCACCCCTGGCCCTTGGGTGGCTGGAGGGGGGGGACCCCTTGATTGAAGGGGTTCCCACTCCTCCAGGGTACCCCGGCCAGGGGTGACTAGTTGGGTATTTAATGCCACGGCCGCAGGGCACTGTATAAAAGTGACCCCCGGCTGTGGCATTATCTGTCCAGCTAGTGGAGCCCGGTGCTGGTTTCAAAAATACGGGGGACCCCTACGCTTTTTGTCCCCCGTATTTTTGGAACCAGGACCAGTCGCAGAGCCCGGTGCTGGTTGTTTAAATATGGGGGAACCCCTGTCAATTTTTTACCCATATTTTTGCAACCAGGACCGGCTCAAAGAGCCCGAGGCTGGTTTGGCTTAGGAGGGGGGACCCCACGCAATTTTTCTCAAAAAATTAACACTTTCCCATCCCCTTCCCACTGATAAACATGCACGGATCTCATGGATCCCTGCATGCCTATCCAAACACGGGATAAAAAAGCAGGACTGTTTTTTTTTAGCACTTTTTTACGATTTGTATTTCAGCACGGCAGTGTTTGGCTATTGTCGGCAGTGTTTGTGATTTGCACTTTTTAGTAAATTCCCGATTTCTACCAAATTGCAGGCGTATTTGACCGATGGTGTATTGATTCGTGATTTTTTCCTAGGACTTCCAAAATATTACGAATGCCCTCATCACTGCCGTGATTTTTGCTTAATAAATTACCGAGATGACACTTTGAAGAAAAAACGGCATCTCGGTCAAAATCGGGACCTTAGTAAATATACCCCAATGTGTGCGGTGTGGGTCCCCCCACCCCTGACCCAGGGGCCCATGTGCACCGCACACATTGCACCCATGATAGAAATGCCAGTGTGGACACTTTCCATCAAGGCACTGCTAGTATACCATCTCAAAACTGGACACTGTGTTATTCCAACAGATTCATTATTTGAGATGCCCTTACACAGTAGACCAGTTGGAGGTCAAGGAAGTTTTGAGCACGAAAAGGGGGGACGGCCGGCTGGAGTAGCAGCACCGCCGGTGTCACTATTGGGGGTGCGCCGGCCCCTCAACATTACTAATAGTGATGTGTCCCAGCCATCCGGATCACTGATGGGGGTGTGCCGCTCCCCCAAGGCATCCCAAGCACGGCATCTATTCATGCAGCAGCGGCACAGAGTGGGCAGACTTGTTTAGCAGGGGCAGGGCGCATATAAAAACAATGTATTTATAGAAAATGTGTGTAAATAGATACAAAATTGTATGTATATATATATATATATATATATATATAAAACATATATTAGACACAGGCTAACATGTAACACCAAATTCGTAGTATACCAAATTATCTGTCCGTGTGGCAAACCCTATATACAATATGAAAGATGGTAAGGACATTCAGACAGCGGATGGCAGCACACCGCTATGCTATAAAAACTGCTATCAACAACGGGGATAGTGAGAAACCAGTTTAGTAACTTAACACACCCACTGAGTACACTGAGACACAGGATGATCGCTCATATACCCCCGCTGGCTAGAGGGGGTAATAGATCGTTAAAATTGCTTCAGCGCGAGTCTGAATGGATTTTCAGACTTGATACTTTGAGCCCCAAGGGACTAAGGGGGACATTTACTAAGCAGTGATAAGAGCGGAGAAGTGAGCCAGTGGAGAAGTGCCCATGGCAACCAATCAGCACTGAAGTAACATCTATAATTTGCATACTATAAAATGATACAGAGCTGCTGATTGGTTGATGGGGAAATTTCTCCACTGGCTCACTTCTCCACTCTTATCACTGCTTAGTAAATGTTCCCCTAACTGAACACTTGGGTTTGAATTGGTTGCTTTAATTTGATGGTTGTTACCTGTGAGGACTATTATATTTTGTGATCTTAAATTATCACCTCACGCTCATATTGTAAAGTAATAACATCCCCTTTTGGTGTCAGAATAGTGTTATTCATATGTGCACTAATTGGCTATTGTCTATGAAGTATGAAAAACATATAACCCAATGTGTGCTGGGATGTATTTATATTCATATCTATTTTGTATTGTTATGGATATTGGTGTATTGGCAGCAGGATGGAGTGTAACATTCATTATGTTATTATGGGTGTGTAGTACTGATGCACCGGCCCGACCAGGTGAAGTCTGTGCCGTGATGACGAGTTGCCGGACAGGTGGGAGGTCCCGGTTATGGTGATTGGCGTCCATATGGAAGAAAATAAGATTTTACTTACCGATAAATCTATTTCTCATAGTCCGTAGTGGATGCTGGGGACTCCGTCAGGACCATGGGGAATAGCGGCTCCGCAGGAGACAGGGCACAAAAGCAAGCTTTTAGGATCACATGGTGTGTACTGGCTCCTCCCCCCATGACCCTCCTCCAAGCCTCAGTTAGGTACTGTGCCCGGACGAGCGTACACAATAAGGAAGGATCTTGAATCCCGGGTAAGACTCATACCAGCCACACCAATCACACCGTACAACTTGTGATTTGAACCCAGTTAACAGTATGATAACAATGAAGTAGCCTCTAAAAAAGATGGCTCACAACAATAATAACCCGATTTTTTTGTAACAATAACTATGTACAAGTAATGCAGACAATCCGCACTTGGGATGGGCGCCCAGCATCCACTACGGACTATGAGAAATAGATTTATCGGTAAGTAAAATCTTATTTTCTCTAACGTCCTAGTGGATGCTGGGGACTCCGTCAGGACCATGGGGATTATACCAAAGCTCCCAAACGGGCGGGAGAGTGCGGATGACTCTGCAGCACCGAATGAGAGAACTCCAGGTCCTCCTCAGCCAGGGTATCAAATTTGTAGAATTTAGCAAACGTGTTTGCCCCTGACCAAGTAGCTGCTCGGCAAAGTTGTAAAGCCGAGACCCCTCGGGCAGCCGCCCAAGATGAGCCCACCTTCCTTGTGGAATGGGCATTTACAGATTTTGGCTGTGGCAGGCCTGCCACAGAATGTGCAAGCTGAATTGTACTACAAATCCAACGAGCAATAGTCTGCTTAGAAGCAGGAGCACCCAGCTTTTTGGGTGCCTACAATATAAACAGCAAGTCAGACTTTCTGACTCCAGCCGTCCTGGAATTATATATATATATATATATATATTTTCAGGGCCCTGACAACGTCTAGCAACTTGGAGTCCTCCAAGTCCCTAGTAGCCGCAGGCACCACAATAGGTTGTTTCAGGTGAAACGCTGACACCACCTTAGGAAGAAACTGGGGACGAGTCCGCAGTTCTGCCCTGTTCCGAATGGAAAATCAAATATGGGCTTTTGTAAGACAAAGCCGCCAATTTTGACAATCGCCTGGCCGAGGCCAGGGCCAACAGCATGGTCACTTTCCATGTGAGATATTTCAAATCCACAGATTTGAGTGGTTCAAACCAATATGATTTGAGGAATCCCAACACTACGTTGAGATCCCACGGTGCCACTGGAGGCACACAAGGGCTGTATATGCAATACTCCCTTGACAAACGTCTGGACTTCAGGAACTGAAGCCAATTCTTTCTGGAAGAAAATCTATAGGGCCGAAACTTGAACCTTAATGGACCCCAATTTGAGGCTCATAGACACTCCTGTTTGCAGGAAGTGCAGAAATCGACCTAGTTGAAATTTTTTCGTGGGGCCTTCCTGGCCTCATCCACGCAACATATTTTTACCACATGTGGTGATAACGTTGTGCGGTCACCTCCTTCCTGGCTTTGACCAGGGTAGGTATGACCTCTTCCGGAATGCCTTTTCCCTTAGGATCCGGCGTTCAAACCGCCATGCCGTCAAACGCAGTCGCGGTAAGTCTTGGAACAGACAAGGTCCCTGCTGGAGCAGGTCCTTTCTTAAAGGCCGATGCCACGGTTCCTCTTGGAACAGACATGGTACTTGCTGAAAGCAAATCCCTTCTTAGCTCCCGAGGCCATTAGTCCTCTGTGAGCATCTCTTGAAGTTCCGGTTACCAAGTCCCTCTTGGCCAATCCGGAGCCACGAGTATAGTTCTTACTCCTCTATGTCTTATAATTCTCAATACCTTGGTTATGAGAAGCAGAGGAGGGAACACATACACCGACTGTTACACCCACGGTGTTACCAGGACGTCCACAGCTATCGCCTGAAGGTCTCGTGACCTGGCGCAATACCTGTCCCATTTTTTGTTCGGGCGGGACGCCATCATGTCCACCTTTGGTCTTTCCCAACGGTTCACAATCATGCAGAAAACTTCCCGATGAAGTTCCCACTCTCCCGGGTGGAGGTCGTGCCTGCTGAGGAAGTCTGCTTCCCAGTCGTCCACTCCCGGAATGAACACTGCTGACAGTGCTATCACATGATTTTCCGCCTAGCGAAAAATCCTTGCAGTTTTGCCACTGCCCTCCTGCTTCTTGTGCCGCCCTTTCTGTTTACGTGGGCGACTGCCGTGATGTTATCCCACTGGATCAATACCGGCTGACCTTGAAGCAGAGGTCTTGCTAAGCTTAGAGCATTATAAATTTGCTCTTAGCTCCAGTATATTTATGTGGAGAGAATTCTCCAGACTTGATCACACTCCTTGTGTGACTGCTCCCCAGCCTCTCAGGCTGGCCTCCGTGGTCACGAGCATCCAATCCTGAATGCCGAATCTGCGGCCCTCTAGAAGATGAGCACTCTGTAATCACCACAGGAGAGACACCCTTGTCCTTGGATATAGGGTTATCCGCTGATGCATCTGAAGATGCGATCCGGACCATTTGTCCAGCAGATCCCACTGAAGAGTTCTTGCGTGAAATCTGCCGAATGGAAGCGCTTCGTAATAAGCCACCATTTTTACCAGGACTCTTGTGCAATGATGCACTGACACTTTTCCTGGTTTTAGGAGGATCCCGATTAGCTCGGATAACTCCCTGGCTTTCTCCTCTGGGAGAAACACCTTTTCCTGGACTGTGTCCAGAATCATCCCTAGGACCAGCAGACGTGTCGTCGGAACAACTGCGGTTTTGGAATATTTAGAATCCACCCGTGCTGTCGTAGAACTACTTGAGATAGTGCTACTCCGACCTCCAACTGTTCTCTGGACCTTGTTCTTATCAGGAGGTCGTCCATTTTCTTTGAAGACGAATCCTCCTTTCGGTCATTACCTTGGTAAGGACCCGGGGTGCCTTGGACAATCCAACGGCATCGTCTTGAAACTGATAGTGACAGTTCTGTACCACGAACCTGAGGTACCCTTGGTGAGAAAAGGCAAATTTTGGGACATGGAGGTAAGCATCTCTGATGTCCCGGGACACCATATAGTCCCCTTGTTCTTTGCTATCACTGCTCTGAGTGACTCCATCTGGATTTGAACCCTTGTAAGTGTTCAAATTTTTCAGATTTAGAATAGGTCTCACCTAGCCTTCAGTACCACCATATAGTGTGGAGTAATACCCCTTTCCTTGTTGTCGGAGGGGTAATTTTATTATCACCTGCTGGGAATACAGCTTGTGAATTGTTTTCAATACTGCCTCCCTGTCGGAGGGAGACATTGGTACAGCAGACTACAGGAACCTGCGAGGGGGGAAACCTCTCGACATTCCAATCTGTACCCCTTGGATACTACTTGTAGGATCCAGGGGTCCTGTACGGTCCCAGCGTCATGCTGAGAACTTGGTAGAAGCGGTGGAGGGCTTCTGTTCCTGGGAATGGGCTGCCTGCTGCAGTCTTCTTCCCTTTCCTCTATCCCTGGGCAGATATGACTCTTATAGGGACGAAAGGACTGAGGCTGAAAAGACGGTGTCTTTTTCTGCAGAGATGTGACTTAGGGTAAAAAACGGTGGATTTTCCAGCAGTTGCCCTGGCCACCAGGTCCCATGGACCGACCCCAAATAACTCCTCCCCTTTATACGGCAATACATCTTTGTGCCGTTTGGAATCTGCATCACCTGACCACTGTCGTGTCCATAAACATCTTCTTGCAGATATGGACATCGCATTTACTCTTGATGCCAGAGTGCAAATATCCCTCTGCGCATCTCGCATATATAGAAATGCATCCTTTAAATGCTCTATAGTCAATAAAATACTGTCCCTGTCAAAGGTATCAATATTTTTAGTCAGGGAATCCGACCAAGCCACCTCAGCTCTGCACATCCAGGCTGAGGCGATCGCTGGTCGCAGTATAACACCAGCATGTGTGTGTATACTTTTTAGGATATTTTTCAGCCTCCTATCAGCTGGCTCCTTAAGTACGGCCCTATCCGTAGATGGTACCGCCACTTGTTCTGATAAGCGTGTGAGCGCCTTATCCACCCTGAGGGGTGTTTCCCACCGCGCCTTAACTTCTGGCGGGAAAGGGTATACCGCCAATAATTTTCTATCGGGGGAAACCCACGCATCATCACACACTTCATTTAATTTATCTGATTCAGGAAAAACTACAGGTAGTTTTTTCACCTCACATATAATACCCTTTTTTGTGGTACTTGGAGTATCAGAAATATGTAACACCTCCTTCATTGCCCTTAACGTGTGGCCCTAAAAGAAAATACGTTTGTTTCTTCACCGTCGACACTGAAATCAGTGTCCGTGTCTGGGTCTGTGTCGACCGACTGAGGTAAATGGGCATTTTACAGCCCCTGACGGTGTTTGAGACGCCTGGACAGATACTAATTTGTTCGCCGGCCCTCTCATGTCGTCAACCGGCTTGCAGCGTGTTGACATTGTCACGTAATTTCCATAAATAAGCCATCCATTCCGGTGTCGACTCCCTAGAGAGTGACATCACCATTACAGGCAATTTGCTCCGCCTCCTCACCAATATTTTCCTCATACATGTCGACACACACGTACCGACATACAGCACACACATAGGGAATGCTCTGATAGAGGACAGGACCCACTAGCCCTTTGGGGAGACAGAGGGAGAGTTTGCCAGCACACACCAAAACGCTATAATTATCCAGGGACAACCTTTATATAAGTGTTCCTCCCTTATAGCATTTTAATATATATACATATCGCCAAATCAGTGCCCCCCCCTCTCTGTTTTAACCCTGTTTCTGTAGTGCAGTGCAGGGGAGAGCATGGGAGCCTTCCCACCAGCCTTTCTGTGAGGGAAAATGGCGCTGTGTGCTGAGGAGAATAGGCCCCGCCCCCTTTTCGGCGGGCTTCTTCTCCGGAGTTTTAGATATCTGGCAGGGGTTAAATACATCCATATAGCCTCAAGGGCTATATGTGATGTATTTTTCGCCATACAGGTATTATACATTGCTGCCCAGGGCGCCCCCCCCCCAGCGCCCTGCACCCTCCGTGACCGCTGTGTGAAGTGTGCTGACAACAATGGCGCACAGCTGCAGTGCTGTGCGCTACCTGATGAAGACAGAGTCTTCTGCCGCCTGGTTCCGGACCTCTTCATCTTCAGCGTCTGCAAGGGGGGTCGGCGGCGCGGCTCCGGGACGAACCCCAGGGCGAGCCCTGTGTTCCGACTCCCTCTGGAGCTATGTCCAGTAGCCTAAGAATCCAATCCATCCTGCACGCAGGTGAGTTGAAAATCTCTCCCCTAAGTCCCTCGATGCAGTGAGCCTGTTGCCAGCAGGACTCACTGAAAATAAAGAACCTAAAAACTTTTTCTAAGTAACTCTTTAAGAGAGCCACCTAGATTGCACCCTTCTCGGCCGGGCACAAAAACCTAACTGAGGCTTGGAGGAGGGTCATGGGGGGAGGAGCCAGTACACACCATGTGATCCTAAAAGCTTGCTTTTGTGCCCTGTCTCCTGCGGAGCCGCTATTCCCCATGGTCCTGACGGAGTCCCCAGCATCCACTAGGACGTTAGAGAAACACTTATTTAGGTGAGAACACTTTTGTATTGTGAATGGTCTGATGAAAGTGCCAGTTCAATAAAGGTGGCACTGAAACGTTATTTGAATATGCCTGTATTAGCTGTGCTTTATGTTGTCCAGGAGTGCTGCTCTTGGGGGTAACGCTATACTGTATATATACACCAGTGATTTTCAACCTTTTTCAATTTGCGGCACACCGAACAAGATCTGAAAATTGCCAAGGCACACCATCCGTACCCCACGGAAAAACAACACACACAAGGGGAAATAAAACAAACATATATTGGTCCCCAAGGGGAAAAACACACACCCATTGTCCCCAACAGTACTTAAAACACACTGCCCCCCTGCAGTAATGCCACCACACACTGCCCCTCTGCAGTAATGCCACCACACACTGCCCACCCGTACTAATGCCACCACACACTGCCCCCTGCAGTAATGCCACCACACACTGCCCCCCTGCAGTAATGCCAGCACACACTGCCCCCCTGCAGTAATGCCACCACACACTGCCCCCCTGCAGTAATGCCACCACACACTGCCCCCCTGCAGTAATGCCACCACACACTGCCCCCCTGCAGTAATGCCACCACACACTGCCCCCCTGCAGTAATGCCACCACACACTGCCCCCCTGCAGTAATGCCACCACACACTGATCCCCTGCAGTAATGCCACCACACACTGCCCCCCTGCTATAATGCCACCACACACTGCCCCCCTGCAGTAATGCCACCACACACTGCCCCCCTGCAGTAATGCCACCACACACTGCCCCCCTGCAGTAATGCCACCACACACTGCCCCCCTGCAGTAATGCCACCACACACTGATCCCCTGCTGTAATGCCACCACACACTGCCCCCCTGCTGTAATGCCACCACACACACACACCCTGCAGTAATGCCACCACACGCTGCCCCCCCTGCAGTAATGCCACCACACACTGATCCCCTGCAGTAATGCCACCACACACTGCCCCCCTGCAGTAATGCCACCACACACTGCCCCCCTGCAGTAATGCCACCACACACTGCCCCCCTTCAGTAATGCCACCACACACTGCCCCCTGCAGTAATGCCACCACACACTGCCCCCCTGCAGTAATGCCACCACACACTGCCCCCCTGCAGTAATGCCACCACACACTGCCCCCCTGCAGTAATGCCACCACACACTGATCCCCTGCAGTAATATGCCACCACACACACACACTGTCTGCCATATTGAAAAAGCACTGGCTAGTAAAAAAAAAAAAAAAACACTGGTCCAAACCTTTTAATGTTCTTTTTCCCCCTCAGCGGTGGGAGCGGCAGGAGCAGTGAGGAGCGGATTCAGCAGAGCAGCACGGGCGGGATGGCGGCACGGTGTATGTGACCTATGAGTCACACCACGTCGTAGGGGCCACTGGCCGGGCCACAGAAGAGCTGCCTGCGCTGCCTGATAGTGATACTGTAAGTGTATAGTATCACTACTGGGCAGCTCAGGCAGCTCTTCAGCGGGCACGTCACAGTGTATATAGTGCAGACGGCAGCTGCCGGGTGTGGGCAGAAGGCGTTCCTGGCGGCGGCAGCGGCACATCTGATAACCGCTGGCGGCACACCAGTGTGCAGTGGCACAGCGGTTGAAAAACGCTGATATACACTATATGGACAAAAGTATTAGGCCACACCTGTTAATTATTGAATTCAGAACCGTTGCCATAGGTGTATATAGGTGTATAAAGCACCTAGCCATGCAGTCTCCATTTGCATACATTTGTGATCTAAAATGGGTCATTCTGAAGAACTCAGTGGGGGAGATTCAGTCGTTTGAAAAGTCAGTTGGGTGTCTGTTTTTTCCTATCTAATAGACAGGAAAACACAGACACCCAAAAGACTTTTCAAACAACTGAATTCCCCCCAGTGACTAAAAGGCCCTACACACTGTCCGATAATCGTCAAAGATATGAACGATCTCGTTCATTAATGAACAAGATACCGTTCATATCTATGAGTGTGGAGGCTCCAGCGATGAACGATGCGCGGCCCCGCGCTCATTCATCGCTGGTGCCCCGTCGGCTGTGCATGCAGGCCAATATTGACAATCTCGTCCATATTTGCCTTCACTTCAATGAAGTAACTTCACTCCCCCGTCACTGCCCCCCCCCCCCCCCCCCCCCCGCCCCCCGCCGCCGGGTCGCTCGTCGGCCATATCCGCCGTGGGGCAACTCGGCGGCGGATCTTTAAATGTGTAGGGCCCATAAGTGTAGTACTGTGGTAGGATTCCACTTTTGAAATAAGACGAAATTTCATCCCTGCTGGATATTCCACAATAAACTGTAAGTGATATTGGGGGTAATTCTGAGTTGATCGCAGTAGGAAGTTTGTTAGCAGTTGGACAAAACCTAGGGGGTAATTCCAAGTTGATCGCAGCAGGAATTTTTTTTGCAGTTGGGCAAAACCATGTGCTCTGCAGGGGGGGCAGATATAACATGTGCAGAGAGAGTTAGATTTGGGTGGGTTATTTTGTTTCTGTGCAGGGTTAATACTGGCTGCTTTATTTTTACACCGCAATTTAGATTGCAGATTGAACACACCCCACCCAAATCTATCTCTCTCTGCACATGTTATATCTGCCTCCCCTGCAGTGCACATGGTTTTGCCCAACTGCTAACAAAGTTCCTGCTGCGATCAACTCAGAATTACCCCCATTATTAGAAAGTGGAAGCGTTTAGGAACAGCAGCAACTCGGCCATGAAGCGGAAGACCACATAAAATCATAGAGCGGGGTCAATGACTGCTAAGGCGCATCGTGCGTAAAAGTCGCCAACGCTTTGCTTATTCCATAGCTGAAGTGTCCCGAACTTCCACTGGCATTAATGTAAACACATAAACTGTGCGGCGGATGCTTAATGGAATGGGTTTCCATGGTAGAGCAGCTGCATGCAAGTCTCACATCACCAAGTCCAATGCCAAGCGTCGGATGGTGTAAAGCACACCGACACTGGACTGTGGAGCAATGGAAATGTGTTACGTGGAGTGACAAATTACACTTTTCTGCTTGGCAGTCGAATGGGCGAGTCTGGGTTTGGCGGATGCCAGGAGAACGTTACCTGCCTGATTACATTATGCCAACTGTGAAGTGTGGTGCAGGAGGACTAATGGTATGGGGCAGCGGGCTGTTTTTCAGGGTTTGGGCTAGGCCCCTTATCTCTAGTGAGATAGCTGCAAAAGGGGGACCAACTCCACATTAAAGTATAGGAATACAATGTCATTACAGTCCCTGTTGGTGTAATGGTCAGGCATCTAAATACTTTTAAAGTCCATATACTGTGTGTGTATATATTATAATTGTAATCTATTTACACACATTTTAAATAAATTCAGTGGAGCGTACAATCTATATTCCCTATCACATGTACATTCACGCTAGAGTTAATTTTCTTGGGATCCAATTAACCTACCAGTATATTTTTGGATTGTGGGAGGAAACCGGAGTACCCGGAGGAAACCCACGCAAGTACAGGGAGAATATACAAACTCTGCACAGTTAGGGCCATGGTGGGAATTGAACCCATGACCTCAGTGCTGTGAGGCAGTAATGCTAACCATTACACCATCCGTACTGCTATATTTATAGCTTTTGATTGTGTCTGGGCTTCAGGCCCTTGTTCTCTATTTTTCTTTTTGTCTAATTGTGGAGACTGAGAGTCTAATTCATGATTGTAAGGATTTGCACAGCTGTAAGGAAGCGCCTGTGAAATTCCATGTGATTAAAATTCAAATGCAGCTGGAGGTAGGAGATGGATGCCTTCTGGATGCATTTGTGAGGATCTGAGTACTGCGCCTGAGGACGCATCCTCAGATCACCATCGATTGCAATTCGCAATGTTTTTAGGCAGTGCTCATGCTGCATAAAATAAAGTTTACTCAGGATGGCCATTGGGTCCGGATACCTGGGTCTAGTAAGTCTCCATCCAACGATGCAGATCCTAGACCCGTCATGCCTTCAGACAAGGGTGATGTGCCTTGTTTCTGGGTGCCATCCCCGAATGCCAAAGCATGTCAATCATGCTGAGGCTGACAGGGGGCTGCGAGCGATATCACAAGAACCATTCTGCACATGCACAGACCCCACACCATCTGCTTTACATACAAATCTGAATTAGACCCCGAGTCACTATCTCCTATATACAGCTACCTGGTAAAACAGACTCACTATAATGTCCTTTTGTTTTATATCTTCATATAAAGCCTTGCACAAAATATATACTTACTTAAAGTTCAAGTTAATATTTACATGATGAACTTCCACCACACAAAAATCACTCCCATAGGCAGCTGCAGCAGAACAGTGTCGACAGTCAAAACGGACATCTGCAGGTTGGAATTTCCTCTTCTCTTCCTGCTGTTTCTGCTTTACTGCTCGCTGAATGAGAGACTCCATCTGCAGGTCTTTAATCTGTGTTCAGAAAGCCAGAATAAATACATATTCTGTGTTCTTATGTACTTGTGTCTCAAAGAATCTGTATTATGGATCAGGAGGTAGAAGTCTATGAGCTGCACCCACCTTTGCCTCGTATTCTCTTTCTGGCATATTTTGTACATGGGTTATGGCTCGCTTCATCAGGTCTTCTAAAGCCTCATTGGTCAGCTCTCTCTTGCTCTCTCTCCCTCCAGATTTGGCAAGGAAGGAGTAACAGCTATCCTCACTTCGGGCTCTGCCTCTGGCCTGAAAATAAAAAAAATCCACACAAGAATAAACCAAGGGCAGATTGGCCATAGGGCTCACAGGAAGATTCCGAGTAGGCCGCTGCATCTGTGGGGCCTGTTTTGTGAATTGTCATGTGGCACCCCCCCAGTGATGCTGCCATGGCTGCACGGTATGTTATACCTCTTGTGCTGTCCATGTCGGGCCACTTCTACAAAATTTTACAGGGCCCCTCTCAACAGACCCCACCCCCTCATCAGACCACACCCCCAGTAGGTTGCTTCCATAAATGTCTGGGGTTGGTTTTCCATCCCAATCTGCTTCTGGTATGAACTCCAATTTAAACCCTTCAATATGTGCTAGAAGCTGAAGCAAACAATGATGTCTGCTTTTGTTCTCTAAACCTGATACTGATGGTCGCGATAGGGGACATCAATTGAATATTGCCCCTGCGATCTCCAGTCACTTTATACGGGAGATTGGGCGGGCGATAACAATTGAATCCCCCCCTATGTTGTAGGGAAATATAGATTGTAAGCACCACTGGGGCAGGGACTCGTGAATAAGTAAAAAAATCTCTGTAAAGCACTGTGTAATAGGTGTGCTCTAAATGATATAAATGTTAATAAATGAAAGCCAGCGACAGCTTTCCGGAGTGTTTAAGAAATAGCATGGTGGTAAATGAAGCACCGCAATTTCCTTATCGTTATTACCATCTAAGAATGGCGACAGCAGGGGCCGTATTAGAAAACATCCTTTATTTTATAGTTGTTTTTTTTTTAAATAAACTGATTATACAAAGCTTCTTATTTTTTTCTATTTTTCTTTATCATTCTATAATTTATATATATAATTGCTTTACTTTTTTGTGGAAAGTGTCCCTAAAATTTTAATGGTAAATAGTGGGGATAGACAATTTTCTTTTTATGTTCAAAATCTCTACGATTATCAAAAATAGATGAACAGAACCACAATCCTCTGAGCGACTCTCACTTGTCTCCGCTGGGCCTTTAATCCATTAGATTATAACGGTCATAAGAAGTTTAAAATATGTTGCAGATGCCCATGGGATTTAAATGTGAATCACATAATAAACGTAGATGGATCCTAATAGCTATAAATGCCTTTGGTATTCAACTTCATGCATAATCACTGATGAATATTGTTCCATTTATTACAATATAACATTGGCATGTCATATTATAAATGGGATGTAGTTGGGATTCCTGCGCATGTGATCCCATTACTCAGAATGTGGGCGCCGGAATCCCGACACCTCTCATAATACCGATGTCGGCATCCCGACAGGCGGGATCCCAAACCCAAGTATCCCGGGGAGGTTAGGATTAGGCTGCGTGGGGGAGGGTTAGGTTTAGGTTGCGAAGGGAGGGTTAGGTTTAGGCTGCGTGGGAGAGGGTTAGGTTTAGGTTGTGGGGGGAGGGTTAGGTTTAAGCTGCGGGGGGGGGGGGGGGGGGAGGCTAGGGTTAAGCTGCTGGAACCATGGGTTAGGTCTAGGCTGCGGTGAGGAGGGCTAGGGTTAAATAGAGGATTAGGCTTTGCTGCCTCCTGCACCCGTCAGCATTTGGTCGGTATTATGAAAGCCGGCACCCCGACTGCCGGAATACTGTACCCAACGCATATTAATGAGTCACATGTCATCTGTGTTAGGGGATGTGTTACAATGACAAAAAGCTTGAGAACCTCCGGATTTGGAAATGAAGAGTACACTAATGAAGGTAACTCCTATAAGCAGTCTTTTAACAAGAACATACCTGTACCATAGCAATTTCATTGGTCATCAGGCTATACCGTACAACAACATTGCACTCTGGGATATCCAGCCCCTCCTCAGCAACACTTGTTGAGATGAGCAGATTCAGAGCACCCTGGCGAAATTTTTCAATGACTTCCTGTTGCTGATTCTGGGAACCGGAAAGAAAGGTGATTTAAAGCTGGATTCACACTATAAGATTATCTGTCCAATCTTTCTGGTTGGAACGAAAATCTAATAATGTATGGGAGCTAATGACAATTGACCATTTGCTCCCAAACAATGGAAAACAGACAAAAAAGGACGCTTAGACAAATGTAAACAATTTATCCGAACAACAATTTTTGTTCATTTTCCAGCTCTTGAGAACATATGGTTGTCATTTGCTCCCAGATTTGCACTCCAACCAGAAAGATTGAACAGATAATCTCATAACATGTATCCAGCTTTAAAGGAAAAAGTAAAGTTCAATAAACTGAAAAGAAGAAAATAATTTTAAATAACAATAGTAATTCAGACCTGATCGCAGCAGCAAACTTTTTCTCTAATGGGCAAAACCATGTGCAGTGCAGGTGGGGCAGATATAACGTGCAGAGAGAGCTAGGGGGCATACACACGGGGCGACTTGTGCTGTGTGCTAAGTGATCTAGGTTAGCACAGATCGCTAAGCACACATCGCTATACACACAGTGATCTGTGCTAACCAGTGTTCTTTATGCACATGCTAGTCGATCTAACTAGATATTGTCTGCATGTGCTAAAGATCTGAGCAGGCGATGGCGACGCACGGGATCGCGCATCGCCATCGCTATGGGGTGTACACATGGAGCGTTCCGTGCTTAATTTCTAAGCGATCTAGAAAGATTGATTAGAAAATAGGCAAAAATCGCCCCGTGTGTATGTCCCAAAAGAATTGAGTGGGTGTGTTCAAACTGAAATCTAAATTGCAGTGTAAAAATAAAGCAGCCAGTATTTACCCTGCACAGAAACAAAATAACCCACCCAAATCTAACTTTCTCTCTGCACATGTTACATCTGCCCCACCTACAGTGCACATGGTTTTGCCCATTAGAGAAAGATTTTGCTGCCGCGATCACGTCTGAATCAGGCCCTATGTACAATACAAAAGTGCTGATATCAGTTCTGAGAAAGATTCTGCTCAAAAAGTTTTTGTTTGGTTTGGAAACAATATAGCAGCTGTTTCAGTTTAATACATGCCAATACATGATTTGTCTGACATGGTGAATGATACATTTTTTTTGAAAATGCATACAAATTTATGTTACCTATGAAAAGGTTAACTTGAAATAGAATATATACTAGGTCACCTATACACCATGGAGGCAGTCATTTGGGCTGACCCAGATGTAGCATATTTATTTGCTAGGAAACTAGTGATTACATTTCTTGAGGTACTGAATCCAAGTGAATTGGTAGGTTACAGCCTCATGAATAATAGTTTAGCTAAAAAATGAGATGCCTTCACTTTGTGTACGTGACCGCTGTTTCTGTTATTTCATCTAATATTACCAACACACATACAAGGGCCTAGTTATTAAGAAACGTAGGCCCAGATTTATCAAGCCTTGGAGAGTGATAAATTGCATGGTGATAAAGTACCAGCTAATCAGCTTCTAACTGCCATGTCACAGGCTATGTTTGAAAAATGACAGTTAGGAGCTGATTGGTTGGCACTTTATCACCGTGCTATTTATCACTCTCCAAGGTTTGATAAATCTGGGTTACTTAACATCTGTTCTTACCACTACTTGCAGCAATAACAAATTAATTAACAGGGCAATTTACAATTGAGGTCATGCTGCGACAGCGAATCCAATAGGAGGCTGTTCTGGCAATAACTCATAAAGGGCTAGATGCATCATCGCTTGGAAAGTGATAAAATGGAGAGTGAGAAAGTACCAGCCAATCAGGTCCTAACTGCCACATCACAGGCTGTGTTTGAAAAATGGCAGTTAGGAGCTGATTGGCTGGTACTTTTTCACTCTCCATTTTATCACTTTCCAAGCGATGATGCATCTGGCCCAAAACCTCCTTCATTGATTGGTTATGACAGTGTCGCAGAAGGTGTTTGTACTGGCCATCCTCGGCCATCAGATAACACATATGCACAGTCCAGACTGCGAGGGATTCAATGATCAATCATATTTGGATATATCAATATAAATAAGAATTTACTTACCGATAATTCTATTTCTCGGAGTCCGTAGTGGATGCTGGGGTTCCTGAAAGGACCATGGGGAATAGCGGCTCCGCAGGAGACAGGGCACAAAAGTAAAGCTTTTACAGGTCAGGTGGTGTGTACTGGCTCCTCCCCCTATGACCCTCCTCCAGACTCCAGTTAGGTACTGTGCCCGGACGAGCGTACACAATAAGGGAGGATTTTGAATCCCGGGTAAGACTCATACCAGCCACACCAATCACACCGTACAACTTGTGATCTAAACCCAGTTAACAGTATGATAACAGAGGAGCCTCTGAAAGATGGCTTCCTAAACAATAACCCGAATTAGTTAACAATAACTATGTACAAGTATTGCAGATAATCCGCACTTGGGATGGGCGCCCAGCATCCACTACGGACTCCGAGAAATAGAATTATCGGTAAGTAAATTCTTATTTTCTCTATCGTCCTAAGTGGATGCTGGGGTTCCTGAAAGGACCATGGGGATTATACCAAAGCTCCCAAACGGGCGGGAGAGTGCGGATGACTCTGCAGCACCGAATGAGAGAACTCCAGGTCCTCCTTTGCCAGGGTATCAAATTTGTAAAAATTTACAAACGTGTTCTCCCCTGACCACGTAGCTGCTCGGCAGAGTTGTAATGCCGAGACCCCTCGGGCAGCCGCCCAAGATGAGCCCACCTTCCTTGCGGAATGGGCCTTAACAGATTTAGGCTGTGGCAGGCCTGCCACAGAATGTACAAGTTGAATTTTGTTACAAATCCAACGAGCAATCGACTGCTTAGAAGCAGGTGCACCCAACTTGTTGGGTGCATACAGTATAAACAGCGAGTCAGATTTTCTGACTCCAGCCGTCCTTTAAATGTATATTTTTAAGGCTCTGACAACGTCCAACAACTTGGAGTCCTTCAAGTCGTCTGTAGCCGCAGGCACTACAATAGGCTGGTTCAGGTGAAACGCTGATACCACCTTAGGGAGAAAATGCGGACGCGTCCGCAGCTCTGCCCTATGTCGAATGGAAAATTAAATAAGGGCTTTTATAAAACAAAGCCGCCAGTTCAGATACTCTCCCGGCCGAAGCCAGGGCCAGTAACATAGTCACTTTCCATGTGAGATATTTCAAATCCACATTCTTTAGTGGTTCAAACCAATTGGATTTGAGGAAATCTAAAACTACATTTAGATCCCACGGTGCCACCTTAGGCACCACAGGAGGCTGTATATGCAGTACTCCTTTGATAAAAATCTGGACCTCAGGGACTGAGGCCAATTCTTTTTGGAAGAATATTGATAGGGCCGAAATTTGAACCTTAATAGATCCCAATTTGAGACCCATAGACAATCCTGATTGCAGGAAATGTAGGAAAACGACCCAGTTGAAATTCCTCCATCGGAGCACTCCGCTGCTCGCACCACGCAACATATTTTCGCCAAATACGGCGATAATGCTTCGCGGTGACTTCCTTCCTTGCCTTTATCAAGGTAGGAATGACTTCTTCTGGAATGCCTTTTCCTTTTAGGATCTGGCATTCAAACGCCATGCCGTCAAACGCAGCCGCGGTAAGTCTTGAAAAAGACAAGGACCCTGCTGAAGCAGGTCCCTTCTCAGAAGTAGAGGCCACGGATCGTCCGTGACCATCTCTTGAAGTTCCGGGTACCAAGTCCTTCTTGGCCAATCCGGATCCACTAGTCTTACTCCTCTTTGCCGTATAATCTTCAATACCTTTGGTATGAGAGGCAGAGGAGGAAACACATATACCGACTGGTACACCCAAGGTGTTACCAGCGCGTCCACAGCTATTGCCTGCGGATCTCTTGACCTGGCGCAATACCTGTCCAGTGTTTTGTTGAGGCGAGACGCCATCATGTCCACCATTGGTTTTACCCAACGGTTTAATAGCATGTGGGAAACTTCTGGATGAAGTCCCCACTCTCCCGGGTGAAGGTCGTGTCTGCTGAGGAAGTCTGCTTCCCAGTTGTCCACGCCCGGGATGAATACTGCTGACAGTGCTATCACGTGATACTCCGCCCAGCGAAGGATCCTGGCAGCTTCTGCCATTGCCCTCCTGCTTCTTGTGCCGCCCTGTCTGTTTACATGGGCGACTGCCGTGATGTTGTCCGACTGGATCAACACCGGTCTTCCTTGAAGCAGAGGTTCCGCCTGGCTTAGAGCATTGTAGATTGCTCTTAGTTCCAGAATGCTTATGTGAAGAGACTTTTTCAAGCTCGACCACACTCCCTGGAAATTTCTTCCCTGTGTGACTGCTCCCCAGCCTCTCAGGCTGGCATCCGTGGTCACCAGGATCCGATCCTGCATGCCGAATCTGCGGCCCTCCAATAGATGAGCCTCCTGCAACCACCACAGAAGGGATACCCTTGTCCTCGGCGACAGGGTTATCCGCAGGTGCATCTGAAGATGCGACCCTGACCATTTGTCCAACAGATCCCTTTGCATGGAATCTGCCGAAAGGGATTGCTTCGTAAGAAGCTACCATTTTTTCCCAGGACTCTTGTGCATTGATGTACAGACACCTTTCCTGGTTTTAGGAGGTTCCTGACCCGGTCAGATAACTCCTTGGCTTTTTCTTCGGGAAGAAAAACCTTTTTCTGAACTGTGTCCAGAATCATCCCCAGGAACAGCAGACGAGTTGTTGGCATTAATTGGGATTTTGGAATATTCAGAATCCATCCGTGCTGCTTTAGCACCTCTTGAGATAGTGCTAAACCCATCTCTAGCTGTTCTCTGGACTTTGCCCTTATTAGGAGATCGTCCAAGTATGGGATAATTAATACGCCTTTTCTTCGAAGAAGAAATATTATCTCGGCCATTACCTTTGTAAAGACCCGAGGTGCCGTGGACAAACCAAACGGCAGCGTCTGAAACTGATAGGGACAGTTTTGTACAACGAACCTGAGGTACCCCTGGTGTGAAGGGTAATTGGAACGTGGAGATACGCATCCTTGATGTCCAAGGATACCATAAAGTCCCCTTCTTCCAGGTTCGCTATCACTGCTCTGAGTGACTCCATCTTGAACTTGAACTTCTTTATGTACAGGTTCAAGGACTTCAGATTTAGAATAGGCCTTACCGAGCCATCCGGCTTCGGTACCACACAAAGAGTGGAATAATACCCCTTCCCTTGTTGTAGAAGAGGTACCTTGACTATCACCTGCTGAGAATACAGCTTGTGAATGGCTTCCAAAACCGTCTCCCTTTCTGAGGGGGACGTTGGTAAAGCAGACTTCAGGAAACGGCGAGGTGGCTCTGTCTCTAATTTCAACCTGTACCCCTGAGATATTATCTGCAGGATCCAGGGATTTACCTGCGAGTGAGCCCACTGCGCGCTGTAATTCTTGAGACGACCGCCTACCGCCCCCGAGTCCGCTTGCGAAGCCCCAGCGTCATGCTGAGGCTTTTGTAGAAGCCGGGGAGGGCTTCTGTTCCTGGGAAGGAGCTGCCTGTTGCTGTCTCTTCCCTCGTCCTCTGCCTCGTGGCAGATATGAATAGCCCTTTGCTCTCTTATTTTTAAAGGAACGAAAGGGCTGCGGTTGAAAGGTCGGTGCCTTTTTCTGTTGGGGAGTGACTTGAGGTAGAAAGGTGGATTTCCCGGCCGTAGCCGTGGCCACCAAATCCGATAGACCGACCCCAAATAACTCCTCTACGCATCGCCTGTCCACTGTCGTGTCCATAAAGCTCTTCTGGCCGAAATGGACATAGCACTTACCCGTGATGCCAGTGTGCAGATATCTCTCTGTGCATCACGCATATAAAGAAATGCATCCTTTATTTGTTCTAACGACAGTAAAATATTGTCCCTGTCCAGGGTATCAATATTTTCGATCAGGGACTCTGACCAAACTACCCCAGCACTGCACATCCAGGCAGTCGCAATAGCTGGTCGTAGTATAACACCTGCATGTGTGTATATACCTTTTTGGATATTTTCCATCCTCCTATCTGATGGATCTTTAAGTGCGGCCGTCTCAGGAGAGGGTAACGCCACTTGTTTTGATAAGCGTGTTAGCGCTTTGTCCACCCTAGGAGGTGTTTCCCAGCGCTCCCTAACCTCTGGCGGGAAAGGGTATAAAGCCAATAACTTCTTTGAAATTAGCAGTTTTTTATCGGGGCACCCCACGCTTCATCACACACGTCATTTAATTCTTCTGATTCGGTAAAAACTACTGGTAGTTTTTTCACATCCCACATAATACCCTGTTTAGTGGTACCTGTAGTATCAGCTAAATGTAACATCTCCTTTATTGCCAAAATCATATAACGTGTGGCCCTACTGGAAAATACGGTTGATTCGTCACCTTCACCACCGGAATCAGTGCCTGTGTCTGGGTCTGTGTCGACCGACTGAGGCAAGGGGCGTTTTACAGCCCCTGACGGTGTTTGAGGCGCCTGGACAGGCACTAATTGAGTGTCCGGCCGCCTCATGTCGGCAAACGACTGCTTAAGCGAGTTGACGCTATCCCGTAATTCCACAAATAAAGGCATCCATTCTGGTGTCGACCCCCTAGGAGGTGACATCCTCATATTTGGCAATTGCTCCGCCTCCACACCAATAACGTCCTCATACATGTCGACACACACGTACCGACACACAGCAGACACACAGGGAATGCTCTATACGAAGACAGGACCCACTAGCCCTTTGGGGAGACAGAGGGAGAGTCTGCCAGCACACACCAAAAAGCGCTATATATGACAGGGATAGCCTTATGATTAAGTGCTCCCTTATAGCTGCTTTTATATTAATATATTGCCATTTATTTTGCCCCCCCTCTCTGTTATACCCTGTTTCTGTAGTGCAGTGCAGGGGAGAGACCTGGGAGCCTTCCTGACCAGCGGAGCTGTGACAGAAAATGGCGCCGTGTGCTGAGGAGATAGGCCCCGCCCCTTTTTCGGCGGGCTCGTCTCCCGCTATTTAGTACATTTAGGCAGGGGTAAATATCTCCATATAGCCTCTGGGGCTATATGTGAGGTATTTTTAGCCTTTTTAAAGGTCTTCATTTGCCTCCCAGGGCGCCCCCCCCCCAGCGCCCTGCACCCTCAGTGACTGCCGTGTGAAGTGTGCTGAGAGGAAAATGGCGCACAGCTGCAGTGCTGTGCGCTACCTTAAGAAGACTGCAGGAGTCTTCAGCCGCCGATTCTGGACCTCTTCTTGCTTCAGCATCTGTGAGGGGGCCGGCGGCGTGGCTCCGGTGACCATCCAGGCTGTACCTGTGATCGTCCCTCTGGAGCTTCATGTCCAGTAGCCAAGAAGCCAATCCATCCTGCACGCAGGTGAGTTCACTTCTTCTCCCCTCTGTCCCTCGTTGCAGTGATCCTGTTGCCAGCAGGAATCACTGTAAAATAAAAAACCTAAGCTAAACTCTCTAAGCAGCTCTTTATGAGAGCCACCTAGAATTGCACCCTTCTCGGCCGGGCACAAAAATCTAACTGGAGTCTGGAGGAGGGTCATAGGGGGAGGAGCCAGTACACACCACCTGACCTGTAAAAGCTTTACTTTTGTGCCCTGTCTCCTGCGGAGCCGCTATTCCCCATGGTCCTTTCAGGAACCCCAGCATCCACTTAGGACGATAGAGAAATAATAATAATTGTCATAAACATGCAGAACTGCGTTTTTTCAGGAGAGGTCAGCCTAACAAATAGGCCCGCTAATCTAACACCTATCTCAATTTCTTTTTCCTTGTGCTATACCTCAGTCCACATTTTTCACGGAGGACTGAGGTATAGCACTATTCAAGAGCTGTGTCGTGATACAGTACATTAGGTTTGGGTGGCTCCAGATTAAACATGTGTTTCAGGACTTCAATATACAGTAGACTAACTTTGGAATAATGCTATGTGCTCTCTAATGGTGTTTGTCAGCTGAAATACTGAAGACTAGGGAGAACAGGAAGGTGGGATATGGAAGTAATGGAGCCCTTTCCTACTACCTGGGCATAGTCCATGGGTACACGGAAGAGTTCTGTCTGGTCCATGTTGTACTTAAGGGCATCACAAAAATGAATTTGCCTGTGGTAACTTGGCAGCATACGTTCAACATTAAATTGCAGCTAAATTTCATATCACAAAATATTTTGTTATTCTATTATTTTTTGTCAGTGTCGCCTTGTTTCTCCCTGCCCCTTGTCTACTCTACAATATACATGAACTATTTATATATATCAAATGCATAAGTTGTCAACTGTTCTTGAGTTATGATATGACTCCAACACATAACTTCTGTGTCATCACCACCAGACTTATGCAACCAACTTTTTTTCTTTATAGAGAGAAAGGAAATAACAATGGCAGCTTTACAGGTAACCATCTGAGCAGTGGCTACAAAGGGCCTCCAGACACTGAACAATGTTTTGACACAATGTTTAGTACAGTGGGGGAAATCGGCAGAACGATGATTTGAAGGATCAAACATGTTGGAAAATCAAAACCAATGATCACAACCAGCGTTGTACCATTGTCCAGCTTGGCACGATTAGCACCGATGTACCAGGAATGATAATAATCCTTTAGAACTAGTTTGCATTGGCATTATATATTTAATAAGCTAGTGCACCCCAAACAAGGCAACTGCTTTTCTCTTTCCTACTGATCAAACTGTACCTGGGCAGTACTTCCCATTACATCACTGAGAGGTGATTATTTAGATGCCATTTTTATATGCTACATCAACTGATATTTTCTCTGTTCCTTTTCCTCCTAGTTCTAATACCTGTGTCATGTGTTTGCTCTGATTGCTGTATCCAGCTCCAGTCAATGGTGCAGTCTTTAGATTCAAATCTTTGAGAGAAGCATTATCAATAATCCACTTGTGCAGGTAATGGGTGCATTGTCTCGTACGTGTGAAGATGATCCCGCGAAAGTTGGAGGAGGACTGGAAATTATCCTTCAAAATGTCCTCCAGTCTCTGCAACTTGGGGTCTTCATACCTCTTTTTTCCACAAATGTCTATTAGTATGTCACTGTTCACTGTAAAGACACATAAAATATTGAAATAACGAAGCAGTAACCTTGTTAGACTGGAACATGAAGGGCCCAGCAGGGAAATGCAGTGGGTGTGGCCAGTCATCAGAGTATGCTGGTAACAGGACAATGACCATGGGAAGCCAAGATGTCATTGCAGCTTGACTTTGTGCCCTACGTGGGGGACTTGGTTCAATTATGGCTCCCCACTGTTACCATAGGCTGCTGGGGGCCCATCATCATCTGAGGTACACTGAGGATTTCTCTGCTATGCTGGCGGGCATATATGACACTGAGCAGTAATGATTTGCAACCAAAGTCTTGTGGACCATGGAAGTAATTAATAGGGTTCCAGCAATGCTTTTGTAGAAAAGAGTTTCCTAGAACACAGGGAAAATCAGTGTACTGTTTATGACCTATTACGAACAGCTGCATAAACCAAAGAGTTGATATATCTTAACACACGGTCCATAGATGGCAAATACTAATAGCATGTAATACTTGCCACTAACTTATTGGTAATATGTAAATGATTAGATTCATGTCATGAGAGGAAATCATGTTATTAAATTAAATGATGTTATTTTATTATTAAAGTTCTAATGGGCAACGTCTTAGATTACAATATTGACATATTGGATTTCTGAACTATCCTCACAGCTGCTCTACCAGGTGCCAGGCATTGGTGGTGAATGGGCATCAATCTGGGAACAGAGGCTGAAGATAACTTGTATTAAGTGCCACTGTCACCAACTCAGTATTACTTATTTCTTCCATTTTTAAAAACATTCTGACACTACACCAGCTGTATAATAGTGTCTGTCTCTGATTGGATCTGAAGCACTACAGACCTTTAATAAGAACCTTGAATGTGTGGACTTAACAAATGATTATATGAGTGATAATATTAACATTTGTAAAAGCACGGGACTCTAATTTACCTTCTAATATAAATTCATGTTATAACCTACAACACGTTATATCATCAGTATCGGAATTTGGGGTGGTATGGTGGAGAAGTCAGATATTATTTTATGCTGGGACAAGCGCTTCACATTTTGCCAGAGGTCCACATAGCACAGACAGATTTCCACTGTTCAGGTACTATGGCTGGGAAATATCATTTTTAATTAATTTTCTACAAAATGAAATTGTCCTCTGAATCTCCCATGCAAAGGATTCTCTCTCACACACAGACAGCTAGCCATACATAGTGCCTCATTCACACCGGCTTGTTGTATTTTTATTTAAAGTGAGTATACTGTTCAACCCTAATACTACATACATGCAGGCATTTAATATCACTGTAGTATATTGTCTGCAGTGGCAGCATAGATGTATAATATAATGGGAATAATTTACCCAATACTGTAAAATAGTATATATTTACAAAATATATTTATATAAATTCATGTCGTTGGTTTGTTATAATATTATATACTATACTACTGATTCGTACCATGGAATAACTGGCAGAGGAAGATATCTGTGGGGTCATCTGAATTTTTGATAAATTTTTCCTCTATGTAGAAGACATCCAGGAAGTCATAGGCATCCTTCATTCTTACAGTGTCATGGATGAACAGGGCGTCATTGTATTTGCGTAGATGCAGTGCACACGTCCGTTTCATCCTGTTAGATTCCACTGCCGCTAAAATATAAGGCAAACAAAGTTTGGGTTGTTTTTTTTTATATTTTTTTTTTTAAGCAAAAGACTGTATGCAATTCCACAGATATAAATGTATGAGTTAAGCATAGGAAATATTACATATAGCGAGAAGTAATACACTGTGAAACACCAGATGCATTTCCAGAAGCAACCGTTACAATATACAGCTGTCTATTTAATTAAAGACTTGCATAAGAGATCAGCACATACAAAATACTTGAACAGCGGTGTAAGTTCGGCACAGTTAAAGAACAAAAATGGGAAAAAAGGAGTGGACCAAAGTAAAAGAAAAGGGTGTGTCTGACACTCACCCGCTAGGCAATGTAATAGGGGGATCACCCAGAAGAATTTGTGTTTCGTACCACTGTGTCAGACGTATACTAGGATAGATCTGAGATTGCATCTGAGTTGGCAAAGTTGCAAAAAAACTTTTCCATGTTTCAAAAAAGTAAAGGACCATCTTCTCATTATTAACCAACCTCTCAACCCAGTCCATTCAGAAAATAAAAGTGTGTTTTTCCTTATATTATTGAAAATTTATAGGGGTTGGGTGTATCCAATCTTGCAGAATGGTCTTTTTTGCCGCAGTGCTTATGGCAAGCAGTAGTTTTCTACTGCCTGTGGTAAGTCTCTGCCCCCTCAGAAAAATGCCCAAAACGGCTCACTCTGGAGTAAAAGGAGGGTAAGGCTTCTCACCTTACCCTCCTTCAGAGGCCTTGAACCACTGCACACTCCCAGAGGCAGTGATAAAGATCAGCCTCCTCTTTGGCACATCTAGGGCAGATATGAGAATCAGATAAGCAGCTGATTCCCAAAATAAAAAGCAGCACAGCACATCTTTGTGCTACTGCACATCAAGTTATGCACTGTGGTTCACAACCCAAATTATAATGACATGGTCTATGGGGGGAGCTTATCAAAGCTTGGAGAGATTTGGGGCTAAATGTAATAGCTTCTGAATTGCCAGAGATGTGAGACTTTGTGCGAGTCTGACCAATTTTTTAAAGGAGCAATCATTTACATGGCAAACCAGGTTAGCTTTAATAAAAATAGGATGACTAACACAAAGTAGCTAACACATAGCACCTCCAGCAACTCAGAGGCTATTACGTTTAGCCGCTGTACGAGTGAAGAAAGATGAAGTGGAGAGAGATAAAGTACCAACATTCAGCTTGTGTCATTTTACTGGCTATGTGGTAAATGTATGAAACGACAATATGGGGGAGAGGGGGAAGAGGTATCAAAGCACGTTATGTGCGCTGATACCACTTCCCCCCCATGTATTAATGCGCCAGTCTGTGACAGGGGCGCTTGCACGCTGATGTGCAGGGCAATGTATGAACTGTCAGCAGCGCCGACCATTCCGACACCTGCAGCTGCATGGTGTCAATGACCTATCACCACAGCAGGGACAGCTCTGACCCTGGCTGTGGTGGGTGCCAGCTCCAGGATGCACATGGGAGATCTCACGATAATAGCGAGATCCCACACATGCGCAGTGTAGCCAGCCGGAGGAGAGACACAGCGCATCAACACTAAGCTGATTCACTGTGTTCTCAGATGGGCATTGCCGGAGGCGGGAGTTTTCTCTCCCCTGCTCTGACAGACAAGATGATAATACATCTTGTCAATGTACCTTCCTGCTTCACCTCTGTAATGAGGTGAAGCAGGAAGTGCTATAGAGGCACAATCCGTGCCGCTATAATACATCTGCCCCTGTGTTTGAAAAATGACATTTAGAAGTGGATTGGTTGCTACATTATCTCTCTTCAAGCTTTGATATATCCTGAGCCCCATTGTGCTCATTTATGAAGTTTCTCAGGAAGATGAAGCAATATTAAATGAGCTGTTATTTAATGTGCCATATTTATTGATTTCCTAATTTAAATAGGTTGGTTTATGAGAACCAAAATAAATGCTTGTTTTACAGTCTGCACTTAGCTGAGCTAATGGCATCCACAGGGACATGTCTACTATTTAATAATCATAATAATAATATTGATAATCACAGCTGATTGGAGGAAACCGCTCCATCACTGCACGCAACTCTTTGCAGGATTTGGTAGGATTATAAAGTGGATCTTATGTCTATCATTAATAAGTACCTACAGTAGCTTTCTCTAAAATATGGGATCCCTGGTCTTCATATTTTGATGACCCTCCCCTATTCATTTAAGTCTCTGGCATCCCATTTGGGGCTTCTATCTTCAGTCCTCCTTCTACTCGCTTCCTCTCTCATGTGGACTGCCATCCGAAAACCATACTCTATACATTATTATAAAATAAAATTTGGAATAATACTGTCAATAATGTTTTGTGTGACCTGCATTTTGTATCTCTTTGCCCCCTTGTTTGCCCTTCGGGGTATTTGGTCTTCCTATCTACACTTTTTACCATGTTTTCTATACAGTACATTGATGATCACTCTGCTTATGTCTATTGTTGTTCCATTTAATAAATTAATACTTTTAAAAAAATGTTTCTTTTGGCTTTTTTCTTCCTCTCTGCTGCCATTGAGCCTGATACAGGTTTGTAAACAAAGCAAAAAAGCACACAATTGGACAATACCATGTTGCACTGCAGGTGGGGTAGGTGTAACATGTGCAGAGATTGGATGGAGTATGTCAAAACTGAAATCTGACTTGCAGTGTAAAATGAAAGCTGTGTAACATTTGTGGGCTATATGAAAAAGCAGCCAATGTTTACCCTGCACAGAAACAATATAACCCACTCATATCTAACTCTCTCTGCACATGTTACAACTGCCCTACCTGCAGTGCAACATGGTTTTGACCAGTTGTGTGCTTTTTCCTTTGCTTACAAATCTGAACTGGGCCCATTATCCACAGCTTTAGAGAATTGATCACTGTCTGAATGCTCTTCATGAGCTCTGAAGTACTTCTGCTGCTACTGCTACTACTCATATCTTACTTAGCACGGTGCACAGCATGCTGACCGGCGCCTCCCCCCATTCAACAAGCAGAAATTCCGAACGCATCGCAATTTCTGCTTGTTAGCAAAAATTGAGGAAGCCTGCAGGAGGCACACCGCCATATTCTTGATCGTGGCGGCTGCGTGTGATATCACACAGCCATCGTAATCACACCCCGGCACGCCCCTGTTTGACCGCCTTTGCCCCCCCATTCGTGTCACACCGCCCCCCGCAACGCTCTGTCTTCGCCCTGGAAACGGAGCGTTGCTACACTCCCCCCCCCCCCCTTCGACCACCTCTGCCTGATTGACAGAAAACGGCAATCGCATTTTCTGCTCCCCCCCGCAGACAGTGCAGACGCATGCGCAGTATGGGTGCTGCGCTGCTGCGCACTGTAATAATTCCGGTTGGATCGCTATTTGCGATCCAACCTGAATTAGCCCCATGGTTTAGTATATTAAGGGGTCTATTTACTAAGTCTCAGACGGAGATAAGTGCACAGAGATAAAGTACCAGCCAACCAGCTACTAACTGTCATGTCACAGGCTGTGTTTGAAAAATGACAGTTAGGAGCTGGTTGGCTGGTGCTTTATCTCCGTGCACTTTATCTCCATCTAAGGCTTAGTAAATAGACCTCTAATTTACCTAAAGAGCAAGACGTAATGTATAGAAAAGCTTGTGTCATTTTGGCAATGAGTTAAAAATATAAAATTCACCTTCTTTCTCCATCTCTACCACTTTCTGTTCATACATCTGCGTGCCAAATTCTGGGTTAATGAAACCAGTTTCACCGAGATATTCATGTATGGCTTTCATGAGCTCCTTCAACTTATTCCCAAAAGGATCCTAGATCAAGGCAATATTGTTTCAATTATTAATTAGTAAATATAAAGCACCAACATGGGGTTTGAGTCTGAGTAGCATACAAGGATGAATATGGCCTCATCTGGTGATTTCCTGCAAACTGCGCATGCGTCACAGGCTACATGAACATCTCTAGGAACTTAGGAGCCATTCTGACTCATGGGAGGCAAGTGTGTGTGTTGTGGGCGGTTCCGGTATGAATGGTCGACCATGTTATGGTCGACAGTAATTAGGTCGACCACTATCGGTCGACATTGACATGGTCGACATGGACACATGGTCGACACATGAGAAAGGTCGACACATGAAAAGGTCGACATGAGTTTAACTTTTTTTGTGTCGTTTTTTGCGTAAAGTGACTGGGAACCCCAATTAGTGCACCGCGTCCCCTCGCATGGCGTGCGAAGCGCGCCATGCTTCGGGCATGGTGCCTTTGCTCCGCTACCGCTTCGCTCGGCACAGATTACCGTTCCAATCGTAGTCCACGTGGATCGTAAAGTATGGAAAAGTTCCCCTAAAGAAAAATAAAGTGAAAAAACCTCATGTCGACCTTTTCATGTGTCGACCTTTCATGTGTCGACCATGTGTCCATGTCAATGTCGACCAATAGTGGTCGACCTAATGACTGTCGACCATAACATGGTCGACCATGTGAACGGATACCGTTGTGGGCATGTGGCTACAGTTGAGACCTATTCTGAGTAATGTGTATGCACAGTGCACACCATTCTCAGTTGTATATCCTATATCTACTAAGGGGTCGGTGTAAGTGCTGTTGATATTGATAATGGAAGCTCTTGCGGCTGCAGGGTTGGGGGCACGGCAATCACTTACATGCATACGACTCTGAATGCAGGTGGATATTTGCATAGAACTTATAATCGCTGTAGGTGTTCGTAATTGCGCCTACATTACATGCTACTCAAAATGATGCCCACAGACTGCAGTATTTTACAAAATGTGTGAAATGGCAATGTAATTGTAATGCACACCTAACATAAAATGTACACTGACCCAAGAGGTGTAGTGATCCATATACATTTAAAGTCTAACCATTGCCTCGATATGTTGTAGGCAGCAATTTGTTGAGGTGGATCAATATTACTGGGAAGAAAGAATGGGGCAGATGTATTAAGCTTGGAGAAGTGGTACAGCAGTGATAAGTGCAAGGTGATAAAGCACCAGCCAATCATTACAGGTTTGAAAAATGACAGGAGCTGGCTGGCTGGTGCGTTATCACTTTCCACTTATCACTGCTTTGTCACTTATCACTGCTTTATCACTTCTCCAGGCTTAATACATCTGCCTCATTGTTTGTTCCCTAGAAACTAAGGGGCTCATTTATCAACGAGTGATATAACTGCAAGAAGGGGGGGGGGGTAGGTTTAGGCACCACTGGTGAAGGTAAGGGTTAGGCTGCGGGGAGGGGAGGGTTAGGTGGCAATGGAGGGGGGAGGTAAGTATACTTACCTTCCCCTGTTGGGATTCAGATCATTGGGATGCCGCGCTCGGTATTCTGACCGCTGGCATCCCGACCACCGGCAAATCAATCTCAATCCAACAGGAGCTGAACACATGACAGTTAGGAGCTGATTGGCTGGAGCACCATACACAAGAAGTTTTATCACTTATTAATAAATGAGACCCTAGGATCATCCTTGTGCAATTACTCCAGAGGTAGGGCTACAGCGCAGTACAACATTCAAATAGGGGAGCCACCTCAACTGCCACCAAATGTTATCCCAAACTGATTAATTTTTTTTTACTTTGACCTGCGCTACAGCCCCACCTGTATGTTGGTTAAAACCTTCCATAGTAAGGAGCGATGCATTTAAGCTGGCCTGGATGCTAATGGCGAACACTTTCAACACTTGCTTTGACTGCCTCATGTGTCTCCTAGCCCAAAGTATATCAAATTTCTCTAAATTCCATCAATTACTTTAAAAGTTATAAGAAAAACTTGGGGCCTATAGTGAGTAAAGCACCCTGTACTTCAGTACTGGAGTGGTGGGTGTTTTGCTGGGCGCCATTGCTCCACATTACACTTGTGGGTGTAGAGTGTAGAGAAAATGGATTTTGGGAGGCTGTGTGGCCAGATCTAGGAGGGCTCAACATTGTTGTGTTCAGTCTCAATGAGTGCCCTTAACGAGTGTCAAATTAAAATGTAACCCGAAAAGGGGGCTTGGGTACATGAGAACAATATTCTGTGTTTGTTTGTGATTGAGTATCTCTGGAAATTTCCAACTTGTGTGACACTGTCCTACAATGTAAATGAAGAAAGAACATATGTGACACTTATGTGTGAGGGAACAGAACGAAATTTACTGGAGAGTATATATTAGATCAGTGATGGGGAACCTTTGGCACTCCAGCTGTTGTTGAATTAAACATCCCAGCATGTCCTGCTACAGTTTTGCTATTTGCTTATGCTAAAACTGTAGCAGGGCATGCTGGGATGTGTAGTTCAACAACAGCTGGAGTGCAAAGGTTTCCCATCACTGTATTAGGTGATTACGGGACTATTTTCCTATTTCAGCCTGGGCCAGAAATAAATTGGAGAGTGTGGATGTGTGTGGGAGGAACATACACAAGCACGTGATTAATCTTCCTGCTCACACACCCATTCTGCCACCATTTTAAATTGGCAAACAAAATAGATCTGCAGGTTATAACAATAGGTAGAGGGGCTCATTAGTAAAAACATTTTCCCTAGGTGATAGTGAAGCGTTATATTGATGATATCTTGAGAAAGTAAAACAAAATTACCTCAGTCCTTTCTGGTACAAGGTCATACTGCTTTTTGGGCTGCTTAGCCTTGGCTTCAAGGTCATCAATGTGGGTCTGAGGTGACATTATTTTCCAGGTATCAAGATTTGCACAGATCTGGAGAATATAAAAGTGTCATACAAGTTGGAAATAGTGTGGCTTGAAGAAACATTAGGTCCTTGACGGAGTTTATATTTCATCCCACCTGTAAAATGTGTTCTACTGCACTCTCAAACGTGGAAGCTCTCCCAGTCCCGGGGGAAGCTGTGAGTCCCAGAATTTGCGGGAGATTTTGATTTTCTTTGATCTTTTTTTCAAGGTATATGTGCATGAGCTTATTATAAACGCCATCTTTGTGAGTGTGGTGACACTCGTCTATGATTAGTAGGGTGAAATCTGTATGAGAGAATAAGTATTACCTATTTGACGAGCCAAAAACTGTCCATGCACTGCAGTGTACATTGTTTCTCTTATATACAGAGTAGAATTGGAAAACTGTTGCGTGTATATTTGTAGAAATATGTGGAGTCTGCTAAGAAATAGCTGAGTATCATATTAGCTGCCTTATTAACAACCCTTGGCAGGGTCCTAGTTCTATAGCAAGACATTCTCACCTGTCAGCTCCACATGTTTCTCCTCACTGTCACAGTTGATAGCATTTTGCAGGATCTGAGCAGTGCAGATTACGACATCATTTTGCTTTACTAAGTGAGCAAAGTGGGGCTTCTCCGTGTCCCCAGCCGTGGTGAGGATCTTATACTTGTTTTGGAGAAAAGGCTGAAACTCCTTGCTGTAATGCTGGTGTACCAGATGCACCTGGAACATTGAGGAGGAAGTGAGCTTGGTAAACCATCAAAGCATAACCTACTGAATGGTTATAGCACTCCTCACTTAACTCACTGCATATGCACACTCACACTCAATGTTTACATTGAAATAATCTCCATATCCAGTAGTTACGGTAGTGCAGTAGTGGACTAGTCAGGACTAAAGCAGTATTTCTCTTAATAGAGCCATATGAGCCACATTTTTCCCTGATCAATCTTATTTTTGCCACTGGAAACCAATATTCTTTTCTTCCTATTATTTAAACATAAATTTCATGGGACTATTTCTCTGCAGTTGTCTCAGAGAGGGAGGTGCGGCGTGGCTTTTATAGCACAGATGTATATTACAGGTTGAGTATCCCATATCCAAATATTCCGAAATACGGAATATTCCGAAATACAGACTTTTTTGAGTGAGTGTGATAGTGAAACCTTTGTTTTTTGATGGCTCAATGTACACACACTTTGTTTAATACACAAAGTTATTAAAAATATTGTATTAAATGACCCTCAGGCTGTGTATATAAGGTGTATATGAAACATAAATGAATTGTGTGAATAAAGACACGCTTTGTTTAATGCACAAAGTAATAAAAAATATTGGCTAAAATAACCTTCAGGCTGTGTGTATAAGGTGTATATGTAACATAAACGCATTCTGTGCTTAGATTTAGGTCCCATCGCCATGATATCTCATTACGGTAGGCAATTATTCCAAACTACGGAAAAATCCGACATCCAAAATACCTCTGGTCCCAAGCATTTTGGATACGGGATACTCAACCTGTACCTCGTATTTAAAGATGAAGCATGTAGACAAGTACAACCTATAGCAAGGACATTGACATTCCACTTATTTTAAAATTCTTGCTTATATATGCTCTCCTGTATCTCTTACTTAATGCAAAGCTTCTGTTTTCCTTCAGCTCTTTAATACCATGTAGATGTGTTTATTTCTGTAACCATGGCATACAGCACAAAGTTGCTCTCAGAATATAAGTATATCTTTTGCGAATAGTAAATCTGTGCTGTAACCCACAGCAATGAAAATCAAGTTGCCTGATGATATACAGCCAGGCCTAAAACGTAGAGAAGGTTGTTAAATTAGATATTAATTAAAAGTGCTGGGGACAAGTGCAACGAATTAGTTATCTAAACGTAGACACAGAGGTACAAAGGAAGGAGCAGGTACGAATTAGCCAGGCAAAGGCTTTTGTAGGGGCTCAGTAGGGCAGAAGAAGTATAACCATGACCCTCCCATATAGTGCCGCTATAGCTCTTTCTGCTTTGCCTCATTACCGAGGCAAAGCAGGAAGGTACAGTGATAAGATGTAAGAACATTTTGTTTGCTGGTGTCGGGGAGCAAAAACTACCCCCTCCGGCAATGCATGTTAGAAAGCACAGTGCATCAGCTTAGTGCTGATGCGCTGTATTTCTCCCCCTGGCCGGCTCCAGGGAGCATGCGCAAAATCTTGCTACTCTCGTGAGATCTCACATGCAGCCTGGAGCCGGCACCCACCACAGCTAAGGACAGAATTGTCTCTGCTGTGGAGATAGGGCAACGACATCTGCAGGTGTCTAAACCAATAGCTGCAGGTGTCAGAATAATCAGTATAACTGTCCGTTCTTACATTGCCCTGTACATCAGCATACTATCTTTTAGATAGCAGCGCCGATAATGAGAGGGGAAGCAGTATCAGCGCACATAGGGGGGAATTCAAATGTTTGCAAAGTCAGTTGGGTGTCTGTTTTTTTTAGATAGGAAAAAACAAACACCCAACTGACTTTTCAAACAATTGAATACCGCCCATTATGTGCACTGATACCTCTTTCCCCTTTATCACTCTCCAAGGACGGGATGTACTAAAGCGAAAATGCAGCTAGTGTGCATGCCACTGCAATAGTACTGAATGAGAGGGTATAGCCACACCCCATCCTCTGGCTACGCTTCCCATAGCACATGGGGTGCTGGAAGTCTCCACAGCCCTGGGTGAACAATGTCACTGTCAAGCCAGACAGTCCAGACGGTGGGAAATTTACATCTCTGCTATTAGGGGGGGGGGGGGGGGGGGGGGGGTTCAGACAGTGTGGCTAATTCACAAACACTGCATTTGTATACAAAATGGCCAATTGGCTTTTAACTGTCTAATGCACATTAGACAGTCAGGGAAACAAGTGTCTGATGTTGCTATGGCTTTGTCCATAATTTGGTGAGTGGAATAGGACGTCCATGATTCTCTGTCAAAATGGGGTTGTTGTTTTTTTCAAAGTTTAAAGATGTCCACTTCTTTATTTTATTCATATTATTTAATAATTTGATTAACTTCTTTTTTTATTATGATTAAAAAAGTTTAAGACTTTTTAACATTCTTTTATAGCACCAAGGGTTAATAAAATAACAGTATCTATTAAATGGTAACTAATAAACGGGTTATACCTGATAGGGACTGCTATTCTTCAGGCACAGCCTTCCGCATGCCACTAACCCACAATAACAGTTTTTAAAATTGAATGTTGACTACTTTAATATGATTATTTTTATACCATAACCTGCAAAATATCTCAGTTGGAGGAAGTAGAGGAAAAATTGTTGTTCTGCGCTACATCTTTCCAGGGCAAGGGTACTTATAAAACTGTACATGATTTTAATACGTTTATAAACTTTAAATAGTGTCAGTATAAACATGAAGTGCGGATATCTTATAATAATAATAATAATAATAATAATAATAATAATATATATTAGTATTATAAGAAATACTGCAACTTGTAAATGATTATGGATATTAATTCACCTAGAATATTTCTGAAACATAGAATTTTATATGAACATAGTATTTCCCACAGATTTTTTTTTTATATCCATATAATGTAAATTAGAGAGTATACAGTATTATCCCATATAGCAGCGGTTCTCAAGTCCAGTCCTCATGTACCAACAACAGGTAGTGCCCAGGATGTGACATCACCAATTATAGAAATAATACACCCAAAAATAGCCAACTATAGTCTTGCCTAGACACTTGCATTGAGAAAGAGCTCCTGAACGCTCAAAATGCATTGGGTGTATTGTGCATGCTGTCCCCAATATACAGACTTGGAGAACCTGTTGCTTGATAAGTTCGGTAGCCAGGCAGGGTATTTATCTGGAGTTACACTGGCAAAAACACCTTCAGCTCCTACAAGAGCAGCCGGGAATGAGACTTTTTTTTTTTATTGACTACAATTTGTTTTACTTGAGAATTCAATCTATATTCACAGACTCTAGAATCAGCTATAAATTTGAGTACTGCTATTTGTTTGTTCTAATTTAGGCAAGTACCTTATTACTTTGCTTTACAACATTTCCTTGTCCATATTTGGTTTTATTATTGCTTTTAATAAATTGTCATCTGTTTTGAATTGTTAGCACTGAAGTTCTGACCACTTATTTTACCACAGAGCGCCATAGGTTCAACACCTCTTCTCTATAGTTACATGACCTGTTGGGGATACTTGAGGACTGCAGTTGGGAACTACTGCCATATATAAATACCAAGAAGTATACAAAAATGAGCAATTATTATAAACCGTGAAGCATATTACACAAATCTTTCCAATTTTAATAGTTGACACTTGACAGTATAAACCCTGGAAAACTTAATTGTATAATTTCTACATAAGTCACGTACCTAAAGCCTAGGCTTCTGACTTCTGAAAGAATGCAGAACTACTGGCTGGCATGAACTATAACATACTAAAGAGGACTGCCTTCTGCCCCAGTCAGTAAGAACATACAAACCTTGTTTACAAGCATAGCAACTTTGGCATTACGCGTCATCTCTAGATGCCTCTTTGCCACATAAACAGCTGCCCTGGTTTTACCAGCTCCTGTTGGAAGCCATATTATGATGTTCCTGCCCTCCAAAGCTGGGCCAATGACTTCCCACTGGTAGTCCCGCAACTCCATCTGGAAAGGGAGCAGACCGCAAATTAACCTCAAAACATATGTGCTCAACTGTGGCTATCAAAGAAGGACTACATATCCTACGTTTGTTACCCCTCTGTACAGATTATAGATAAACTGGGTTTTGTATCTGCCACATATTTACATATTCACTGAATCCTCTGCACACTAGCCACAACATTAAATAGGCCTTTGGGATCCATTGTCCATCCATTGCAACCAGGTCATGCCTTGCAATCTACTCTATTATGAGAGTAAAAAAACCATGAACAAAGCTGACTAATAAAAATATAAGCAAACCTTTTAATAGATTCTCCTTTAAGCTATGATTGGGTGAAAACTTAAATCATGGGAAAATGTATACTTTCCTCCACTTCTGATGCATCTTGTAGGTTGAAGCATTTATACGTTTGTTAACAGAAAATGACCGATTGTGTATGCTTACCTCCCCTACTTTTGTGTCTTTGCTTGTAGTTGATTGCAGTTTCGGAGCTGCCTACATTGCCTACATATGTAAGATGACTTCCAGAATTTTTCCAGCACACATATATTAAAGGTGTTGCCTTGGCACATCCAAATCCACCAGATCACAATCTGACTGAGCATTTGTCGTAAGTGTTGGTAACAACTTGTCTTATCTGTGGTGGCTCTACCTCGCAACTTACAGGATTTAAAGGGTCTGCTGGTACTGTCCTGGCACCAGGAACCACATGCCTGGGTTGTGAAATCCTGGCAGTTAGGATACAGACAGTCAGAACACCGATAGCGGAAACCCGATGGATCCCATTAAGTATTTTTACCCTACACCTAATCCTCTCCTCCCGCAGCCTACCCATAAACCCCCCCCCCCCTCCCCACAGCCTAACCTAACCTTCCCAATCCCTGAACCCTTACCCTAACCCTAGTACTTACCTCTGGGTCTCAGTTGGAATTCTGACCATTTCATCTGTCAATGGCTTACAACCATAGAATAAATTCTGCAAATCACTGGTTACCATGGACTGAGAATTAGTTGCCAACTTATTCTTGACCCACCTGGCTGATGCCAAAGCGTAAAGTCCAAAAGGGAAGTGTGAGGTATGTGGTGTGTTGAATCGCTGCCCTGCTGTAGTGCTGTGGTATTGTGCAGGGGGGCCATGATGATGCTTTATTGAGTCTCTGGACCATTTATTTTTCTGGGGAAGTGAATATATCTGAAATTGTTCAGTGGAGTAAGCAAATATAGCATGTGGTGTGGATTAATAGGTGGACATATGCATTAGGTCGACAGGCACTAAAGGTCAACAGTGCTTAAGATCATCAGGTTCAAAAGGTCAACATTTTTTTTCCTCCCTCAAATATCTAGACTATTATCTAGAAAGATGTTATATCAGAGTTGGCGCTGTTTAGCGATCAAGAAGCGAGCAGTGCTGTATCTATCTGTAGGGGGTGAGCAATTCCCTCAAAGTTGTACTTAAAAAAGAAAGGATTGATATACTGCGCATCTGCTGCTTGGTAGAGAGTAGGTCTCGAGTAGTCTAAATTAATTTATAGATAAAATACAATAAATAAAAGCATTTTTAGAATAAAATACATTAAAAAAAGTATAGGCTTAAATAAACCTAAATGCGTTCCTTTCCAGCTCAGACCAATTAGTAAATAGTTTTAAATAAGCCTTAATTTTAAACAAAGTCAGCTTTCCAAATCAGGCTCCTTAGCTGTATACACGTTAGTTTTTTGTATTATTATTTATTTATTAACAGTTTCTTATGTAGCGCAACAAATTCTGTTGCACTTCACAATTGAAAACAACAGTAATAAAACAAGGTAATAACAAACTGTCATAGAGGTATGAAGGCCCTGCTCGCAAGCTTACAATCTATAGGCAAATAGGCATTGATATACAAGGAGACGTGCTATCTATTGCATAATTGTCCACCAGATTGTAAAGGTTCTTGGTGGGCTGTATGATATGGTCACATAGTGATGTTGGCCTGGGGTCATGAGGATGGGAAAGTGAAGGAAGAGATCATATGTGAGTATATGTGTGGACAGTACATAGGGGATGTAACTGGACAGGAAAGCTTATGAAGGCTGAGTGAGCAGTTCTGGAATTTCATAAGCTTGTCTGAAGAGGTGAGTTGTCAGGGAACGTTTGAAGGTTTGGAGACTAGGGGAGAGTCTTACTGTGTGTGGGAGGGCATTCCACAGATTGGATGCATCCTGAAGAAAGTCCTGCAATCATGAATGGGAGCAAATAATGAGTGTGGATGAGAGACGTAGATCTTGTGAAGGGTGAAGAGTTCTGAGATAAGCGAAGAGATGTACATTGGTGTCGTTTGGTTAATGTCCTTGTGTGTGAGTAAAAGTATTTTATATTGAATACGCTAAAAAACAGGTAACCAATGGGAGGGACTGATAGAGTGGATCTGCAGCCAATGAACGCCTTGCATGGAAGATTAGTCACAAATGATGTGTATAGTGTCCATAACTTGTGATCATCTAGCTCTGTAACTAATGTGTGGACCCAGGTTGGACCGGCTGCTGAGGCTCCACATAGTAAGGCACCTCTCGTCTCCAGTGTGAGAACCATAGGCGTGCGCACGGGGGGTGCCTGGTGCGCACAGGCACCCCCTAATGTCCGGCACCCCTCGCACACACGCTACGCCTGCAGCAGCACTGCTGCAGTGACTGCCGAGACGAGTGTTGGTCATTACAGTCCCCACCGCCTGCTGCCCGATCAGGAGGGACTGTCAGTTGCATGAGGGGCACTATTACTATGGGCATTATGTGAGGGGCACTATTATATGGGCATTGCGTGAGGGGCACTATTATATGGGCATTGCGTGAGGGGCACTATTACTATGGCATTGCGTGAGGGGCACTATTACTATGGCATTGCGTGAGGGGCACTATTACTATGGCATTGCATGAGGGGCACTATTACTATGGCATTGCATGAGGGGCACTATTACTATGGGCATTATGTGAGGGGCACTATTACTATGGGCATTATGTGAGGGGCACTATTACTATGGGCATTGCGTGAGGGGCACTATTACTATGGCATTGCGTGAGGGGCACTATTACTATGGGCATTGCGTGAGGGGCACTATTACTATGGGCATTGCGTGAGGGGCACTATTACTATGGCATTGCATGAGGGGCACTATTACTATGGGCATTACATGAGGGGCACTATTACTATGGGCATTATGTGAGGGACACTATTACTATGGCATTGCATGAGGGGCACTATTACTATGGGCATTATGTGAGGGGCACTATTACTATGGGCATTACGTGAGGGGCACTATTACTATGGCATTGCATGAGGGGCACTATTACTATGGCATTGCGTGAGGGGCACTATTACTATGGCATTGCATGAGGGGCACTATTACTATGGGCATTATGTGAGGGGCACTATTACTATGGCATTGCGTGAGGGGCACTATTACTATGGCATTGCATGAGGGGCACTATTACTATGGGCATTATGTGAGGGGCACTATAACTATGGGCATTACGTGAGGGGCACTATTACTATGGGCACTGCGTGAGGGGCACTATTACTATGAGCATTACGTGAGGGGCACTATTACTATGGGCATTACGTGAGGGGCACTATTACTATGGGCATTGCGTGAGGGGCACTATTACTATGGGCATTGCGTGAGGGGCACTATTACTATGGGCATTGCGTGAGGGGCACTATTACTATGGGCATTGTGCAAGGGTCACTAATATATAGGCATTGTTTAAGGGGTACAGCTACTGTGTGGGCATTGTGTAAGGGGCACTACTATTGTGGGCATTGTGTAAGGGCACTACTACTATGGGCATTATGTAAAGGGCACTACTATGGGCATTGTGTAAGAGGCACTGCTTTTGTGGGAATTGTGTATGGGGCACAACTACTGTCTGGGCATTGTGTATGGGGCACAACTACTGTCTGGGCAATGTGTATGGGGCACAACTACTGCTGGGCATTGTGTAATGGGCACAATTACAGTGGGCATTGTGTAAGGAGCACAACTAGGGTCATTGTGTAAGGGGCATTACTACTATGGGCATTGTGTGTAAGCGGCACTGGACAGAGAGTGAAGGGAGGTGGAGACTGAAAGACACAAAGTGAAGAGGGCAGGCTGAGAGACACGGAGTGAAGGGTGGGAGGCTGGAAGACACAGAGTGAAGAGGGCAGGCTGAGAGACACGGAGTGAAGGGTGGGAGGCTGGAAGACACAGAGTGAAGAGGGCAGGCTGAGAGACACGGAGTGAAGGGTGGGAGGCTGGAAGACACAGAGTGAAGAGGGCAGGCTGAGAGACACGGAGTGAAGGGTGGGAGGCTGGAAGACACAGAGTGAAAAGGGCAGGCTGAGAGACACGGAGTGAATGGTGGGAGGCTGGAAGACACAGAATGAAGGGGGCAGGCTGAGAGACACGGAGTGAATGGTGGGAGGCTGGAAGACACAGAATGAAGGGGGCAGGCTGAGAGACACGGAGTGAATGGTGGGAGGCTGGAAGACACAGAATGAAGGGGGCAGGCTGAGAGACACGGAGTGAAGGGTGGTAGGCTGGAAGACACAGAGTGAATGGGGGACTGAGAGGCACAGAGTGAATGGGGGACTGAGAGGCACAGAGTGAATGGGGGACTGAGAGGCACAGAGGGAAGGGGGAGACTGAGAGATACAAAGTGAGGTGGATTGTGAGAGATGCATGGCAGGGAGATGATGGTGTGGGTGGATGAGAGATCAAGCAGGGAGGGCATGATTGTGAGGGTGAGAGACGATGCAGGGAGAGGAGGTGATGGAGGGGCTGAGAGACACAGGGAAGAGATGATGGTGCGGCTGAGAGATGCCGGGGGCAGAAGATGACACGAGTCTTGTTGAACGTCTGTTGCATGATGATGATCTTGGTTATATTCCTACACAAACAGGCATCTTCCGGACCATACGATTTCCTACATGAATAGTAATTATAGACTGAAGAAATGCCCTCACTGGGCAGAGAGCATCTTCAGAGGTTCCCTGTTGTAAGAAACCACCATATAGGTAAGGTCATATGGAATAGAAAGGAATGCTCCTAGAGTGATGAGAAACAGATGGCGTGTCATATTGACACGTGTTTGCAGTGGCCACGCCTCTTGCGGTATGTGATTTATATTGTATTGAGTGTCAATAGGCGGTACTAGACACGCCCAGTAGGTGGTGCTAACCACGCCCCTCCGATGGTGCACCCCCTAATAAAATGTTCTGCGCACGCCTATGGTGAGAACCTTCTGCCAGATTGATAATCCCGCTCCCTCTTGCCAGTGTGTGTGAAGTTCAGTAATCGGCTGTCTGGCAGGGACTCTGTAGATGTTTTGATGGTAGCCACCTCTCTATGTCCATGAGCCTGGATTTAATGAGGTATGTTTACTGGTTATCCGGCTTCTGCAATCGCTATTTCTCCAGCCTTAACACTACTGAGTGCCTTAAAGCTGCTGCGAGATTAATGCCGGTCACCGTTCATACTATGTTTTAAGGCTCAAATGGCACTGTACAGAGGTCCAATCTTTAACCTTTATTAGTGGTGTGTCAAGGTTAGTTTAGTCCGGTCGGTCTGAGTGGCAGCAGCAAATGCATTAATTGCTTAACGCGTTTCTGTGTCTGTTGGCACTTTCGTCAGGAGCAGTTTTCCTGTTATCTGACCACCATCATAGGCGTGCGCACGGTGGGTGCCTGGTGCGCACAGGCACCCCCAATGTCTCCTAATGTCCGGCACCCCCCGCACGCCTGTTGCTGCTGCCGATTCCAATCTCAGTCTGACGCTGAACTTGATGGGAGGAGAGAGCTGCACGCGTTTCTCCTACCCCTCACTGTGTGTCCCCATCTCCGCCAGTCATTTACAATGTCTCTCGGCTGTCAGCCAATCAGAGCTCGCGGACTGGCTCTTGATTGGCTCACAAGCCGGCACCATATTTCAAATGGCCGCGGAGACAGCCAGAGACTCAGTGAAGTGAGTCACAGGAGAGACGCATACTGCGCTCTCCTCCCCTCAGAGACGGAAATCGGCGGCACTGGCAAGAGAGGAGGGTGAGCACAAATGGGGGCATATGTATCTGGCACCACTATGACCACCATCAGTAGAAACTTCTACCTTAGTGGGCACGCTTCGGGTTTGGTGGCTCGTTTCACTTGCCACAGGTTACTATTCACAATAGATGTTCACGTGGATAGTAAATAAAGCAGATGCTGAAAAAACACGTTGACCATTTTCATGTCGACCTTTAGTACTGTCGTCATTTTGTACCAAATGACTGTCAACCTATACATTGTCAATAAATCATACGTTAACCTATAGCATGAAGATAATCATCTGAACTGTAAATGTGTGTGTGTGTGTGTGTGTGTGTGTGTATATATATATATACACAGCATTGACTGTAAAACACTTATGCCTGCCTTGAAAACGGTGCTTGCGGCACCGAAACGTTGACCGCTATAGGCATTTTTCTATGAATGTAACCCAGTAAACACGCTGTCTTCAATATACATGCGAGTGCCGCAGTCTTTCCTTTTTGCTATCATCAACTCTCCTGAAGGCACCGCACAAGCACTTCCAGCACTGAGTGATGGTTCTTTTTTGCTATTATTTATATAATAGGTGATTCATCGCGCCCTACGGGCGCTCTTCACACCGTCGTAAGGGGCTACGCCCCCTTAACCCTTGCACACCCGTGTGGCGTGCAATATTTTTATTATATGGAGTATTACATCCAATCATAATTGTGTGAATGGTTAAATATTGCACGGACAAAGGGCGTGCAATGGTTAAGGGGTGGAAGCCCCTTGCAACGGCGTTAACAGCGCACGCAGGGCCTGGTGAATCATCTAGTAGGTGCTTTGGTTGGGGGAGTAGGGGGTGCGGGGAAGAGGCGGATGGGATCCTGGGGTGCCACGGGAGGTGCAGTTACAGTGGTGCCGCAGGTGGGGGAGGGTGCGTGGGTGCCGCGGGTGGTGGTCCGGAGCCAGTGCGGGTGGGGGACGAGCAGTTGCGGGGTTGCCCCGAGTGAGGGAGGGGTGGATGCGGTGGTGACACGGGAGGTACGGGTGCAGGGTCGCTGCGGGTGGGGGAGGGGGTCCGGAGCTATCGCGGGTGCCAGAGGGTGTGTGTGTGGGTGCCGCGGATGAGGTACTGCGAGTGGGGGAGGGGCGGGTAATGATTATCCTGCTTCTCCTCCTGTCAGCAGCTAAGCTGCTGTCCTCCCTTTGGCAGTGGCTCTCTCAGAGACTCGCACAGCAGGCAGCCAATATTGTTTGCGCCGGTGTCCCAATGCGCCGCATTACAGGGAAGAAGATGTACGCAATAAACTACAGCTCCCAGCAGCCCTAAGGGGCGGAATGCTTTGGTGCTAAGGGTTGCTGGGAGCTGTAGTTGATGTAGTGCGTCTACTTCCCTGTAATGCGGCGCGTTGGGACACTGGTGCTAACAATAGGGACTGGCTGGCAGAACTGTGCAACTGGCTGAATCAATGTAAAAGGTGAGAGTGCTGTGCAGTGTCAGTGACACTGCACACAGGCCCGGCGCTAGCCGCTCAGCAAAGGGATGCAGTGCAGGGAGGCACCAGAAAGGAGAGACGTTCTCCCTACTCTGCATCCCTGTGCTGAGCTTCTGCTGCTATCGCTGCTGCTGGCGGCTGCTGTCACATATGCAGCGATACTGGAAGCACAAAACCTTTTCTCCCCCTCGGCGCCGGCAGCACAAAGTCTCCTCTCCCCCTCGGCGCCGTCAGCACAAAACCTCCTCTCCCCCCTCCCCTCCCCTGTGTGACATTCAGTGGCCGGGAGGGAGCCAAAATGGGCGGAGCTAGATGGGAGTAAGGGGCGGAGCTACACAGGAGCATGCTGCAGCTGGAGGATGAGCTGCTACAGCTTCGGCCAGCCAGACTTCATTAGATAAGTGTCTGGAAAGAGAGTGTGTGTGTGTATATACAGTGTCTGTGTATACTATATATATGTGTGACTGTGTATGTATGTAATGTATGTACAGTATGTATGTGTGTGTGTGTTTGTATATATATGTGTTTGTTGTGTGTGTATGTGTGACTGCTGCATAATGTGTGTAAGCGGCACTGGTACAGGGGCGTTACGTGTGTAAGCGACACTGGTACAGGCAGTGGCGCACACAGGGGGGGTTCCGAGTACCCAGAAACCCCCCTCCACTAAAAGAAAAAAAAATAAGTTTTTTTATTTTTTTTTTAGCTGCATGAGTATTATTAATGACTGTCTAGCGTCCTCTGCAGCCTGCCGTCTTCCTGGTGGCACTTGCAAGTGCAATAAAAGTTTACTTTATTTAAATTATAGTACATATATATCCATGTGCCTACATATATACACATGTATATACATACATACATATAAACACACACACACACACATGATATATATACATGTGTATATATATGTGTACTGTATGTGTGTGTATATATGTATATATATATATATATATATATATGTATGCATGTTTAATATGCTATGTATATGTGTATATGGGTTCACTACGATCTCCCGGCGGCTGGACTCCCGGCGACCAGCATACTGGCGCCGGGAGGCCGGCCGCGGCTTACCAACAGTGTGGCGAGTGCAAATGAGCCCCTTGCAGGCTCGCCACGCTACGCGCGCCACACTATTCTATTCTTCCTCCAGGGGGGGTCGTGGACCCCCACGAGGTAGAATAAGTGTCGGTATGCCGGCGTTCAGGCTCCCGGCGCCGGTATGCTGGTCGCCAGGGAGCCCGACCGCCGGCATACTGAAGACCACCCGTGTATATGTATGTATGTGTGTGTGTGTGTGTGTGTGTGTGTGTGTGTGTATATATATATATATATATATATATATATATATATATATATATGTATGTGTGTGTGTAGATATATATATATATATATATATATGTGTAGATATATATATATATATATATACACACACACACACACACACACACTAGTTTTACGGACCCAGCATATACTGGGTCACCTTAGTCCCCACCCCCGTGATTGGCTCCGCCCAGTTCTGGAAACCCCCCCCATGCAAATCCTGCGTTTGCCACTGACAGGGGGGTGTTACGTGTGTAAGCGTCACTGGTACAGGGGGGCGTTACGTGTTTAAGCGTCACTGGTACAGGGGGGCGTTACGTGTTTAAGCGTCACTGGTACAGGGGGGCGTTACGTGTTTAAGCGTCACTGGTACAGGGGGGCGTTACGTGTTTAAGCGTCACTGGTACAGGGGGGCGTTACGTGTGTAAGCGGCACTGGTACAGGGGGCGTTACGTGTGTAAGCGGCACTGGTACAGGGGGCGTTACGTGTGTAAGCGGCACTGGTACAGGGGGCGTTACGTGTGTAAGCGTCACTGGTACAGGGGGTGTTACGTGTGTAAGCGGCACTGGTACAGGGGGCGTTACATGTGTAAGCGGCACTGGTACAGGGGGCGTTACGTGTGTAAGCGTCACTGGTACAGGGGGGCGTTACGTGTGTAAGCGTCACTGGTACAGGGAGCGTTACATGTGTAAGCGGCACTGGTACAGGGGGCGTTACACGTGTAAGCGGCACTGGTACAGGGGGGCGTTATGTGTGTAAGCGGCACTGGTACAGGGGGCGTTACGTGTGTAAGCGGCACTGGTACAGGGGGCGTTAAGTGTGTAAGCGACACTGGTACAGGGAGCGTTACGTGTGTAAGTGTCACTGGTACAGGGGGCGTTACGTATGTAAGCGTCACTGGTACAGGGAGCATTACGTGTGTAAGCGGCACTGGTACAGAGTGCGTTATGTGTGTAAGCGGTATTGGTAGAGGGGGCATTACGTGTGTAAACGTCACTGGTACAGGGGGGCGTTACGTGTGTAAGCGTCACTGGTACAGGGGGCGTTACGTGTGTAAGCGTCACTGGTACAGGGGGCGTTACGTGTGTAAGCGGCACTGGTACAGAGGGCATTACGTGTGTAAGCGGCACTGGTACAGAGGGCGTTACGTGTGTAAGCGGTACTGGTAGAGGGGGCATTACGTGTGTAAACGTCACTGGTACAGGGGGGCGTTACGTGTGCAAGCGTCACTGGTACAGGGGGCGCTACGTGTGTAAGCGTCACTGGTACAGGGGGCGTTACGTGTGTAAGCGGCACTCGTACAGAGGGCGTTACGTGTGTAAGCGTCACTGCTACAGGGGGCATTATGTGTGTAAGCGTCACAGCTACAGGGGGTGTTACTTGTTATTTGTGTAAGAGTCACTGGTACAGGGGGGGCATGACATGTGTAAGCGTCACTGGTTCAGGGGGCATTACATGTGTAAGCGTCTCTACTACAGTGGTCATTATGTGCGCTGTGCGTTTGTAAAGTATGCGAGGGTGCAAATTTATAGTTTGCAGGGGGGCGCCGAACACCCTAGCACCGGCCCAGACTTCACATCCACTGCACTGCACAGCACTGTCACCTTATACATTGATTCAGCGTCCATACATTACCCTCCGCGATATCACCCTCTCTATCCGTTACATTAGCCATCTTGGGGCTTCCAGGCCGGTAGGCTAGGTGCTGTGTTGTGGAGTCAGGGCCTCTGGGAATCTGGGTGCGGCTGTGGTGGGGAGGCACTTCTGTGACATCACACGTAGAGCTGGCTCCTGGGCTCAGAGAGTATGCGGCGCAGGGAGGGCTATGAAAGTCTTCAGCTGCACCGCTTTCATACACATCTATGCCGGTGGCCACAGCAGCTTTTGTTTCACCTGTGGCGCGGCTAGGGAGTGGGGGTTGATGCCGGAGGGGGCAGGTGGACTGGCAGCAAGACATTGGTGGTCATTCCGAGTTGATCGCTCGCTAGCAGTTTTTAGCAGCCGTGCAAATGCTATGCCTCCGCCCACTGAGAGTGTATTTTAGCTTAGCAGAAGTGTGAATGAAGGGATCGGAGAGCGGGTACAAAAAAATTTCGTGTAGCTTCAGACCTACTCGGCGCTTGCGATCACTTCAGACCATTTAGTTCCTGATTTGACGTCATGAACACGCCCTGCGTTCGGCCAGCCACGCCTGCGTTTTTCCGAACACTCCCTGAAAACGGTCGGTTGACACCCAGAAACTCCCTCTTCCTGTCAATCACTCTGCGGCTGCCTGTGCGACTGAAAAGCATCGCTAGACCCTGTGTAAAACTACATCGTTAGTTGTAATAGTACGCCGCACATGCGCATTGCGCTGCATGCGCAGAAGTGCTGAGTTTTTGCCTGATCGCTGCACAGCAAACGAATGCAGCTAGCGATCAACTTGGAATGACCCCCATAGGACGCTGTAGTAAAAGGATTGTTTTTTCCCCTATCTACAGCACAGAGACATGCTGCAGATGCAGTGTCATACCCTCCAGCTGCACCTTTTTGGCAGGTACAGTCCCTTTTTTTATGGTCTGTACTGTTTATGACTCTCCAAGCTTCCATTGAAAGTATAGGAAAAGGGGCGTGGCCACGCCCCCTTTTCGAATTTGTACTGATTTGTATGTGTAAATTGTTGGAGGGTGTGTTGCTGCAAATGCAGTGAGCATATTTTGGGGGCTGGGGCTGGAGCTGCAGCTCCATCAGTCCCATTGCTAATCCTGCTTTGTGAAAACACAGCAGGCAAAGGGCAGAGCCTCCCAATGGATGTAACCTGTGTGGGAGGGCGTTTCTCGCCCAATCAGCTGTGGACTGGGTGTGATAGACCTGCCACTAACCCAATGAGAGCTCCTAGCCACGCCCAGCGTTAGAGACCCAGACACAGATTCACAGGGCTATTATATAGGAGATATTTATATATATATATATATATATATATATATATATATATATATGTGTATATATATATATATATATATATATATATATATATATATATATATATATATATATACACACACACACACACACACAGATGTCGGTGGCACTCACTGGCTTTTCAAAGCCAAAAGACCAGACCAGTCAGTTAGCGCTTAATGTTTCGGTGTATTTCAACCGTCTTCAGAAGCATAATAATACAAACAAATAAACAAACATTTATACATGAGTAACTCACCACACGTGCATGTTCCACGGAGCCCCGGGAACAAATTTCCAGTGACGTCATCCCAGACTGACAAGCCTACCCAGCAGATGACGACTTCCGGCCGAGTGCACCATCACCATAACAACCAGTGTATACAATGCTGAATACTGTTCTTGCAACGAATCACTGTACAAATATACAATAAAAACGTTTAAATACAGCACAATCTCCAAACATAATTACAAGGGCAAAAAATCGAATAAATTACAGAACTTAAGACAATTAGAAACAAGTTATGCATGTAGTTACCCAAAATGATTTCTATAAGAATCATAGTGTAACGAATGTTCCAGTACAAAAAAAGAACTTGTTATCCCTAAAGAACTTCTAAACTTATTACAAAAAACATGTAAGGGATAGAGTTTCATTAAGGCCATGAGGGGATACCGTATTTAAACGGTGTATCCACCGTGCTTCCATCTGAAGTAATAACTTACCCCTATCACCACCTCGTTTAGATAGGGGCACATGATCAAGCATTTTGTAACGTAAAGATGATAAATTATGTTGATGCGCTTTGAAATGTTTCACAACGGGCTGATCAATTTGTTTCCCCTCCAAAATCTGTTTTATGGCACTACGATGCTGAGCCATCCTTTCTTTAAATTGACAAGTGGTCTTGCCAATATAATATAGTCCACATGGGCACCTTATACAGTAGATAACAAATCTACTGGTACACGTGAGAACGTGAGAAATCTTAATTTGTTTACCGGAATGGGGATATAAGATGTAATCACCCATTTCAAGATATAAACAAGTGGTACATCCAGTACACTTATAAATGCCGGGTTTTCTTGTAAGGAATGTGTGCTTAGGCCCAGATGAAAACTGAGAGATGTCTGCATGAACGACCATATCTCTAATATTACGATCTCGTTTATAACATGGAAGTAATTTATGTGTGGCCAGACTCGAAAGATCAGGGTCTGCTTGTATCACTGGCCAGACACGTTTAGCCGTACCCACTATCTTATGGCTATAGGTAGTGAATTTAGTAACACAGACCATCGCTTGATCTATTTTCTTTTCTTTCTTAGGAGCAGACACTGATGGCTGAGCTAATGCACGTTGCATTGCCTGCTGTAACAACCTATTTGAATATCCTCTCTGTAAAAAATTTGGTGTTAATTTATGCATTTGGATTTTTTTATCCTCTGCACCACTGCATATGCGGTGAATGGGGAGATATTGAGAAAATGGTAACCCATTTTTCAAAGAACTTGGATGATGACTGGAAGACTGAAGTAAACAATTGACATCCGTAGGTTTACTATAAATTGAGGTAATAAATTTACCATTTTGCTTAGTAATGTTGACATCTAAAAAATGAATACTATGAAACTGTATGTCAAAAGTAAACTTAATACAGTCATCCATCTCATTAGCATGCTGGATCATCGAGATAAAAGCTTCTTTCGGACCTGTCCATAACATGAATACGTCATCTATGTAGCGAGTATACATAGCAATATAAGAGCTATATAGATGATTAGTAAAAAACATTTCATGTTCAACGCCAAACATAAAGGCATTTGCGTATGCCGGAGCTGTGCAAGAACCCATTGCGCAGCCCTGCTGTTGTCTAAAGAACTCATTATTAAATAAGAAATAATTCCTATGTAATGTTAACCATATAAGGGACATGAAAAAATTATATTCTGGACCTTCATAATGTGTATTGTCACGAATTAAAGCCTCAACTGCTCACAGGCCACGCTCATGTGGTATGCTAGTATACAAACTAACCACGTCGGCTGTTACTAGCCAACATTGGTCTGCAGAAACAGTAACTTCATTTAATTTTTTCAAAAATGTGGTAGTATCTTTGAGATATGTTGATTGGTTTTGAATTACAGGTTGCAAGAAATGATCTATATACTTGGCCACCTGTGAATACAACGAGTCCCGCGCTGAGATAATGGGACGCCCCGGGGGGGAAACCATATCTTTGTGCAGCTTAGGAATCGTGTATAACACAGGTATACGAGGAGACAAGACAAGAAGTGCTGCCATTGTCTTTTCTGAAATTATTCCTCGTTCAACTGCCTGTTCTAATAGTACCCGCAGCTCACTAAAATATTCCTGAGTAGGGTCACTCAACAGTTTAACATATACATCACTGTCATTTAACTGGCGATAAATTTCAGCTTTGTAGTCGTCAATATTCTGTATCACTATGCCCCCACCCTTGTCAGCCGGGCGCACAGTGAGATCAGTATAAGACGACAGGTCCTTCAATGCTTGACGTTCTGCTACAGAAATATTGGATGAATAGTGGTTATCAGACACAGCATTTTCATCAATACAACACAACATGGTTTTAGTGAAAGATTTTATAGCTGCATTATTCGAATGGGGATCAAAAGTAGATTTAGCTACTACTGGACAACCTTTAACTTTACCAATCTCCACATTAGCCTTATCATTGAAAAAATCTTTTAATCGTAACTGCCAATTGAATCTGCACAGATCTACTTTACTCTCAAACACATTATGGGTATTGGTTGGCACAAAGTCCAGTCCCTTAGGTAAAACTTGAATTTCTGTCTCTGTCAAGTCCCTAGACGAGAGGTTATAAATTATTTCTTGGCTTTTGAGCTCTTTCCTCCTTTGCCTTTGGCACTGCTTGCCTCGCCTCGTCCTCGCTCTGCAGGGCCTTCTCGTTGGGCTCTGGTCTGAACCCCTAAAGGGATATGGGATGTAGAAGTTCCTTTATTAGTAGATTGATCAGATTCACTATTTGACGCCCCACTAGATGTCTCTCCTTCCAGCGGGAAACAGCGCGTTCTCCTAAAAGCCTTCTGTCGAAAAGATCTCTGAGGGCCAGACTGGTTTAAATACGGTATCCCCTCATGGCCTTAATGAAACTCTATCCCTTACATGTTTTTTGTAATAAGTTTAGAAGTTCTTTAGGGATAACAAGTTCTTTTTTGTACTGGAACATTCGTTACACTATGATTCTTATAGAAATCAACTTGGGTAACTACATGCATAACTTGTTTCTAATTGTCTTAAATTCTGTAATTTATTCGATTTTTTGCCCTTGTAATAATGTTTGGAGATTGTGCTGTATTTAAACGTTTTTATTGTATATTTGTACAGTGATTCGTTGCAAGAACAGTATTCAGCATTGTATACACTGGTTGTTATGGTGATGGTGCACTCGGCCGGAAGTCGTCATCTGCTGGGCAGGCTTGTCAGTCTGGGATGACGTCACCGGAAATTTGTTCCCGGGGCTCCGTGGAACATGCACGTGTGGCGAATTACTCATGTATAAATGTTTGTTTATTTGTTTGTATTATTATGCTTCTGAAGACGGTTGAAATACACCGAAACGTTAAGCACTAACTGACTGGTCTGGTCTTTTGGCTTTGAAAAACCCATGAGTGCCGCCGACATCTGTGTGTATACTTTATGCTGTTTGCTGCGGAGGGCACCCGGCAGGTTGTACTTTTTGAATAAGCAGTGAGTGCCGAATATCTCATGTATGTATGTATATATATATATATATATATATATATATATATATATATATATATATTGTGCTGAACTATAGAAGGCAAAATGGATAAAAAACTGGACATATCATAGTCTACACTCAAAAATAGGTTACCACTGAAAAAAACATAATCAATGATGGGGAGCTATCCTTTTTCACTGACAATGAGTTTGATTCTGTAGAATGGGGAGATATACCATAGAGAGAGGAAGAGAAAGGGTTCGAAATGCCCTATAGTGGTGCACACAATCTTTTATTAAAATATAACTTTTATTGTGATATATAATAAAACCAGCGAATATAAAAGGAAAAATAGAATAGTGTAAATGAGAAAGAAATCGTGATTAAAATTAGAAATGCTGCGCACTAGAAGTCACCTGAATTTTAGGATATGAGACCGTTAAAGAAGCAGGACTCCAGATATCATCGTGTGTGATATAGTTTAATAATGATAATACCCTAATAGTTTGCTGTGTGTAATGGTAACAGAAATTATTCTTAATAAACTGATCAAACAAATGCTGTGTGCTGTATTTTCAATATTTCACAGAATTAGTGTCAAAACTCTGGTTTAGCTCTTAATAAGTCTCAACAGCATCTGAGTGTCCTCCTAAACTCCATATATAATAGTGTATCCATTGAAAGAGAAACATTGGCATAGTGATACAATTGTATCCCCTAAGAGAGAAACAGCAGCTGCCAGTTCAAAGATACGGCTCTGACAGTCTTGAATCTTTTGGCTGTTTATAAGTGATAGATACAATTGTCCTGGTTTTATTGTAACATAGTTTAGGGCATTATTTACAGCTGAAATAGCTGCTGACAATAAATAATCAGTAATCCCTTGTCACAATATCATTCTCTATCACATTTTCTCTCAGAATCACTATACGTCAGTATGTTTTAATGATCCATATGAGATCATTTCAATTTAACCCCTCTTGATTATAACAGGAGATAATGAGGGCTCACTCTGTTCTTATCTGAATGTAAGCTAGTTCATGATATATACACTGTTCATTCCTGTATTTTGGTAAGCCGTACAGATATATATACAATGGTGATCAGGCCTTTATCAATAAAGTCTGATACCTTAGTGCATTAGGCACCCAATAATATACAATTTTTAAGTATTTATTGTGATAATTTTAGGAAGTTTACACAAACTTAGTGATCATATATTGTAGTATGTATTGTGAATAGATCTGTGATTACTGAAAAAACATTGTGGATGTGAACCATGTCACTGATCTCCTAACATGTGTTCAATCCTTTATTTAATACTTTTCAGTATGAACACATGTACACATTGGATGTCTGATAATATTCATGTTAAAGCTGTATACTGCAGCCTAAGAAGCACTGTTCACACACCATTCACTACACACAGTATGTTTCTATATACACAATTGGGTATATCACTAACTTCTGGTTCAACTGTTTCTTATCTATAACCCCACCGCTTGCATGGGATAAGACATTCTCCACTTAAATATGTAAGATCCTTCCTAATCTAACATGATAAATGCATGTCCAGGTGACTATCTAAAGTGCGCAGCTAGCCTGACGCACGCTTCGCTGTTCGCTTCATCAGAGGCAGACAGTGTTGCCAACTCTGAAATGAAAAACAAGCAACCGATGACTGAAAAATAAGCCCGAAACAAGCCCAAACCAATCCTAAAAAGCCCCAAAAAAAGCCCAACTCACGTTTTGTTTTTTTTATATAAAAACAAACATTATTGTTTGTCTTATTAAAATACATATAATTATTTATATAATCTGCCTTTAAGGTCTTTACAATGATATTTATCAGCACAAAACTGGCTTTTAAAGAATACTGGAATTTTTATAAATATTATAGTTAGAATTGTGAATTTAAGATACTATACTTTCATGTTTCCTCTAAAGAAAAATCTCAAGTGAAAATTGCCAACTGTATATACTGTATCTGTGGTCATTTGTATTCACTGTGAAATATTTATTCGATGGAAAGATAAAACAAATAATCTTACAACATCCAACTTTGTACTTCTATTAAATAAATAAAGAGGCCAAATCAAGGTAACAAAACAAACGATTATTAAGACAATTCAAAATAATAAATGCATATATAAATATTAAATAGTAACTCAATTCAATAAATAACAAAGGAATTACTGAGAGGTAAAGTGCATTGCAGATGGCATACTATGTGAGGTAAAGTGCATGGCACACTGTGTGAAGTATAGTGCATTGCAGATAGCACACTGGGGGTCATTCCGAGTTGTTCGCTCGTTGCCGATTTTCGCAACGGAGCGATTAAGGCAAAAATGCGCATGCGCATGGTACGCAGTGCGCATGCGCTAAGTAATTTAGCACAAAACTTAGTAGATTTACTCACGTCCGAACGAAGAATTTTCATCGTTGAAGTGATCGGAGTGTGATTGAAAGGAAGTGGGTGTTTCTGGGCGGAAACTGACCGTTTTCTGGGAGTGTGCGGAAAAACGCAGGCGTGCCAGGATGAAACGCAGGAGTGGCTGGCCGAACGCAGGGCGTGTTTGTGACATCAAACCAGGAACGAAACGGGCTGAGCTGATCGCAGTGTAGGAGTAAGTCTCGAGCTACTCAGAAACTGCTAAGAATTATTTATTCGCAATTCTGCTAATCTTTCATTCGCAATTCTGCTAAGCGAAGATACACTCCCAGAGGGCGGCGGCCTAGCGTGTGCAATGCTGCTAAAAGCAGCTAGCGAGCGAACAACTCGGAATGACCCCCACTGTGTGAGGTAAAGTGCATGGCACACTGTGTGAAGTAAAGTGCATTGCAGATGGCATACTGTGAGGTAAAGTACATAGCACACTGAATTACAAAGGTTTTGTGTAAAATGGATATAAGCAAATTCATCTGAGCTGTCTCCATCGTCTGTAGAAGCTTCCATGTTATACATTCCTGAGTTGAAGCGCTGAAGCATATTGGTAGTTGGTTTAAAATCCTTGCAACAAATACCCAAGCGTCTTAAACCATATCTGACATAAGGAATACCACATAAAGTGGTCCTAAATTGCTTCACTGTTGTGTGTCTGGTCAGTGTCTTTGTTGTTGTCATTGTTAAAAACAAATTAGCCCTACTGAATACACACAACCGGCAGTCGGCAACAATAGACATAATGAATGACTCATCATCATTTCTTTAAGACTCTATTCATCCACAACGTCTCACCTACAGTATGTCTGTGTGAGGATCTGTGTTATATGGATGAATGACTAATTATCTCTGAAAGTCGGTGTCAGTGATACCTAAAAACAAAAGAAGCCCAAAAACAAGCAGCAAAAAAAATTATAAGCCCAAAAACAAGCAACAAGCAACCACCCAAAAAAATAAGCAACCAGAAGAAAAAACAAGCCCAATTCCGCTTGTTATAAGCTGAATTGGCAACTATGGAGGCAGAACCAGATTGTCTCCTGGCTTACCCCTAAATACCGGCGGTTACCGCAGTCCGCCAATAGGAATTTCCTGTTTTGTTAAGATATCCAGTAACGTGATGCCACCTCATCAGCTGACGTATAGGTCACATGATCGGCCTTCACTGGATTTCCCTATGTCGTCATCCCAGGGAGTCTCAATCGATTTCAGTTAGAAATAAGCTGGATCATGATGTTCAACTAGATCCTTCGAGTGCCTATCCGTACTACGGGACCTCTGGCTCAGTGTTAACATATATTCAAACCAATACATCTAATCCTTAAGGCAATGTGCTTCCCCAAGGGAACTCCAATATTTAAATATACACATATTGGGTCTCTTATCCACTATGGATAAGAGACCTAATATGTGTATGCTTAAATATTGGAGTGTATAGTGATTCTGAGAGAAAATGTGATAGAGAATGATATTGTGACAAGGGATTACTGATTATTTATTGTCAGCAGCTATTTCAGCTGTAAATAATGCCCTAAACTATGTTACAATAAAACCAGGACAATTGTATCTATCACTTATAAACAGCCAAAAGATTCAAGACTGTCAGAGCCGTATCTTTGAACTGGCAGCTGCTGTTTCTCTCTTAGGGGATACAATTGTATCACTATGCCAATGTTTCTCTTTCAATGGATACACTATTATATATGGAGTTTAGGAGGACACTCAGATGCTGTTGAGACTTATTAAGAGCTAAGCCAGAGTTTTGAAACTAATTCTGTGAAATATTGAAAATACAGCACACAGCATTTGTTTGATCAGTTTATTAAGAATAATTTCTGTTACCATTACACACAGCAAACTATTAGGGTATTATCATTATTATACTATATCACACACACGATGATATCTGGAGTCCTGCTTCTTTAACGGTCTCATATCCTAAATCCTGGGAGGGATTAGAAAATTTAGACATTTACTCTAGGAGTTCCTTTACAGTCAGCAGAAACGTAGTGCAAATATCAACTACAAATATATTGGAATCATATACTCCTGATACACTCCTAACTATCCTGAAACTTTAATAGCAATATATGAGCTATTCAGGTGACTTCTAGTGCGCAGCATTTCTAATTTTAATCACGATTTCTTTCTCATTTACACTATTCTATTTTTCCTTTTATATTCGCTGGTTTTATTATATATCACAATAAAAGTTATATTTTAATAAAAGATTGTGTGCACCACTATAGGGCATTTCGAACCCTTTCTCTTCCTCTCTTTTTGCAGACTTATTTTGCCTGTGGTAGCACCCCCCAAATGGTTAGGAATAATACTGTGTTCTGGATAATTAAAATTAGGGCCTTTCATTCAACATGAATCAACCTGTGCGACCAGTATTATAGCCAGAGATATACCATAGCTTACCTCAATGTCAAACGACTGTTTATCCGGCTCTGTTGTATTCTCCACACTGTCTCTCTGTCCTCTGTGTGCTTCCGTCTCCCTGCCCTCCTACTGTATCTGGCTTCTAAACCTTGGTTTGTTTAGTTTCCTTCTAACAAATTGAAAGCACAGCAACGGTGCCTCTTAGGGGATTCTGTGAGGTACAACATCACCACTGGAATAAAACTAATTTTTCTGTCTGTCGCTGCAAGAAATTCCTTTAAGGGTACCCCTGCCTAGATGTGTCACAGAAGAAAACCGAAACTGAAAAAGGGAATTTCCTTGATATACAGTATATGCGTTATAGTGTTATGGGCAATATCACCATTAATCCTAAACTGGCCACTTAGAACTTTGGGGCTGTCAGACCTAATCGCTGCTATTATTTGCATCGCAAGCGGCGGGTTTTTGCGGAATGCGCACGTGCAAAGTCACGAATGCGCATGTGCGGGCTCGCCGTGCGACTAATGTGCAGGCATGCACATGACACTTGAGAACGCTGACAGGCAATGACAAAGAGGCGTGTTGAAGGCGGTGTGGGGGCATGGCTTCGCAGGCTAGCAAAAAGGGGCGTGAAGGTGGGTGTCTTGTGGGGGAGTGTGTTAAGGGCTGCAGGCGTGGTTTTAGCATCGCTGTAAAGTAAATCGCTGTCAGTGCACACTAAGCATTCGCAGCTGGCAAGTAAGTCCAGGGCTACGCACAGCTAGCGAACGCTGAGCACAGGTGTCTGTCAGGGATCTCCCTGCAAATAACTGCAAATTAAACACACCTGTTTGCAATGCAAATGCCACAACAGCTCATTGCATCTCTAGCTTACTCTGAAATGGTATGTAGTTTTACACTCCCTGCATATGTGCAACACACAATCCCATACCTCCCAACTTTGCCCCCTTCCAAAGAGGGACACACACAAAAGGGGCGTGGCCCGTGACAGGGGGGGCGTGGCTTCACGGAGGACCCACGATCGTGAGACACGCCCCCGTTTTCGTCACTGGGGGGTCATGCCCAGCGCTCTGTCAGCCGCTGGTATGCCCCCTCTCCCCCTGTCTGCACTGAATAGACGCTGTGCGCATGCGCACAGTGTCTATTCACCGCTGCTCTGCTAAGCAGGGCAGCGACAGACAGAGCCTCCCAACTGCCCCCCCCCCCCCCACCGCGGGACACTGCGGCCCGTGGGTGGGACAGCAGGACAGTCCCCAAAAAACGGGACTGTCCCGCGAAAATCGGGACAGTTGGGAGGTATGCAATCCGTCTACACACATTTTTTTCACAACTTTTATTACGTGTGTACTGCACATGTACTACCTGTGTTGTTTGTCAATCAATTGTACACATTACACACAACACATTATTATTTTTTAAAGGACCACTTTCTGTGTTCACATTGCTTTGAGCTGACACATTGCTTTAAGGTAACAATGAGGCTACATTGTGCATTTTAAATACACATAACTGTATTCATCTCTCCCACATACATGACATGTTTTCTTGAGGAATACATTTGTTGTGTGGTGAATATTACAACATTCACTCCATAATGCAAGTTACCTGTAATGTTCATAATAATGCTTCAGGTATAGGGGTCCATTTTCTAAGATGTGATTTCTATTTAGCATGGGATGTTGCCCATAGCAACCAATCACATTCAAAAGCTCATTTATGTAGCACCTTCTATAACATAATACCTGGAATGTGATTGGTTGCTATGGGCAACATCCCATCATAAATAGAAGTCCCCTCTTTGTAAATTTATTCTCTAGTACTTTTTAAACAAACCCCCCCCCCCCCCCAAAAAAAAAAAACCACAAAAAAACAAACAAACAAACATTTGGTTAAATATTTCTTAAAAACATTACTATGCAACACAATAATGCCAACACAATTATAGGACAAAGGTGGTAATTCCAAGTTGATCGCAGCAGGAATTTTGTTAGCATTTGGGCAAAACCATGTGCACTGCAGGGGACGCAGATATAACATGTGTAGAGAGAGTTAGATTTGGGTGGGTTATTTTGTTTCTGTGCAGGGTAAATACTGGCTGCTTTATTTTTACACTGATTGCAGATTGAACACACAACACCCAAATCTAACTCTCTCTGCACATGTTATATCTGCCCCCCCCCCCCCCGCCCCCCCTGCAGTGCACATAGTTTTGCCCAACTGCTAACAAAATTCCTGCTGCGATCAACTTGGAATTACCCCCAAAGTGTAAATGGTAGTAATAGTTTTGCTCATAATTAAAAAAACCCAAAACATACAGTATTATATATATATATATATATATATATATATATATATATACATATATACACACACACACTATATATATATATATATATATATATATATATATACATACACTGTATATATATATATATATATATATATACACAAACACACACACACATACATACATACATACATACACTGCTCAAAAAAAATAAAGGGAACACTAAAATAACACATCCTAGATCTGAATGAATTAAATATTCTTATTAAATACTTTGTTCTTTACATAGTTGAATATGCCGACAACAAAATCTCACAAAAATTATCAATGGAAATCAAATTTATTAACCCATGGAGGTCTGGATTTGGAGTTACCCTCAAAATTAAAGTGGAAAAACACACTACAGCCTGATGTACTGGCCTGTCTACTGGTAGCGCCTCCATGCTCTGGACACTATGCTGACAGACACAGCAAACCTTCTTGCCACAGCTCGCATTGATGTGCCATCCTGGATGAGCTGCACTACCTGAGCCACTTGTGTGGGTTGTAGGGAGGTCATACAGGCACGTGGAGGCCACACACACTACTGAGCCTCATTTTTACTTGTTTTAAGGACATTACATCAAAGTTGGATCAGCCTGTGGTGTGTTTTTCCACTTTAATTTTGAGGGTGATTTCAAATGCAGACCTCCATGGGTTAATAAATTTGATTTCCATTGATCATTTTAATGTGATTTTGTTGTCAGCACATTCAAATACTGTATGTAAAGAACAAAGTATTTAATAAGAATATTTCATTCATTCAGATCTAGGATGTGTTATTTTAGTGTTCCCTTTATTTATTTTTTGAGCAGTGTACATACATAACACAAAGACAAAGTGGTTTTAATTTTTAAATAAAAAAGGCACCTGGGTGTGCAGAAAAGAGGCTTTCACTGCCCAGTACTCAGTGGTGTCAGTACCCTGGCTGAGGAAGATGTGGGGCAAATTGTGGAAGTTTATGTACCCAATACTGAAATGCCACAATCAGCACCACAAACTGAAGAGGAAGGTGGGACAAGCTCACAGGCTAATGCATCACAGGCAGGGAAAGAAAAGTGAATGCGCAAAACCCCATTTGGACATTCTTGTCCCACAAACCATTGAGAAAAAAACATTTTTGGAAACACAACATGGGCGCTGGAAACAAGGACTGCATCTGGAGATAATTCAACGTTTTCCCCTTTTTTTTGTCCGGCTGAAGGGGTTGTTTTTCTGTGTTGGGTCTGTGCGTGGATCTTCGAGGGGCCTGCCCAGTGAGATCTTGTTCCTGGGCAGGGCTAGGTGATGGGGCAGGTGTTGTAGCCTCCCTGAGACTCTGACCAAGGAGGGCTGCGATGGTCTGCATGCCTTGGCCAATAGTGGTGAATATGTCCGGCATTCCTTGTGCCACAGTGGAGGAGATGTCACACATGCCTTGTCGCACAGTGGAGGCCAGCTCACGGACCTCCCGGAGCATCTGGTCATAGAAATCTGTGTTAACTCTTCCATGACTGACAATTTCACCAAGAAGCTCCGGGAGACTGGGTTGGGGGAGTGTGCCTGTGTGGTGCCGGGACGGTGGGCTTGCCGACCCCACACTGGAGCTGTCACGGCTTCCTCCATCCTCAGCCTTAGTGAGCTGCACCTCCTGTGCTGTGTTTGGAAAACTAGACAAAAGTAAAAAATATTAGTTACCCACATTTTTTAAGTTTTTAAAATATAAAAAGTTTAACATAAAAAAAACATTATACCTTCCAAGGCATGTGGACATTCAAGGGCAGGTGTGTCGGTGTCCATTTTGGACACACCTGCCACCTCCTAATACGATACACAGACCATTGCTTGCTCCTCCAAGTCCGTAAACTCAAAAGTCTCAGGGAGTGTCCCTCCCCCTGTTGTGCTCAAAGCTTAACCACTGCACAGACCTTTTCAATTTCAGCCGGGACTTGAAGTCAGCCCAACTACAGATGTTTTTGTGGTTAGGGGTAAGGTGAAAAAACAAAACATTAGTAAATTTCCATACAATTTTTTGCAATTATATACATAAAGCAATAAAGTCACAAATATCACACCCTACATTGCTTTCGCCAACTTCTACTTGTCCACATACATAGCAAAAAATATTGTAATGTGTAAATAGAACTTCAAGATAGAGGTAGAAACATACCAAACAAACATTAAAGCTCATCATTTATCTAGCACCTTCTATAAGGTTACATGTAATAGTCTTGATTGCTATAGGTAACATCAGGGCCGAAACTAGGGGGGGGCTAGGGGGGCAGGCGACCTGGGTGCCAGATTGGAGGGGGCGCCGAGACCCCCTAACACCCGCCGCGGCACTTACTTTTAAAAAACCCCTTCTCCCGAGTGCCCAGCTCGGGGGGCGGGGTTTCGCGGAATGACGCGATTGCGTCGTGACGTCACGGCGCAAACGCGTCATTCCACGAAACCCCGCCGGAGGAGGGAGAAGGGGGAGCCCGGAGCCGCGCAGACGAGGAGGGAGAGGCGGCTGAAGAGCGGCGAGAACCGCTTCAAATGTAAGTCAGCCCCTCTCCCTTCCTCTCTCTTTCTCTCCCTCCACCACCTGCCGCAATGTGTAAAATGGGGACCTGTGCCTGCCGCTATGTGTAAAATGGGGACCTGTGCCTGCCGCTATGTGTAAAATGGGGACCTGTGCCTGCCGCTATGTGTAAAATGGGGACACTTGCCAGCGTACTGTGTAAAATGGGGACCTGTGCCTGCCGCTATGTGTAAAATGGGGACACTTGCCAGCGTACTGTGTAAAATGGGGACCTGTACCTGCCGCAATGTGTAAAATGGGGACACTTGCCAGCGTACTGTGTAAAATGGGGACCTGTGCCTGCCGCTATGTGTAAAATGGGGACACTTGCCAGCGTACTGTGTAAAATGGGGACCTGTGCCTGCCGCAATGTGTAAAATGGGGACACTTGCCAGCGTACTGTGCAAAATGGGGACCTGTGCCTGCCGCAATGTGTAAAATAGGGACACTTGCCAGCGTACTGTTTAAAATGGGGACCTGTGCCTGCCGCTATGTGTAAAATGGGGACACTTGCCAGCGTACTGTGTAAAATGGGGACCTGTGCCTGCCGCAATGTGTAAAATGGGGACACTTGCCAGCGTACTGTGTAAAATGGGGACCTGTGCCTGCCGCAATGTGTAAAATGGGGACACTTGCCAGCGTACTGTGTAAAATGGGGACCTGTGCCTGCCGCTATGTGTAAAATGGGGACACTTGCCAGCGTACTGTGTAAAATGGGGACCTGTGCCTGCCGCAATGTGTAAAATGGGGACACTTTTTCCTGCCGCAATGTGTAAAATGGGGACACTTTTTCCTGCCGCAATGTGTAAAATGGGGACACCTGTCTGCCGCAATGTGTAAAATGGGGACACTTGCCAGCGTACTGTGTAAAATGGGGACCTGTGCCTGCCGCTATGTGTAAAATGGGGACACTTGCCAGCGTACTGTGTAAAATGGGGACCTGTGCCTGCCGCAATGTGTAAAATGGGGACCTGTGCCTGCCGCTATGTGTAAAATGGGGACACTTGCCAGCGTACTGTGTAAAATGGGGACCTGTGCCTGCCGCAATGTGTAAAATGGGGACACTTTTTCCTGCCGCAATGTGTAAAATGGGGACACTTTTTCCTGCCGCAATGCACTTGCCTGTCGTACTGTGTAAAATGGGGACACTTTTTCCTGGATATGAAATTTATGTTAGAAAAGGCAGTTTCTCAGGTAAAAAAGTTCTGAAAGAGAGAGAGATATATATATATATATATATATATATATATATGTATATATATAATATTTTTATTCATTTATTTTTTATTTTTATTTTATTTTATTTTTTTTATTTATTTATTTATTGTAAAATATTTTTATATTTTTTTTGCGGGGGGGGGGGGGGGGGGGTGGGGGGTGGGGGGTGTCAAATGACTACCTTGCCCCGGGTGACAAAAATCCTAGTTTCGGCCCTGGTAACATTACATCTAAAATCAAGCTTCCATCTTAGCAAATGTAGACAATAGGGTTTTAGAGTGTGCCTCATTATATACTTACCATCTCCTCACTTTTTGGGGTGTGCGGATAATTGGTCCCACCTCATTCACAGCATCTGTGATCTCGCTCCAGATACGGTCCTTGGTCCCAGCGTCCATGTTTATATTTCCAAAATTAATCTTCTCAATGGCTTGTGGTACGAGAATGGCTAACTAACTCCCTCTTGGTAAATGGTGGTTGGCGGTTTCTCTTTTGTGTCGTTGCCTGCGATGCAGTAGCCTGAGAACTAGTTCCACCTTCCTCTTCACTTTGTGCTTCTGATTGTTGCGTTTGTGTAGTTGGGCCAGAATGTTCCTCAGTTTGGCCCACATCTTCCTCAGCCAAGGAACTTACACCAGCCTGTTGTTGTGTTTGTTGACCAGTTGATGGAGGTACTTCGGTATTGGATCCAGCTCCTGTCTCCTCTACAAAGCCAGCTTCTTGCTCCTGTGCCAACTGCTGTAGCCTTTGTTGGATTCTTGTTTGTTTGTCTCCTATTGCAGCATACTCTTCGCAAAGTTGTCTCAATTCCTGGGCAAAGTCATGCTCCTTGATGCAGGTAGCATGTGCGTATGGTTCAGGGGGTGATTTATACCTGCGTAGGCATGCTTAGCGAAAATTAGCACAGGTGATGCATACACAATTGGTACATTTGCAGTGATTGCTAACACTATTTAAGCATGTTCTAGCCATCCGTGGTTTGTGGGTGTATGGAGAGTGCAGAGTTGAGAATGGAGAGTCTAGAGTGGAGAGTGGAAAGTGCATTGTGGAGGTAAGTTGTGGATTTTTGTGCTGTTGTGTTTTTAAATATATTTTCCCGATGTAATGGCAATGGGTTCCGGTATGAATGGTCGACCATGTTATGGTCGACAGTCATTAGGTCGACCACTATTGGTCGACATTGACATGGTCGACATGGACACATGAAAATGGTCGACACATGAAAAGGTCGACACATGAAAAGGTCGACATGATTTTTTTAAAAACTTTTTTTGGTGTCGTTTTTTGCGTAAAGTGACTGGGAACCCCAATTAGTGCACCGCTTCGCTCGCCATGCTTCGGGCATGGTGCCTTCGCTCCGCTACCGCTTCACTCGGCACAGATTACCGTTCCAATCGTAGTCCACGTGGATCGTAAAGTATGGAAAAGTTCCCCAAAAGAAAAAAAAGTTAAAAAACTCATGTCGACCTTTTCATGTGTCGACCATTTTCATGTGTCGACCATGTGTCAATGTCGACCATGTCAATGTCAACCAATAGTGGTCGACCTAATGACTGTAGACCATAACATGGTCGACCATGTGAACGGATACCATGGCAATGTAATGTGCTATGCAGAGTCGTGTCTATTTTTTGGTGGGATTGTTAGCTTTTGTGGTAAGTATGTTGTATGGTGATGATTGTGTGAGTTTGCACAGCACAGCGTATGTTTGCAACACGTCCCTTTGCGGTTTACTGTGGTGCATTGCGTTTATCTGCTATATTGCGGTCACACCGCGTGTAGCACAACTAATGCATGTATTTTTTTCCTTTTCTGTATATTTTTGGTTTGTATGGAAGGATATTTGTAGTGTGGATGACCTGACTGTTGTTGTTTTTAATTAATTTACATTCACATTTATTATCAAGGGAACAACAGTATATCTATCTGCGGGTAAGTATGTGCATGTTCACAGGTGTGTGTTGTGTGGAGGGTTTTTTGCATATTCTATGTGTGTGTTTATTATGTTTCTTTCTCTTTCTCCCGAAGGCTGCATCTTTTTGAGTTGTGTTGTAAGGCAAACTAGCCATTTTACTTTGTTTTGGGAGGACTTTTGCTTTTTTGGTTTGTCAAAGTCATCTGTGGGTAAGTATATGCATGTTCACAGGTGTGTGTTGTGTGGAGAGTTTATTGCATATTCTATGTGTGTGTTTATTATGTTTCCTTCTCTTTCTACTGAAGGCAGCATATTTTTTGTTTTTTATTAAGGCAAAGTAGCCCATTTCATTTGTTTTTTTGAGCGCTTTTGTTTTGTTTTTTGTTATCTATTTCATTTGCTGGTAAGTATATGCATGTTCATAGGTGTGTGTAGTGTTGTGTGGTGGGGTGTTGGTTTATCTTACTGTGCTTATTAAGTGTTTCTTTCTCTTATCTTCTCAAGGCAGAGTTAATTTTGTAGTATTTTTCAGCCTAAGTAGCCTTGTGTTGTTTTTATCCTGATTTTTGCTGTTGTTTCTTTGTGGTTGTTTTGTCTAGTAAGTATATGCATGCTCATTGTGTTGTTGTGCTGTGTTGTGTTATTTTGCATAATAGTAGTATAATATTTTTTTTTAACAAATTTGAATAATGTTCCTTTCCTCCTGGTTTGCAAAATTTAGATATGGATTAACGCACATCTGTAAGTGGTTTTTCAAATTTCAAATTGTTATTGAAGAATGTTTGTGAATAATCATTGGATTATGATTTAACACTCTGTGAAATTTGTCTTTCAGTTGGTTGTGGCAGCATACCTGTATGACTTATACGGCCAACCCCAACCTGACCCTTATCCTCGAAGGCAACGGAGGCGTGCAAGGCCTAGTATCTTTCGTACACGTGTCAGCCTTTTTGGAATGCCAGATGATGAGGTAGTGCGGCGCTATAGGCTGCCTCCTCATGTCATCCTAGAAACTCAATAATAGAGAGTGATCTAGAGAGTACAATTCGGCATCCTACATCAATTCCACCACTGACACAATTCATTGCTGTCTTTGTGCCTCAGGGTCCTACCAGCATACAGTTGGTGTCCTGGTAGGCATCTCCCAGGCTGCATTCTCAAGGATCCTGAGGCATGTAATATCTGCATTCCTCAAAAGAAATAAGCAGTTCATATCAATGCCATCGGATGTGGAGTCCCTAGCTGTGGTGAAGCGGAAATTCCGTGAAGGGTGAGTCGCTTCCCACATGTTATTGGGGTAGTGGATGGGACACACGTTCCACTTGTGGCACCAACACATAATGAAGAAATCTTTAGGAACAGAAAAATGTTCCACTCTTTGAATGTGATGGTTGTTTGTGGCCCATCCCTCCAGATCCTTTCCCTGATTGCCCGGTACCCAGGAAGTGGCCATGATTCCCACGTGATTCGGCAATCAAGGATATGGCAAAAATTAAGTTTGTTGGAAGGACAAGACGCATGGACATTGGGTGAGTTTGAGCCACATCATGTATTAAAGGTTAAGTTTAGTTGGTTTGTAATTGTTCACCATATTTTTGCATTATTATTGTATTGTGTTTTTGCAGGAGATCATGGATATCCTTGCACCCCCTGGCTTATGACTCATTACAGCAGACCAACACCAGGACCACAATCAGCATTTAATTCCGCCCTTACTGCCTATAGACAGCTGGTGGAGTGCACAATTGGGGTCCTAAAAATAAGAATTTACTTACCGATAATTCTATTTCTCGGAGTCCGTAGTGGATGCTGGGGTTCCTGAAAGGACCATGGGGAATAGCGGCTCCGCAGGAGACAGGGCACAAAAAAGTAAAGCTTTACTAGGTCAGGTGGTGTGCACTGGCTCCTCCCCCTATGACCCTCCTCCAGACTCCAGTTAGGTACTGTGCCCGGACGAGCATACACAATAAGGGAGGCATTTTGAATCCCGGGTAAGACTCATACCAGCCACACCAATCACACCGTACAACTTGTGATCTAAACCCAGTTAACAGTATGACAACAGAAAAGGCCTCTTAAAGATGGCTCCTTAACAATAACCCGAATTAGTTAACAATAACTATGTACAAGTATTGCAGATAATCCGCACTTGGGATGGGCGCCCAGCATCCACTACGGACTCCGAGAAATAGAATTATCGGTAAGTAAATTCTTATTTTCTCTATCGTCCTAAGTGGATGCTGGGGTTCCTGAAAGGACCATGGGGATTATACCAAAGCTCCCAAACGGGCGGGAGAGTGCGGATGACTCTGCAGCACCGAATGAGAGAACTCCAGGTCCTCCTTTGCCAGGGTATCAAATTTGTAAAATTTTACAAACGTGTTCTCCCCCGACCACGTAGCTGCTCGGCAGAGTTGTAATGCCGAGACCCCTCGGGCAGCCGCCCAAGATGAGCCCACCTTCCTTGTGGAGTGGGCTTTTACAGTTTTAGGCTGTGGCAGGCCTGCCACAGAATGTGCAAGTTGAATTGTGTTACAAATCCAACGAGCAATCGACTGCTTAGAAGCAGGTGCGCCCAACTTGTTGGGTGCATACAATATAAACAGCGAGTCAGATTTTCTGACTCCAGCCGTCCTTGCAATGTATATTTTTAAGGCTCTGACAACGTCCAACAACTTGGAGTCCTCCAAGTCGCTAGTGGCCGCAGGCACCACAATAGGTTGGTTCAGATGAAATGCTGATACCACTTTAGGGAGAAAATGCGGACGAGTCCGCAGTTCTGCCCTATCCGAATGGAAGATTAGATAAGGACTTTTATAAGATAAAGCCGCCAATTCAGATACTCTCCTGGCAGAGGCCAGGGCTAGTAACATAGTCACTTTCAATGTGAGATATTTCAAATCCACCTTTTTCAATGGTTCAAACCAATGGGATTTGAGGAAATCTAAAACTACATTTAGATCCCACGGTGCCACCGGAGGCACCACAGGAGGCTGTATATGCAGTACTCCCTTGACAAAAGTCTGGACCTCAGGGACAGAGGCCAATTCTTTTTGGAAGAATATTGACAGGGCCGAAATTTGAACCTTAATGGATCCCAATTTGAGACCCATAGATAATCCTGATTGCAGGAAATGTAGGAAACGACCCAGTTGGAATTCCTCCGTCGGAACCCTCCGATCCTCGCACCACGCTACATATTTTCGCCAAATGCGGTGATAATGTTTCACGGTGACTTCCTTCCGTGCCTTAATCAAGGTAGGAATGACTTCTTCTGGAATGCCTTTCCCTTTTAGGATCTGGCGTTCAACCGCCATGCCGTCAAACGCAGCCGCGGTAAGTCTTGAAAAAGACAGGGACCCTGCTGTAGCAGGTCCCTTCTCAGAGGTAGAGGCCACGGTTCGTCCGTGAGCATCTCTTGAAGTTCCGGATACCAAGTCCTTCTCGGCCAATCCGGAACCACTAGTATTGTTCTTACTCTTCTTTGCCGTATGATCTTCAATACCTTTGGTATGAGCGGCAGAGGAGGAAACACATACACTGACTGGTACACCCAAGGAGTTACCAGTGCGTCCACAGCTATTGCCTGTGGATCTCTTGACCTGGCGCAATATTTGTCCAGTTTCTTGTTGAGGCGAGACGCCATCATGTCTACAATTGGTCTTTCCCAACGGTCTATTAACATGTTGAAGACTTCTGGATGTAGACCCCACTCTCCCGGATGAAGATCGTGTCTGCTGAGGAAGTCTGCTTCCCAGTTGTCCACGCCCGGGATGAACACTGCTGACAGTGCTATCACGTGATTCTCCGCCCAGCGAAGAATCTTGGCAGCTTCTGCCATTGCACTCCTGCTTCTTGTGCCGCCCTGCCTGTTTACATGGGCGACCGCCGTGATGTTGTCCGACTGAATCAACACCGGCTTTCCTTGCAGGAGAAGTTCCGCCTGGCTTAGAGCATTGTAGATTGCTCTTAGTTCCAGAATGTTTATGTGAAGAGACTTTTCCAGACTCGTCCATACTCCCTGGAAGTTTCTTCCTTGTGTGACTGCTCCCCAGCCTCTCAGGCTGGCGTCCGTGGTCACCAGGATCCAATCCTGAATGCCGAATCTGCGGCCTTCTAATAGGTGAGCCTTCTGCAACCACCACAGAAGTGACACCCTTGTCTTTGGTGACAGGGTTATTCGCAGGTGCATCTGCAGATGCGACCCTGACCATTTGTCCAACAGATCCCTTTGGAATATTCTTGCATGGAATCTGCCGAATGGAATTGCTTCGTAAGAAGCCACCATTTTTCCCAGGACTCTTGTGCATTGATGTACTGACACTTTTCCTGGTTTTAGGAGGTTCCTGACCAGATCGGATAACTCCTTGGCTTTTTCCTCTGGAAGGAAAACCTTTTTCTGAACCGTGTCCAGAATCATTCCTAGGAACAGCAGACGAGTTGTCGGGATTAAATGGGATTTTGGAATATTCAGAATCCACCCGTGTTGTCTTAGCACCTCTTGAGATAGTGCTAAAGCTGTCTCCAGCTGTTCTCTGGACCTTGCCCTTATTAGGAGATCGTCCAAGTATGGGATAACTAATACGCCTTTTCTTCGAAGAAGAATCATCATCTCGGCCATTACCTTGGTAAAGACCCGAGGCGCCGTGGACAATCCGAACGGCAGCGTCTGAAACTGATAGTGACAGTTTTGAACAATGAACCTGAGGTACCCCTGGTGTGCGGGGTAAATCGGAACGTGTAGATACGCATCCTTGATGTCCAAGGATACCATAAAGTCCCCTTCTTCCAGGTTCGCTATCACTGCTCTGAGTGACTCCATCTTGAACTTGAACTTTTTTATGTAGAGGTTCAAGGACTTCAGATTTAGAATAGGCCTTACCGAGCCATCCGGCTTCGGTACCACAAATAGAGTGGAATAATACCCCTTTCCTTGTTGTAATAGGGGTACTTTGACTATCACCTGCTGAGCGTACAGCTTGTGAATGGCTTCCAACACCCTCTCCCTTTCGGAAGAGACGGTTGGTAAGGCAGACTTCAGGAAACGATGAGGAGGATCCGTCTCTAATTCCAACCTGTACCCCTGAGATATTATCTGCAGGATCCAGGGGTCTACCTGCGAGTGAGCCCACTGCGCGCTGTAATTTTTGAGACGGCCCCCCACTGTCCCCGAGTCCGCTTGAGAGGCCCCAGCGTCATGCTGAGGTTTTTGCAGGAGCCGGGGAGGGCTTCTGTTCCTGGGAAGGAGCTGCCTGTTGGTGTCTCTTCCCTCTTCCTCTGCCTCGTGGCAGGTACGACAAGCCCTTTGCTCTCTTATTTTTGTAGGAGCGAAAAGGCTGCGGTTGAAAGGTCGGTGCCTTTCTCTGTTGGGGAGTGACTTGAGGTAAAAAAGTGGATTTCCCGGCAGTAGCCGTGGCCACCAAGTCTGATAGACCAACTCCAAATAACTCCTCCCCTTTATACGGCAAAACCTCCATGTGACGTTTTGAATCCGCATCGCCTGTCCACTGTCGTGTCCATAAGGCTCTTCTGGCTGAAATGGACATAGCACTCACCCGAGATGCCAGTGTGCAAATATCCCTCTGTGCATCACGCATATAGATAAATGCATCCTTTATTTGTTCTAACGACAGTAAAACATTGTCCCTATCTAGGGTATCAATATTTTCAATCAGGGATTCTGACCAAACTACTCCAGCACTGCACATCCAGGCAGTTGCTATAGCTGGTCGTAGTATAACACCTGCATGTGTGTATATATTCTTTTGAATAACTTCCATCTTTCTATCTGATGGATCCTTAAGTGCGGCCGTCTCAGGAGAGGGTAACGCCACTTGTTTGGATAAGCGTGTGAGCGCCTTGTCCACCTTAGGGGGTGTTTCCCAGCGCGCCCTAACCTCTGGCGGGAAAGGGTATAATGCCAATAACTTTTTTGAAATTATCAACTTTTTATCAGGAGCAACCCACGCTTCATCACACACGTCATTTAATTCTTCTGATTCAGGAAAAACTGTTTGTAGTTTTTTCACACCATACATAATACCCTGTTTTACGGTATCTGTAGTATCAGCTAAATGTAACGTCTCCTTCATTGCCAAAATCATATAACGTGTGGCCCTACTGGAAAATACGTTTGAATTTCTACCGTCGTCACTGGAATCAGTGCCCGTGTCTGGGTCTGTGTCGACCGACTGAGGCAAAGGGCGTTTTACAGCCCCTGACGGTGTTTGAGGCGCCTGGACAGGCATTAATTGATTGTCCGGCCGCCTCATGTCCTCAACTGACTGTTTAAGGGAAGATAAACCATCACGTAATTCCACAAATAAAGGCATCCATTCTGGTGTCGACCCCCTGGGGGGTGACATCTGCATATTTGGCAATTGCTCCGCCTCCACACCAATATCGTCCTCATACATGTCGACACCACGTACCGACACACACCGCAAACTCACAGGGAATGCTCTAATGAAGACAGGACCCACTAGCCCTTTTGGGGAGACAGAGGGAGAGTCTGCCAGCACACACCACAAAGCGCTATATATACAAGGGATATCCTTATATTAAGTGCTCCCTTATAGCTGCTTTAATATATATATATATAGCCATTAATGTGCCCCCCCTCTCTGTTTTACCCTGTTTCTGTAGTGCAGTGCAGGGGAGAGACCTGGGAGCCGTTCTGACCAGCGGAGCGGTGACAGAAAATGGCGCCGTGTGCTGAGGAGATAGGCCCCGCCCCTTTTTCGGCGGGTTCTTCTCCCGCTATTTTTCCAGTCAGGCAGGGGTTAAATATCTCCATATAGCCCCTATGGGCTATATGTGAGGTATTTTTAGCCTTGTATAAGGTTTATATTTGCCTCTCAGAGCGCCCCCCCCCAGCGCTCTGCACCCTCAGTGACTGCCCAGTGAAGTGTGCTGAGAGGAAAATGGCGCACAGCTGCAGTGCTGTGCGCTACCTTATGAAGACTGAGGAGTCTTCAGCCGCCGTTTTCCGGACCTCTTCACGCTTCAGCATCTGCAAGGGGGTCGGCGGCGCGGCTCCGGGACCGGACTCCACGGCTGGGCCTGTGTTCGATCCCTCTGGAGCTAATGGTGTCCAGTAGCCAAGCAGCAAATCCACTCTGCATGCAGGTGAGTTTACTACTTTCCCCCTAAGTCCCACGTTGCAGTGATCCTGTTGCCAGCAGGACTCACTGTAAAGAAAAAAAAAACCTAAACTAAACTTTCTCTAAGCAGCTCTTTAGGAGAGCCACCTAGATTGCACCCTTCTCGTTCGGGCACAAAATCTAACTGGAGTCTGGAGGAGGGTCATAGGGGGAGGAGCCAGTGCACACCACCTGACCTAGTAAAGCTTTACTTTTTTGTGCCCTGTCTCCTGCGGAGCCGCTATTCCCCATGGTCCTTTCAGGAACCCCAGCATCCACTTAGGACGATAGAGAAAAGGAGTTTCTGTGTGCTCCACCGCACTGGTGGCGACCTCCTGTACAGTATTAGCTGGAAATGGTAAGTAAAATCGTGTTCCTGTGTGCAATCCTCCACAATATTGCTGTAAGGAGGTGTGTGGAGCTCCCTCCAAATGAGGTACTGGCCCCAGAGGATGAGGAGCCAGGGGTAGGCTGGATATGGAGGCGGGGGCTCCGTGTCCCAGCGGGGACATGCCCTTAGGGCTAGAATAGTCTAACAATATTTCAGGCCTTACCCCTTGATGAAGTCAGACTGAGGAAACGCGTTGGTCATTCTCGTCTTGACCCTCCTTAATAAGATAAGCTCTTTTCATAGATATCTCAATATTTAACAATTTTTGAACTTTTTATATTGTATATCCTCTACCTGCATTTTATATATATTCTATTATTCTATACATTTTATATTTTTGATGCCAAATTTTTTTCTTTTTTAAAAATAATTGATTTCTTAGCTCCACCCCCCCCCCTTTTCTTAATTGCCATATATGTTTTAATAATACATTTGTAATTCTCTTATTTAAAAAAAAGTTTTTTACCTTTTCCTTTTTCATATATACATATACATATGTTTTTCATTCATAGAGTCTTCCGATAAATCATTGTTTTTATAGAAACACCAGTGGTCGCCGAACCCCCTAACACCCTATAAACCATTTAAATACTTTATAGCACCTTACCAGTGCTTTAACTTTAGGGACCGGCTGACGCCCTCCACTAAGGGAGTGTTTTTTCTGTCAGAGTTCTGACTTTTTATATCTGAGACTTTTCACTATCACATGTGGCGCTGTACTTTCATTTACATTTATCTAATATTTCAGGTATGTTTGAGTTATGAACACATCAGACAAGTGTTTATTGGTGCTTTCAAACACATATTTCATAAATGTATCACATATGTAGTTACTGTTATAATTAAAAAATTGTATGCAGATTTTGTTTGTTTTAAAAAAATATTTTATATTTTTAAAAAGAGCAAATGTTAGTGATTGAACATAAATGTCAAAAATTGTAATGGTTTACACATACAAAATAAGCATGTAATGAGTTAATGAACACCAGTAGTGATGTGTTGTCAACATATATATGGTCTATAACAATGAGGTTATGTGTTTTTTGATACATTACACTTTTTTTAAGTTAAAAAATAAATGCTGCTGCATATATGTTGTTTTTTTTGTTATGCATTCATGTGTCTTAAGTGATGTTTAATATATATATTTTTGTTTTTTATTCTCCTAAAAACAAATACACAAACTAATACAACAATCCTGCAATCTTTAGTTGAGTGAAGAGCAGAGTTTTTTTGGTAAGTTTATTTGCAAATTCTCCACTTACAGTAGCATACACTCGCAATTGCGTTCACAACTGAGAAAACGGACCAGACTGTTAGGGCGGGATTCAATTCTTTTCAACCCTTTCCATACCCGTTCTGTTTCTGCCCTCAGGGGCGTGGTATCATTATTTCACCTCGCTACCCTTTACACAGCTACACCTGATTACTATGGGTGCAATATGCGCGATAACGGAGATCATTTTAGAAAGGAAATTGGGCGTGATATATCATTTGAATCTCACCCTTAATGTGCATTAATAGCAATAAAGTTTATCAATATATGTGAGCATCAGAGCTGACAACCAATCAACAGTAGGCAGACAGTATAAATATTAGCATGTGTGATGAATACGCCATTGGCACCATGCGAGCTGCCGCCTTCAGTGTGAGGGAGCTGCGGCTCCTCACTGCTATCATGGATCGCTGCTTAGGCTGCACGGGCCCTTATGTATCTAACACCTGTAAACGTGCGGCCTACGCGGAAGTCCGAAACAAACTGTGGGCGAGGGTACGCACCTGGCAGACCATCATCCAGCTTGAACGGTGGAGGTCCGACCTCCACCGGCGTCAGCCACGTTTGCTGGTGCAGTTGCGCCAGCATATTAGAGAAAGTAATGCATACAGTATAATTTGTGTTTGCATAAGTACGTAAGTATGTAGATAGTGATAATGCATTGCTGTAGGCATACATGTTTGTATGCAGGTATACAGTATGTGTATGGTTTGTATGTCAATATGGCATATCCACTGCTTAAAAATTAATACACATACAAACCACACACGTTATATTTTGAAAAAGCATTTAAAGAGGTTTATTTATGTAAATGTTAACTTAAAATGTTCCTTTTTTTAATTTTAACAATAGACAAATACCTTCTAAATCACATTTCTATTTTTTCATTATCCATTACCTAATGTATTAATAACTTTATAAAAAAAAGGGCACATTAAAATTTAAAAAACTGTGTTCCTCTCTCCTTAAGCAGAGCATGAAGAAGGCAGCCACAACAGCCCCATACAATTCCCACGCTCCTCAAGAACCATCAACCCATCAAACTGCCTCCCCCCTCAATCTACCTCCCCCTCTGAATCTCCCTACCCACCACAATCTTCCTCCCCCTCTGAATCTCCCTACCCCCCACAATCTTCCTCCCCCTATGAACCTCCCCCCCCCCACAATCTTCCCCACCCCCCACAATCTTCCTCCCCCTCTGAACCTCCCTATCCCACACAATCTTCCTCCACCCCTGAACCTCCCTACCCCCCACAATCTTCCTCCTCCTCTGAACCTCCCAACCCCCCCACAATCTTCCTCCCCCTCTGAACCTCCCTACCCCCCACAATCTTCCTCCCCCTCTGAACCTCCCTACCCCCACAATCTTCCTTCCCCCTCTGAACCTCCCTACCCCCCACAATCCTCCTCCCCCTCTGAACCTCTCTACCTCCTCAATCTTCCTCCACCTCTGAACCCCCCTCTAACCCTCAATCTTCCTCCCCCTCTGTACCTTCCTCTAACCCTCATGCTCCATCCCACACTCAATCTGATCCTCCTTCCCCCATCCAACCTCCATGCCCCTTTCAAGACCCTTCCCCCATCCAACCTCTCGCCCCCCTCTTATAATGATGAGGATGAGTGGCCGGCGTTGGCAGAGAGTAGGCATATTTGTATTGTACAAAAAAATTTTTTCCAATTGATGCAACATTTAGATACAACTACATGTGTGGCCAACCTGTGTCCCTGTAGCTGTTGTTGAAAAAAACATTCCAGCATTTCCTGGCAAAGTTTGGGTATTAAGGCATGCGATTGCTGAGGCAGGCCATGCTTGGATGTGTAGTTCCACAGCAGCTGGAGGGACACAGGTTGAATCAACATATACTGCAACAGATTACTGTAAAACATTATTTTATTAAAAAATACTGTCATAACAGACATGCAGGTAGTAAGTCCCTGTTTATGATGGGTAGTGGCCAAACAAACTCTAGAAATTGTGTTTGTGAAGTAGTGAAACATTAACATGACAGATGCATAGTGTAGATGTTATTTTGTGGTTTTTAGTATATAAGGGGAGTGATATATTTTTGAACACAAACATGTATGCTAATAATTGGTTTTATATGGGAATGTTATATTTTCAAAGTTATTAATCAGTAGCATATGTAAAGAGCATAATCAGCTTTGCTGTGGAATTCTAGTGGATTGCAGTGATGATGTTTTGCAGAATAAGTTTTTCTTATTGAAATTACAAATTTTCATATTCATCGCTTCTTACAGATCCTGGAGTTGGAGATCGAGACCAGGCCATCAGGAAGGAGCTCCTGGCCGGCAGGCCAACATCCAGTTCCTTCTGGGCAATGTGCAAAATGTATTATTCTTTTTTTGTTTAGTTTTTTATAACAATATTATTTTTTTTGTATAAACATTTAAATTTATAGTAAAAAAACCTAAACTATACTATTGTGTGGCGTCTTTATTAAAACAGTGAATTATTCCTTTTTATGTGTCTTTTTTCTATATCTTTATTCTATCCTCTGGTTCTTCAATATAGGTCTATTTTTCTCTTTCAAACATTTCATTTATGTCTCCTTCCTTTTTTCTGTGTGGATTAACCACATACCGTATATACTCGAGTATAAGTCGACCCGAATATAAGCCGAGGCACCTAATTCTACCACAAAAAACCTGGGAAAACTTATTGACTCGAGTATAAGCCTAGGGTGGGAAATGCAGCTCTAACCGTACACAGCCCTCAGTGCCAGATATGCCCTCATACTGCCAGATATGCCCCCACAGTGCCAGATATGCCCCCAGTGCCAGATATGCCCCACAGTGCCTGATGTGCCAGATATGCCCTCATGCTGCCAAATATGCCCCACAGTGCCAGATATGCCCTCATGCTGCCACATATGCCCCTCATGCTGCCACATACCGTATGTCCCTCATGCTGCCACATATGTCCCTCAATGCTGCCAGTTGTGCCCTCATGCTGCCAGATATGTCCCCTCATGCTGCCACATATGCCACCTCATGCTACCAGATATGCTCCCTCCCCAAGTGCCAGATATGCCCCACAGTGCTGTTACTTACCCCTCCGTCGATCCCGCGCTGTCTTCTGGAGGGACACGAAGCGCACAGCGCGCGCCTCTCCTGTGTCCCTCCTGCATCTTCGGCGGGTCTATTAAAGGAAGTGCCGGTTCGTGATCAGAGGTCACGAACGGGTACTTCCTTCAATAGAACCGTCGCTGCTGCCGCCGGAGATGTAGGAGGGACACAGGAGAGGCGCGCGCTGTGCGCTCCGTGTCCCTCCTTCACACTGCTCTGCCTCTGCCTGTCACTGACTCGAGTATAAGCCGAAGTGGCTTTTTCAGCACAAAAAAAAGTGCTGAAAAAGTCGGCTTATACTCGAGTATATACGGTAACTATTTTTTTAGAAACTACATATTTGTAAAAATAGTTAGGTTAAAATAGTATTAAAGTGTATTAAACATATTGTGTGCAAACAGTATGTTTGTTGCCTTAATTGCGGAATGTTATTGATCAATTAGGTTGACAAACTACATTTTGCAGTGTTTGATCACTTAATTTATTAATCACATTACAAATCCTTAGGGTGATTGATTCATTACTTGACACTTAAAAAAAAAACAAAAAACCATTGTGCGAATATTTGCAAGCTAGCGATTGCAATGCACGTGTACTATCAACTTTGTATTGCAGCCGGTGCACTTTGCACCCTTGCAAACGCATCGCAGCTATGCGATCCAAATAAGAAAACAACTCTTTTGTGCACTGTAGCAAGTTTTTGTGCACTCCTACGTTGAGGGCGGGGTTGCCTGTCCTGTCGCACGCATGCGATGCATTTGCACATTTGTGAATGCATCCTGCATGCAACTTGAACAGCGATCAGATCTGAATTAGGCCCTTTATTCAGAACCAGACGTAAACATAGTTTGCTTCTTTTGCCAGCTGTAAATTGCTGTTTTCTTTGTTGTGCATTTGCGTACTTTTGTAAACTGTGTCTTTTTCCAGCTGTGTGATAGACCTGCGACTGTATACAACTAGGGGTCCAAGTCTGGGCTGTAACTGGCATGTTGATGCACAGTACAATGGCGAATTGTGACTGATATGCAGGGCCAAAATTTGCTGGTGCTTTAAACCCTGGTGTAAAATGCACACTACTTATGATGACTGCGTTTATACAAAAACACTTAGGGGGGTATCCTATTAACAGGATTGCTAATAGGATTGCCGGGCGGCTATCCTTTTTCCCTGATGTCAGGCATCTGAAGCGTAATCCGTGGTAACGGGCTGCCGGAGCCGGGAAGACACATGGGATTGGGGACTTATCCCTGATCACATGTGTTATTGCACATTTGCAGGTCAAGTTTTGGCCGATAAAATCGACCATCGATCAAACATTGTGATATCCAGACATTTTTACTGGCCTAAAGAGCATGGGGGCTAATAGGATACTGGCCTAAGAAGGCGGTTCACATGTGCCACGTGCCTCCTGCTGGGCATCTATACGAATGGGTGTCTATTGGAACTATCCAATTGTTGCTCTGATCAGACGCCCATTAGTAGTTAATGCACCTGACAGCTTGGGGATTAGCCGCACAAAGCGGCTAAACCAATCTAAAGATACTGATTAGGTGTCTATAGTCCGGCAACTAAATGTAATAGCTCCTGAGTTACGGAAGTGCGGGACCTCTGTGCGGGTCTAAAGGTGCATACACACTGGGTGTTTTTGCCAGGTGTATGCAGAGCAGTGATGTGAAAATCGCTGGCCGGAAAATTGCACGGTGCATACACATTGAGCGATTTTTAACCGGCCCAGCAATCTTCACGGGGGTGAACCACTTTCTACAGTAGGAGACTGTGGAAAGTGGTTCACTCGGCCGGTAAAACAGGCTGCCGGACGGAGGCGGCCAGCGATGATGCATCAGCACTCACCACCCAGTCATACAGACTTGGAGATTTTGAGCTCAAAGTAACTCAAAATGCCCCAAATTAGCTACTTTGAGATCAAAATTGCTTAGTGTGTATGGTCCTTTACCATTATTTTAAAGCAGCAATCATTTACAAGGCAAAACCAACCTTGTGGCTTTAAAAAAAAAAAAAAAAAAATCCCGGCAGACTCGCACAAAAGTTTTGTACCTCTGGAACACGGAGGCTATTAAATTCGGTAACCCAAACTACGGACTTCTTCACACAGTTTGTTCTCGCACCTCCAGAGGCTGAGGCTGCGAGAAAAAATTTGACTGCCGCACCTAATGGGTGTCTGATCGGAGCAACATTCGTATAGACACCCGGTTTAGAAGTCACTGTACGGTCATGTTTGGTTTTGGAAGCTCACATATCACATACAGTATACATACCTCCCTACTGCATATATATTAAGGTGCAGTCATAAAAAAAAAATAAAGAAAAAAAAATTCAATTTGCGTATGCTTCATTTCATGTTTCATTTGCTCCAAGCCACTTATCTGTCAATTAAATATAACATATATCCATTGTATACTGAGATTTTTATAATTTTAAGCACTCACAGTAAATTCATGCCTCCAGTTGTATTCTAGATCCATCTGACCAGGCAAGTTAAAAGGAGGGAGCCGCGGCTATAAACTAATGCAAATAATACGAAATAGGTCTACTCCATTGGCATCTGACTCTGAAAAAGGCCTATCAGTGTTGTACTGGGGCATGAAGGGTCCTCAGGGTGAAAGCAGTAGTAGAACAGGCACTTTAAGAGAGGAGGGGACCCGTGTGCAGTCTCAGGTTGGGCCCCCTCCTCTCTGGCAGTGCAGTAGTCTCTTGCATTGTGCCAGAGTCTACAGCGTGTGTGCTGGTCTCCAGGAACATGGCGACAACTCCGTGGTCTCAGGGACTTCTGTTGCGCATGCGTGAATCATCGAAAAATAGCCGCGGTGGCCATTTTACAAGTGACTTTTTACGCTCTGCAGCAAGCGCCGGGCCAACAGAGGTGAGTATAGTTAAATGGGTGCAGGGTGTGCGGTGTGTGCACTGCTCACCTTGCACCCATTATAGATATGCCACTGAGTGGTAGGGCCCCACTGAAGTGAGGCGGCACAAAGCTGAAGAGGTGTGACAGAGAGCACTGCAATGTCCGTCATATTATACAGCGAGCTTCGCAGTGACCACAACAATAATAATAATGCAGGGAGTGTTGCAGTGGACAGCATATAATGCAGACAGCTTTGCAGTGCCCATCATATAATGCAGAGAGTCCCACAGTGATGGCTATATAATGCAGAAAGCATCGCAGTGGCCACCATACAGATGGAGCCATGCTCACTGAGCGTGGCTGCGTCGCAGGCGGCGGCGAGTGGCAAGCCTAGGCACCTGCGCCTCGGTCCACCGGCGAGCGTTCACAGACGCTCCCATTCAAAGTGAATGGGGTGCATGCGCATCCCATTAGTTCCCGGCAGGACGCATCTATTCGCAGATGGAGCCAGAATTAGCGTGGCTCCATCTGTACAATGCAGGCAGTGTCGCAGCGACTGCTATATAATGCAGAGATCGCAGTAACTGCCATATAATATTGACCACCCCACCACCATCCATATTAAAACACACATCAACCCCACAGGAAAAAAAAAAAAAACCCACAAATAAACCCCTACCCATTGTATAAATATGCCTCACTAGACAACGTTAAAACCTTTTTTTTACACTTCTACTGGCACTTACCTGTCCAAAAGAAGGATCTGCCTGGTCCCTGTGGAACTCCAGAGCGTACTGCAGCTACAATGTTCTGTGACAGGAAAAAAAAAAATTTTTTTTATTTATATAGCTGGGTAGGCTACCGGAGAGGAGGGATTGTAAACTTGGGGTGTTGGGGTGGCGTCTCAGGCAGGGATAGGAGGAAGAAGCAGAATAGACAGACAAGCTAGGGGAGTATAGAGAGGGTGGGGAATTGTGGTGAGGGGTCGGTGTCTCAGTTAAGGGAGGGAGTACTTGGACATCCACAATATAGGCACTGGCAGCTGGTTCTTCAGAGTCAGATCCACGGGGCTGGGGTTTGAGGTCCCAGGCTGTAACTTAAGGCAGGGTCTCTGAGGAAGGTGATGGTCCAGGGGCGGCATACATAGCACAGCCTATAGCGGCCATCTCTCCTCACTATGATGAATGTGGCCGGACTCTGCTGGTGCAGGCCACCCGTGGCATGGCAATAGCAGGGAAGGTGTTCCAGAGCATATCCCGCATTAAGCCCCAGTGCTGGGATGCGGCGCAGACAGCTGCTGTGCAGGAACGCTTTGGCTCATAGGGGACCAGGCTAATTAGTTTCTGGTGACTGTAAATAACTCAGTACTCCATATTACATATTCAGTCAGGAAGGTCTTTTTTACAGTTATTAATTAAAATAAATACATTTTATTGATTTATTAATATTTTTTTAATAGGAATACAACATAATGAGTATCTGGGCATTTCTGTAAACTTGCACTAGTTGTCACCTTCTAAAATGTTAGTTTAAAGTAACATAACTAAAAACTACTTGCAGCTAAAAATGATTAATTTAATAAATGTAACCATAGTTAATTTTGAAGTACTTTAATTAAAATGTGATAGCACACAGTAGCAAACACAGATTTTTGAAAGGGTGGGTCCTATCATTTTAGTACTTTGTGTGTGTATAAAGATAGATAGATAGCTAGATAAATAAACTAGCTGTTCTTCACGCGGGAGTTTCTGATTTTCATGGTTGTAAATATAAATGTGTTAAAAATTTGGTAAATCCATACAGATGTAAATTTTAGACATCTTAATGCAAGTAAATATTAAGACATGGTTCTTGGCATCATATTTAACATAGACACATATTACTCTAGATCACAATTTACCTATAGAGGTAGCACAGCAGGTGGTTGAATGGGATAGGGCCGGACATTTTGCATCATTAGGCTCAGAACTCCCCCTGCCCATGGTCGAATGTTCTTCTGCACGCTGGTCACGGGCCGCAACAACTCTAGATGTAATGACACAATTTGCAGGTCTATGGAAAGGGGAGGGGGGTTCTGGGTACTGAGTGTGCATCTGTAGCAAATGTTACAGAAATACTTATTTCAGAACACATCATGAAACTCTTTGGTTTGGTAATGTACTCCATAATAGTACAGTACGGGCAGTACGGATGGTGTAATGGTTAGCATTACTGCCTCACAGCACTGAGGTCATGGGTTCAATTCACACCATGGCTCTAACTGTGTGGAGTTTGTATATTCTCCCCGTACTTGCATGGGTTTCCTCCGGGTACTCCGGTTTCCTCCCACAATCCCAAAAATATACTGGTAGGTTAATTGGCTCCCAACAAAATTAACCCTAGTGTGAATGTGCCTGTGTGTACATGTGATAGGGAATATAGATCGTACGCTTCACTGGGGCAGGGACTGATGCGAATGGCCAAATATTCTATGTAAAGCGCTGCGAAATATGTGTGCGCTATATAAATAGCTGGTAATAAATAATAAATAATGAACACAGAGGACACTAACTAAAGCAACAGACAGCAGCTATGACCAAAAGTGATCTTCATTGCTGACTTGCAGTGTGTCTGTGGAGAAGTAGTAGATCCAGAGGGGCTTTTCTCATACGCATAGCAAAGCTGAGTCTGGATGGGATGTACAGTAGTTAATATCCCAGCAGCAGAATACAGACAGCGAGTATTGGGTTAGGCACTAGGTGGAGAGTAATGCTTAGGCTGCGGTAGGGGTGGGTTAGGGTTAAAATACTTACCAAAGTCCATCGGGATCTTGAATGTCGAGATTCACAGTGGCTGGATCCTGTACGCCGGGATATTGATACCAATCTACCTGGATGCCACCTGGATGCTCTATCATAATTAGTCAAAATGCAGCCAATTGTTCAAGGCAATAGGAGTGCTCTCAATGTTGTACCCAGCAAGCTGTGCCTTACAGAGTGCAGAAAAAACACAGCCATGAATCATCATCTGACTTTTAGCACTGTTGTACCGTAACTTAAGCAGCAGGCAGACAACTGTGTAACCAGCTGGGTGGCTGGTCATCAACAAGCTGTTATGGTGATGTCTGTAGGTAGATTAATCCAGCCCTGAACTTCAATATTGTGGAACTTGTTTGAGTGTAAGGTTGGGTACACATTAGAACGGCATGTACAGTAATAAGAGGATTTTGGTACGTACCGATAAATCCATTTCTCTGAATCCACTCAGGGCACTGGAGAACTAGACAGCTGGGGTGTAAAGGATTCAGACCGGAGGTAGAACAATCTAAAAAATGTATGCGCAGCTGGCCCATCCCCCTTCACCCCTCCCCTCCATCCCTCCAGTTTGAAAAATTGACGGAGAGAAGAGGGAACAATCAAGGCCATACAAGAAGGAACCAACTGTACCAACACATCAAACAGCAACCAGGAATTACTAACACATTAACTAAACTGTTTGAAACTAAATCTATAAGAACAGGCAGGCTGAAAGCACTGAGGCAGGCGTCCAGTGTTCCCGAGTGGATTCAGAGAAATGGATATATCGGTAAGTACCAAAATCCTCTTTTCTCTATCATCCTCTAGGGGACACTGGAGATCTAGACAACTGGGGACGTCCCAAAGATGCTCCCATGGGCGGGAGTGCTGTCCGAAGCCTGAAGAACCAAACGTCCAAAACTTGTATCTATAGATGCAAATGTATCAAACTTTTAGAAATAAGTGTGTGTGTGTTGATGACCACATTGCAGCTCTGCAAAGTAGGATAGTGGAAGCTCCTCTAGCCGCAGCTCTTACTGATCTGGTGGTATGAGCCCCCACCCTAAAAGGAACTCTCTTACCACAAGCAATATATACCTGTTTTATGGTTAGTCATACCCATCTGGCCAAGGTTTGTTTTGAAGCTGGCCAACCCATCCGGGGACCATCATACAGTATAAATGAAACGACTGACTACCTAATGGAAACAGTAGCCTGAACGTACACCCTTAAGGCTCTGACCACATCCAAGGACATTTCTCCCTCAGCAATCCTTGGAAAGAGGGAACCACAATTGGCTGGTTTATGTGGAAACCTGAAACCACCTTAGGTAAAAACTCCGCTTTTGTACGGAGCTCCGCTTTGTCTTCATGAAAAATGAAGGATTTTTACATGACAGGGCACCTAACTTTGAGACCCTACTTGCTGGCACTAAAGCTAGGAGTAGGACTGCCTTCTAACTCCTATATTTAATATCAGCCCTTTCCAAAGGCTCAAAAACAGCTGATTTATTTATAATTCTAGCACCAAATGTAAATCCCATGGGGCCGCGGGCGGACAAAATATACGTTATGGTAAGAACTTACCATTGATAACAGTAATTCTCCTAAGTCCACAGGTTCCACTGGGATATGGTGGAGCGACAGCGGATTTGCACCAAACGGTCAAAGCTTTTCAGCCTCCCAGCATGGAACGGGCCCGGCCATATATCCGGCCTCCTGGCTCAGGCAAATCAGTTGTTTTCCAAAGCTCAAGGCAGGAGCATCATGTAGAGCCCTAATCAGGTGAGAAGAACACACATGCACACCCTTCCGTACAAGATGGAAGAGGTTAGTGAGTAAAAGGATCCTCAAATCAGGTGCATCAGGGTGGGATCCCTGTGGACTTAGGAGAAATACTGTTATCAACGGTAAGTTCTTACCATAACGTATAATTCTCCTGCAGGGTTCACAGGGTATCCACAGGATACATTGGGATGTCCCACAGCAATTTAGTGGTGGGGACGCTCCTGATTAGGCAGGAGAATCCTTCACCTGAATTCAGCGTCCTGAGAGGCAAAAGTATCAAGGCATAATGTCTAATGAATGTGTAAATCGAGAACATGTCTACCTAACGTATCTATTCTGCTGAAACAACACATTGTGCTGTCCATAATGACCTACCTTACAAGTAGAATGAGCAGAGACATTAGCCGGAAACCGGGAGATCAGTTTGAGAATATGCTTCTGAAATTTTCATCCAAAGCCACTTCACCAGTGTCTGCTTATCCGCAGGCCATCCTCTCTTGTGAAATTAGAGAATGAAGAGAGTATCTGTCTCGCTGATGGCACTGGTATGATCCACATAGATCCTTAAGGCATGGACTACATCCAGTGCTGCATCTGCCGCAGCAAAGTCCGGCACCTAGAAGACCGAGACTACATTTTCTTCATTAAGATGGAATTTAGAAACCTAGATTTGGTTCGAAGAACTGCTCTATTTCAGAAATGGAAGACGGCATAACAATGCCCCTAAATCTGAAATTCTTCTAACTGAAGCAAAGTCAGTAGAAAGAGAACTTTAGCTGTCAAACATTAAGATCCAGTCTTTCAAGTGGTTCAAATGGGACAACCTGAAGGGCCTTTAGGACTAACTTAAATCCCAAGGCACTGTAGGAAAAACAAAAGGAGGTTGAATGTGTCGCATTCCTTTAGAAAAAGGTGCGCACGTCCTGTAGGTTAACAATTTTATTTTTGGAACCATATAGTCAATGCTGACACTTGTGCTCTCAATGAAGTCAGCCATAACCTTTATGCATTCCCGGAAAAAATATATATAGGGAGGGGTAGGCAGCGCTAAAATGAAGTGATTGAAGTAAACAATGATATAATTCTTAATGAATTTATTAAAAAACAAGTAAAACAATTAATATTATTCTCTCCTCAGAATTGGCTGGTAATAAAATACATGCACCTTAATCAGTTCATACACATCTGTATAATTAGACCAATGAGTGTCTGTTCCTGAATGTATACACAGGTTAGTCCACAAGTCCCTCAGAGGATTTCTAATGTATTAGCACAGTTCGGTTAATAGATATTTACCGATCACCGTATTAGAGGTGGAAAAGCTTCCATGTGAATAATTCCATGTTGGAAATTGATGTCCTCATTTGGATGGTGATTATTGTTGCTGTCCTCTTAGTGATGCACAGGGAGTTGGTGGTGGATCCGGGGTTGGTTCAGACACTGAATTGCGGTCTTGAGAAACTGAAGTGGTGCAGAAAGGGGGTTCTGACGCGTTTCACTGCTCCCCAAAAGTTTGCAGCTTTATCTGATAAGACCCCTTTCAGGCAGGAATGCATAAAGCAAGGAAACTTCTTTTCAAGAAGAACAGGCGCTCAATAATAGTTGCTGCACCAAGCAGCTGCCAAGGAATCAGGAGAGTCACTCCTGGAGATAACAGGAAAAAATATATATAGGGAGGGGTAGGCAGCGCTAAAATGAAGTGATTGAAGTAAACAGTGATATAATTCGGGTCTGGGACTGAGGGTCGACAGCACAAAGGTCGACACACCTTAGGTCGATGCCAATTGGTCGACACATCTTAGGTCGACATGGACAAAAGGTCGACAGGAACAAGGTCGACATGGAAAAAGGTCGACATGAGTTTTTTATGTTTTTTTGGTGTCGTTTTCTTCGTAGAGTGACCGGGAACCCCAATTAGTGCACCGCGTTCGCTCGCCATGCTTCGGGCATGGTGCCTTCGCTCCGCTACCGCTTGGCACACTTTACCGTTCCAATCATAGTCCACGTGGATCGTTAAGTATGAAAAGGTTCAAAAAAAAGAAAAAAATCGTGAAAAACTCATGTCGACCTTTTTCCATGTTGACCTTGTTCCTGTCGGACCTTTTGTCCATGTCGACCTTTTGTCCATGTCGACCTAAGGTGTGTCGACCAATTGGCGTCGACCTAAGGTGTGTCGACCTTTGTGCTGTCGACCTGGAGTCCGGATACCCCTGAAAGAATGCTAAGAAACATATACCAAATAAGCCAATTAGGAAAATTCAGTACAGGCGCTATAGATATAGAATAACCACACTAATATATTTAACTTATTTTTGCAGCTCTCACACAGTCATCTGAAACAACTGAAAAGGTAAATAAAATGAATATATAGACTTGACTATATAAGAGAGCGCGAAAATAATATAATATAAAAACAATTTATTATGATTAAAAAGACCAATTGGTAAATAGATCAAAATTTGTTATAATAATAAAACCACATCACATCACTTGAACCATTATAAACCAGTAGACTTATGTCCATGACCAGTCCCAATTTAAACGTATTTATAGATGTCCAAAGATTCTTACATGGACAAAGATGTAAATAAATGTCCTGGACCAATGAATGGCTCCCTGTATTGAAGAATAAATGTGGATGTATACCTTATTAAGGGTACTGGCCTTTTAGATATACTGGAGATATGTGCTGAAGTAGAGCTTGACACTCTGCTGGATATGATTTAATGATCCTCCTCATACATGTAGTGCAGTCACAGCCCCCGTGATTGGTACATAAAATATCTCACCGCTAGCATTTTTGTGCCTCCCATCCTTTGAACTCCAAACGGTGCACTTGTAGCCGTGGAATGCAGGGAGACACTGCCAGACCCTATAGCACAAGGGCTGAGGCAGCGATGTAGAGGATGGTGAATCCCGGACCGGGGCAGCGCAGCCGCAAGCAGCACGGGCGGTCTGCAGATGATTCGTCCCTGACTGGGACACAGCGGCCGGCAACAAAAAAGGTGATCTGCAAGGAGGTGGATCCCAAAGCTGGGATGAAGCAGCTGTCCGCGGCACAGGTAATCACCACAGTGGCAATGCCTGTATTGAAAGCTGGTAACAAGGTGGGTGAAGTGGCTATCACCTTTACGCGTTTCTCCGACGTAGCTGGCTGTCGGTTTCCTCAGAATGCTAAGACTTTGGAAACTCTGAAAAACCAAGGGTCAAATTTTTGATCCCTACACCATTGAATATAGGCTTGCCATATTTGGTGATAAATGCGAGCTGAGGAAATTTTCCTTGCTCTGAGCATAATTATCTGCTGTGAGAGTCCTCTTGCCTTCAGGATGGAGGTCTCGAAAGTCATTTTGTCAAAGACAGTCCATCCAGGTGTTTCTGATAACCAGGACCCTGAGACGATAGATCTGGCCATTGACGGAGTAGGAATGGAGCATTCATCAACATTCTCTGCAGATCAGTGTATCAATGTCTTCTGGACCAAGCTGGAGCTATTAGTATCACAGCACCATTACCTTGTCTTACCTTTCGTATCACCCTGTATTACAAGGCGATTGGTGGAAACACATAAACCAGACAAAAGTTTACAAGTCATCCACAAGATCGCTCTGGGATTTGTTCTGGACCCGTATGCGAAAACCTTTGTTGTTCTCACAGGACGGCATGAGATGTATCTACGGTAACCCGCACTATCTTACCAAGGTTTTTAAGACCATGGGGTGTAAGTCCATACGTTTACCTGAATGGAGAGTTGGCTGAGAAAATCTGCTTCCCAGTTTAGAACTGCCGGAATGAGTACTGAGGCCAAGGATGGATAACGAAGTTCTGTCCACCTTAAAGTATGACTTACCTTCTTCATTATTTTCTGTCTGCGAGATCCTCCCTGATGGTTGAGGTACGCCACTGTCATTACATGTCCGAGCAGATTCGATCTGGATTCATCAGAAGGATTTTCTTTGCCTGAATAAATGCCATATATAATGGCCCAAGGTTCCAATATATTTATTGGCAGGCAACATTTCTTCCTTGGTCCGCTGCCCCTGGAAGCAACTCCTTCCTGACACTTCACCCCAGCCCCACAGGTGGACATCCATTGTCAGAGTTGCCATTTGATATCCAAAGGGGTCTTCCTTTGACCAGGATAGGATGTCCAATAACTATCAAGCTATTCACCTCCTAACTTCCAGAATCTGTGCTTTTATTGTCCGATGAAAAACCTTTCTACTAGGAAAATGATCAGACAATGCAGATGTATCTAATGGAAGCAAGTATACTCCATCATGTCCAATGTCTACACCAGGGGTGGCCAACCAGTCAGAGGCAAAGAGCCAGAAAAGATCTGTAGTCAAGGGCAAGAGCCAGTATCTGTGTATCAATGTCTTCTGGACCAAGCTGGAGCTATTAGTATCACAGCAAAAATGGGGGCATGGCCTAGTTTTCACAAAGCTACACCCCATTTTGTGCGCAGCAGCGCGGTAAGCAACACTGGGGAAGGGGGGCCAGGGCAGCGGTGGCCAGGAGCCGGCTGAGCCGCATGCGGCTCGAGAGACGCGGGTTGGCCACCGCTGGTCTACACCATCAAACCCATCACACGCATTACTGCGTAAATGGATACCATTTGACTGTGTAGCAGCTCCTGAATCCTTAAGTGAGTTTTGGATATTTTGTTCAGAGGTAAATTACTCTCTGAATACTCAATTCCAACACATCCCCCAAATAAGTTATCCAATGTGACGGAACCAGAAATGACTCTGCCCAATTTATGAGCCAACCAAATCTCTGTAACAAGCTGTTTATTACAGATACCAGTGAACAATTCCTGAGACTGTGCCAGGATTATTAAGTTGTCGAGGTATGGGTTTTTATAAAATACTTATCTCCTGTTAACAGCGATAAGATGCCATTACTACCATAATTTTGGTGAATACTCTGGGAACTGTGGTCAGCCCAAATGGTAGGGCCTGAAATAGAGGCTGGAGGATAGCAACCCAACATAGTGCTGATGGAACAGTGCTATAGGAATACTGAATATTCTGGAATGCCCTAAACCTCCTGCTCTATGGCTGAAATAATGGAAAGTAAAGTCTCCATATGACACCTGAGGTACCCAAAAGTACTTGTTCCATTCCAAATGACCCATTTGGCTTCTGGACTAGAAACAGGTTGAAATCAACCCTTGTCCTCATTGTGCAGGAGGAACTGATTATCACTCCTGACTGAAGCACCTGAACTGCCTCTTGCAAAGCCTTCGTCTTCGTCTCCACTGGAGATGGACTGGTACGATTTTTAATGAGGGTGTTACCTGAAAACACCTTACAGCACTTGGTATTACCAACCAAGTACTAACAAGGACCAACACTGCTTAGCTTCCAAGATCAGATAACATTGGGCATGTCCAGTGTGATGTGGCTGCAGATACCATGAGATACCACTTTTTGCACCCAGACAACTGTAGTAGACTGCTGCCAGCTCTGTGCAAACTGAAGAAATCAGCCTCCCACACTGGGTCACCCCAGGTGGAGGCCCTCACCATCAGGCTGATGACTTATCTTCAGATTCGAAAACCGGTCCTCTGGTAGCCCAATACCTTTTAGTCCTTCCAGACTTGTTGGATTGGGACTATTTGCCTTTTAACCTTTCCTTTTACTTTTCCTTGATTCCGAAAGGACCGGAAAGCTGGAAAATAAGATTTTAATACCTACAGGTAAATCCTTTTCTCTTAGTCCGTAGAGGATGCTGGGGACTCCAAAAGGACCATGGGCTATAGACGGGATCCGCAGGAGACATGGGCACTTTTAGACTTTAAATGGGTGTGAACTGGCTCCTCCCTCTATGCCCCTCCTCCAGACCTCAGTTATAGGAACTGTGCCCAGGGAGACGGACATTTCGAGGAAAAGGATTTTTGTTAAACTAAGGGTGAGATACATACCAGCTCACACCACAACACAGTACAACATGGCTTTTTAAGAAAATACCAGTTAACAGCATGAACCAAAAACAGCAACAGGCTGAACATAACCGAAACACAACCTTTGTGTAACAAAAGCAACAACTATCAAGTACTGCAGATAGAGTCCGCACAGGGACGGGCGCCCAGCATCCTCTACGGACTAAGAGAAAAGGATTTACCGGTAGGTATTAAAATCCTATTTTCTCATACATCCTAGAGGATGCTGGGGACTCCAATAGGACCATGGGGTTTATACCAAAGCTCCAGACCGGGCGGGAGAGTGCGGATGACTCTGCAGCACCGATTGAGCAAACATGAGGTCCTCATCAGCCAGGGTATCAACTTGTAGAACTTAGCAAGTGTGTTTGAACCCGACCAAGTAGCTGCTCGGCAAAGTTGAACCGCCGAGACTCCTCGGGCTGTAACAGTCTGAACCTCTGGAAGGGTGGCCAATTCTTTTTGAAAGAAAATTGATAAGGCAGAAATCTGCACTTTAATGGAGCCTAACTTTAGGCCTGCATCCACACCTGCTTGCAAAAAATGGAGAAAACGACCCAGCTGAAATTCTTCCGTAGGAGCCTTCTTGGATTCACACCAAGACACATATTTTCTCCAAATACGGTGATAATGCTTCGCCGTTACTTCCTTTCTAGCTTTAAGTAGAGTGGGGATGACTTCACCGGGAATACCCTTTCGAGCTAGGATTTGGCGTTCAACCACCACGCCGTCAAACGCTACCGCGGTAAGTCTTGGAACACGCACCTCCCTTGCTGTAACAGGTCCTCTCTTAGAGGAAGAGGTCAGGAATCTCCTATGAGTAATTCCTGAAGATCCGGATACCAGGCACTCCGTGGCCAATCTGGAAAAATGAGTATCGCCTGAACCCTTGTTCTTCTTATGATCCTTATCACCTTTGGAATGAGTGGAAGTGGAGGGAACACATATACCGACTGAAACACCCACGGTGTCACCAGGGCGTCCACTGCGCTGGCTTGAGGGTCCCTCGACCTGGAACAATATCTCTGAAGCATCTTGTTGAGGTGAGACGCCATCATGTCTATTTGAGGAATTCCCCAATGATTTGTCACTTCTGCAAAGACTTCTGGATGAAGACCCCACTCTCCTGGATGGAGATCGTGTCTGCTGAGGAAGTCTGCTTCCCAGTTGTCCATGCCCGGAATGAAGACCGCTGACAGAGCGCTTGCATGTTTGCATGAACTTTTGTGGCCTCCGCCATCGCCGCTCTGGTCTTTGTTCCACCCTGGCGGTTTATGTATGCCACTGCTGTTATGTTGTCCGACTGAATCAGGACGGGCAGACCGCGAAGAAAATGTTCCGCTTGTAGAAGGCCATTGTAGATGGCTCTTAATTCCAGAATGTTTATGTGCAGACAAGCTTCCTGGCTTGACAATTTTCCCTGGAAATTTTCCCCCTGTGTGACTGCTCCCCAGCCTCGGAGACTTGCATCCGTGGTCACCAGGACCCAATCCTGGATCCCGAACCTGCGTCCCTCTAGGAGGTGAGAACTTTGGAGCCACCACGGGAGAGATACTCTGGTCCTAGAAGATAGGCTTATTTTCCGGTACATGTGCAGGTAAGACCCGGACCACTTGTCCAACAGGTCCCACTGAAACACCCTGGCATGGAACCTGCCAAACGGAATGGCTTCGTAGGCTGCCACCATCTTCCCCAGCACCCGAGTGCATTGATGAATTGACACTCTTGCCGGTTTCAGAATCTCCTTGACCATGTTCTGGATTTCCAGAGCTTTTTCCCCTGGGAGAAACACTTTCTGCAGTTCCGTGTCCAGGATCATGCCCAAGTATGACAGCAGTGTTGTCGGGGCCAACTGTGACTTTGGCAAATTTAGGATCCAACCATGTTGCTGCAGGACTGTCAGGGAGAGCGCAAAGTTTCTTAGTAACTGCTCCTTTGATCTCGCCTTTATCAGGAGATCGTCCAAGTACGGGACAATTGTAACACCCTACTTGCGCAGGAGCACCATCATTTCCGCCATTACTTTGGTGAAAATCCTCGGAGCAGTGGAAAGACCAATCGGCAACGTCCGAAATTGGTAATGACAATCCTGAACAGCAAACCTCAGGTAAGCTTGATGTGGAGGATATATTGGGACATGTAAGTAGGCATCTTTGATGTCGACTGACGCCATAAAATCCCCTCCTTCCAGACTGGAGATCACTGCTCGGAGAGATTCCATCTTGAATTTGAATCTTTTCAGATATAAATTGAGGGATTTTAAGTTCAGAATCGGTCTGACCGAGCCACCCGGCTTTGGGACCACGAACAGGCTTGAATAAAAGCCTTCCCCCCGTTGTGACGGGGGGACCGTGACAATAACTTGCTGCAGACACAGCTTTTGTATCGCAGCGCATACTACTTCCCTTTCCGGAAGAGAAGCTGGTAAGGCCGATTTGAAAAATCGGTGAGGGGGCACGTCTTGAAACTCCAGTTTGTACCCATGGACCACTATTTCTAGCATCCAAGGATCTAGGGCCGAACGAGCCCAGACCTGACTGAAGAGTTGAAGATGTGCCCCCACTGGTGTGGACTCCAGCAGCAGAGCCCCAGCGTCATGCGGTGGATTTGGTAGGGGCCGGGGAGGACTTCTGCTCTTGGGAGCTTGCCACAGCCGGCGACTTTTTTCCCCTTCCACTACCTCTAGCAGCAAGGAAGGAGGACCCTCGTCCTTTTTTGAATTTATTAGACCGAAAGGACTGCATCTGATAAAGAGGAGTTTTCTTTTGTTGTGCAGGGACATACGGTAGAAAAGATGACTTACCCGCGGTAGCTGTAGATACCAGGTCCGCGAGGCCCTCACCAAACAAAACACCACCTTTATACGGCAGAGACTCCATAGCCTTCTTAGAGTCAGCATCTCCATTCCATTGATGAGTCCATAATGCTCTCCTAGCCGAGATTGCCATGGCATTGGCCCTTGATCCCAAGATGCCAATATCTCTCGCAGCCTCCTTTAGATAAACTGCAGCGTCCCTGATATGACCCAGTATCAAGAGAACGCTATCCCTATCCAGGGTGTCCCATTCAGATGATAAGTTATCTGGCCACTTTTCAATTGCACTACTCACCCATGCCGATGCCACTGCAGGTCTGAGCAGCGTACCCGTAGTGACATAAATAGATTTCAAAGTAGTTTCCTGCTTACGATCCACAGGATCCTTTAGGGACGCCGTGTCAGGGGACGGAAGCGCCACCTTCTTGGACAGCCGTGCTAGAGCCTTGTCCACATTGGGGGTTGACTCCCACTTTTGCCTATCCTCAGAGGGGAACAGGTATGCCATAATAATTCTCCTGGGAATCAGCAACCTTTTGTCAGGAATTTCCCAAGCCTTTTCAAAAAGAGCGTTCAGTTCATGAGAGGGAGGAAACGTTACCACAGGTTTCTTTCCTTTAAACATACAGACCCTTGTCTCAGGAACAGCAGGGTCTTCTGTGATATGTAACACGTCTTTTATTGCCACAATCATGTACTGAATGCTCTTAGCCAGTTTAGGATTCAACCTGGCATCACTATAGTCGACAGTGGAATCTGAATCCGTGTCGGTATCTGTGTCTGCTATTTGGGTAAACGACCGTTTCTGTGACCCTGAGGGAGTCTGCGTTTGGGAAAAAGCATCCTCTATGGATTGTCTCCATGATTGGTTCTGAGCCTCAGATGTATCCAATCTCTTATTTAGTCAAGCCACATTTGCATTCAAGACACACCACATATTTACCCAATCAGCAGTCGGCGGTGCCGACAGATTCACTCCCCCACTCCGTTCTGTCCCCACCCCAGCCTCCTCCTGGGAAGAGCATTCAGCCTCAGACATGTCGACACACTCGTACCGACACCCACTATCACACTGCACTATACAAGCTACAAGAATCAGGGCTAGGAAGCACAATATGCACTTGGGTCAAAAACTGGTTAGATAATAGGAAGCAGCGCGTTGTGGTTAATGGATCTTTTTCAACTTGGACTGAAGTGCTAAGTGGTGTGCCGCAAGGCTCAGTATTAGGACCGCTATTGTTCAATATTTTCATTAACGACCTAACAGAAGGTCTAGAGAGCATGGTGTCAATTTTTGCAGATGATACCAAATTGTGTAAGGCTATAAATACAGAGGAGGATGCCGAGTCTCTTCAGAACGACTTAGTTAAATTAGAAGCATGGGCAGCCAAATGGAGAATGCGCTTCAACACAGACAAGTGTAAGGTAATGCACTGTGGTAACAAGAACAAAAATTACACCTACCTACTAAATGGGGTAAAATTAGGGGATTCTGTACTGGAAAAGGACTTAGGTGTCCTCATAGATAGCAAGCTAAGCAGTAGTACCCAAAGTAGGACTGCAGCAAAGAAGGCTAATAAGATATTAGCATGCATAAAACGGGGAATTGATGCTAGGGACGAGAGTATTATACTCCCGTTATATAAATCACTAGTGAGGCCACACCTTGAATACTGTGTACAGTTCTGGGCACCGTACTACAAAAAGGATATTCTGGAGCTTGAAAAGGTACAGAGGAGGGCGACCAAACTAATTAAGGGCATGGAGACGATGGAATACAAGGAAAGGCTTGAAAGACTAGGCATGTTTACATTGGAAAAGTGGAGACTAAGAGGGGATATGATCAACATCTACAAATATATAAGGGGACAATACACAGAGCTTGCGCGGGACCTGTTTTTGGTTAGATCAACACAGAGGACTCGTGGACACTCGCTCAGGTTAGAGGAAAGGAGATTCCGCACAATACGGCGTAAAGGCTTTTTCACGGTAAGGACAATACGTGTTTGGAATTCCCTGCCCGTGGGAGTTGTAATGGCGGAATCTGTCAACACCTTTAAGAATGGGTTAGATAAATTCCTATTGGATAAGGATATCCAGGGGTATGGTGCATAGTCATGCATTATTGTTACTATAAATAGGGATACAATGCAATGGCTGACAGCAGCATCAGTCAGAAATTTTAGTCAAATCATCATGCATAGGACACCACAAATAGGTTGAACTCGATGGACAATTGTCTTTTTTCAACCTCAGATACTATGTTACTATGTTACTGGGCTATAGGGGACAGACCCACAATAAGGCCTATCAGAGAAACACAGAGGGAGTTTGCCAGCTCACACCCAGCGCCAATCCCAGTCTGAAAGTATATATAATGCCCCAGACCTGTTAGCGCTTTTTATAAATAATAATTCAACACCAAATCTGCTGTGCCCCCCCCCCCCCCGCCCCGTTTAGCACCCTGTTACTTGTGACAGAAGTGTAGGAGGCTAGGACCAGCATCTCTGCAGATCACTGTTAAGAGAAAATGGCGCTGATTAGAGCTGGGAGGACCAAGCCCGGCCCCCTTAATGGCGCGCTTATGTCCCGCTATTTTTTTTATACTGGCGGGGGTCCGTATACAGTGCCTATGCACTGTATATAACTTTTGCCAGGCTGAAACTGAGGTTTTATTGCTGCCCAGGGCACCCCCCCGCGCCCTGCACCCATGTAGTGCCGCTTGTGTGTGGGAGCAATGGCGCGCAGCGCGGCACCTCTGAGACTGAAGTCTTCTGCCATCTTTACTGAAGTCTTCTGTACTTCAGTTACTCACCCGGTTTCTTTCTTCTGGCTCTGTGAGGGGGACGACGGTGCGGCTCCAGGAAAGAGCAGCTAGGCTATACAAGTGATCAGACCCTCTGGAGCTAATGGTGTCCAGTAGCCTAAGAAGCAGAGCCTTTAAACTCACAGAAGTAGGTCTGCTTCTCTCCCCTCAGTCCCACGAAGCAGGGAGCCTGTTGCCAGCAGGTCTCCCTGAAAATAATAAACCTAACAAAGTATTTTCCAGAGAAACTCAGGAGAGCTCCCCTGGTGTGTGTCCAGTCTCTCTGGGCACAGAATCTAACTGAGGTCTGGAGGAGGGGCATAGAGGGAGGAGCCAGTTCACACCCATTTAAAGTCTTAAAGTGCCCATGTCTCCTACGGATCCCGTCTATACCCCATGGTCCTTTTGGAGTCCCCAGCATCCTCTAGGACGTATGAGAAAATAGGATTTTGGTACTTACCAGGTAAATCCTTTTCTTTGAATCCATAGGGGGCACTGGAGTACTCTTGGGATATGGACGGTGCGTAGCAGGGAAGGCACATTTAAATATTTAAATGTGTAACCCTCCTCTTCCCTCCTCCATACTCCCAGGATCCTCAGTGTTTTTTACTGAGCCGAATAGGAGCGACAGAGAGGTGAACAATGGAGAATTACATAAAACATTATAAAATAACGGACAACAATAAAGTTGACCCCTAACATAACGGACAACTAAAAAGTTGATACGATAATAGATAAACTCTAAGACATGAGAATTAGATGGTTATAACGTGATAACATTAGGTTTCGTGAACTTACCACAAGCTAGTAAAAAACTGCTCTTGGTGGGCGTCCAGTGCCCCCTATGGATTCAAAGAAAAGGATTTACCTGGTAAGTACCAAAATCCTATTTTCTTTTTCATCCACTAGGGGTCACTGGAGTACTCTTGGGACGTACCAAAGTTTCCCCCGTGGGCGGGAGAGCTGTTTGGCACCTGTAATACTAGATGGCCAAAGCTAGAATCTGATGCCGCAAACGTATCAAACTTGTAAAAGCGCACAAACGTGTGCACTGATGACCCTGTAGCCGTACGGTCTCGTAGAAGCTCTGCAAGCTGCTACCGATGAAGTTCCCACAGAACTTGTGGAATGAACTGAAACTGATGTAGGCTGTTGTAGCCTAGCATAAAGATAAGCCTGACGTATGGTCAGCTTACTCCATCTGGCCAAGGTCTGCCTGGAAGCTTGCCTTCCTCATAGAGAAACAACAATGCATCCGTGTTACGGACTGTTGTTGCTCGACTTACATAAACGCGCAGTGCGCGTGCCACATCTAGTTGGAGTTCCTGTACGTTCAGATAATACCTGAACTACGATTGGTGAACTGATGTGAAAAGAAGATACTAACTCAGGTAGGAAAAACGGAATTAGCAGAAATTCCGCTCTTAGATCATGAAATTGTAAATACGGTGGCTTGCAAAACCAAGGCCCCCAATTGTGAAACACGCCTTGCCGAAGCTACGGCTAGCAGAAACACTGTTTCCTAAAGTAGAAATTCAACTTCCCCGTGTTATAAGGGTTCAAAATTAGAACTGTACGAAATGTAACAACAGATTGAAGTTTCATGGCGCTGTTGGTGGTACAAATGGAGAGAGTATAACTTGCAGAAAAAAGTAAACTGTTGGCAAAAGGACCAAACGCCTTTGAAACTAAATTGACAAGGCAGAGACCTGCCCCGCAGTGTAGGTAAATGTAGTCCATCTAACCTAGTCTGTAACAACAGCAAAAGACGAAAAAGCCTGAAGGAAGTAAGCCACTTCTGAACTTCACACCAGCCTACATAAGCGTTCCAAATACTGACAATGAGCTACTGTTATTGGCTTTCTATGGCGTAACATGGTGGGTATCACCAATGTGGGAATGCCCTACTGTCTTAAGAGAGAGACGGTTTCAAACGCCACCCTGTCAAACTCTGCCGCGCTAAATCAGGTGAAAGGAATGGACCCTATTGTATTAGGTCTGGCCGTAGCGGCAGCGACCACAGATGGGCTGAGCGTAAACCAAGGCAATCCGAAACCCCGCTTTGTAAGGCCCATAAAGCACCACTAGCATGACTGGCCTCCCTATGGACTGTCGTTTGATCCTACTCATCCACCAAAAAAAATCGACGTAAAAGGTGGAACAGATACCCTAGGGTGTACTGCCACACTATTGTGAGATCATCCACTGCCACTGTCTTTGGATTTCTAGATGTGGACACATATCGTGATTATGTTGGTGAGAAGCCATTCGATCCAGTTGTAGGTAACTGCACCTCTGGACTAACATCTATAACACCTCTAAATTTACGCCCATCCCTGTGGATGAAAATCCTGAAGGATGAGACAACTGTATGTGAGTAGTCGACTTCTGGAATGAAACCTGCCGACAATATCACTTGATGAAGCTTGGCACAAATTAGGATGCAACACTTCTCGCATAGCCATGCGACGTCAAGTCCCTTCTTTTTCGGTGATTTATGCGACTGCCGTCGCGGTGCTGACTGGACCTGAACCACCCTAGACTGGAGCATGTACACTTCCTGTCACCATGTATTGGACATTGACTTGAGGTCTAGGACATTTATTGTCAGTAAGCTTTCCAAGTGTGAAAAACTATGTAGGACGACTACCCCCCAACCTCTGAGACTTGCGTCCGTCAACTGAATTAGGTAAGTCCAGACCCGGACCAATCTCCCCGCTTTGAAAATTAATTATGTGGTGCCACGAGAATAGTGATACTCTGGCCCTTAGATATAAACACACTATCTAACGAATCTGTAGACAAAGGTCTGACCACTGTGCGAGAACATTAATTCTGACGAGATTGTGAATGTCACCTCTGAAGTAGAGTGCTTCTAAAGACACCCCTATGTTTTCTAACAGTCGCATGTACAAGTGCATCAAGACTTCCTGTAGATCGAGCAAAACTACTAGAGAACTAATAATTTTTTCATTTTGTTTCTTAAGGATTTAATTCCTTGACACGAAAACCGGCTTGATTTGCAGAAGTTGTCAATGCAATCGTGCTGAACTAGCACATTGTACGTTAGTAATGTATTTTGAAGGAGTATTTGTTGAGCCAGAACTTTGATGAGAAGATCATCTAAGCACAGAACCATTATCACCACCCGGGATCTGAGAATAACTTATCACAGACATCACCCTTGTGACAACCCGAGGCGCTGATGAGAAGCCAAACAGTAGAGCTTGAATGTTGTACTGCAAACGTTTAAGTATGCACGATGTAGTGGCAAAATTTTGAATGCGGAAGTACGCATCCTTGAGCTTCAGGGAGAATATGATTTCTGTGGTTGTAAACCTGCAATCACTGACCGCATGAATTCCACTTATTGAGCCTCTTTCGGTTTAATATGGAATATAACAGTCGGGCGGCTGCGGTACTACAAAAAGATTGTAATAACCTTGAATCTACGAGAGACTTAATTGCGGTCTACAGAACTGCCTTTGTGTCCTCTGACACAGGCAGGCTTGTTTTGGATGTAGCCTTGACAAACCACGGCAAAGATGGTAGACAATGGAACTGTATGTGCTATTGAACACTAATTATGTATCCGCAGATCTGTGGATTTCAGTAATAATGTCGAATGAGACATCAGAAGATTTGCTCGCACAAAAGAAGAAACAAGACAATTAAAAACTCGCCATGCCATTGGCTTGTAAGCAGCCTTTGTGTCCGAACGACGGTTAATGTTATTTTATTTTTTATTTTTTTAAAACCACATCCTCGACCACGTGTAGTCATGTTGTGTGTTGTAGGACAACCTGGAAAAGACTGAGGTTTAAAAGATTTGAACCCTGGTGCAGTTTTCCTTGTAAGAACTGGTGTGGCAATGGCTGTAAACAGACTTTCACGCCGGAGCGTGAGAACTTAATCTTCCTAATTTAGGAGTAAATAACACATTGCCGTGTAAGACAACGTCTGCCCCTGTGTAGGCAAAGCGTCTATCAACCACAAAAATTGATGGTGAACTAAGAGAACTAACATGGCTGACATCTATAGCAGACATGCGTAAATCCTCAGCCGATATACCAATGTGAGTAACAAGCCGTCAAAACTGTTCGGAGGCCAGAACTGGCTATCAACTACGTTATTTATGCGACTATAACGTCGGCAATCCAAACCCCAACTACAGCATAGACATTGCCTTTAGCATAGCTTGAATGTCCACTCTGACTGGTCATTAAGTGTAGTTGCAGGTGGGACCTGGAAAGTTTTGACACCAAGAAATGCTGTCATAGACTCTGGTATAGTGAATGGCTTAATAATAGAATTAGAACAATGAACACACACACACCCGCACAGGCGCTCGCTGCGTTCTATCCAATAGAGACGCCAGCATTTGAAATAGGTTCCTTAGTGGCATTAAAAATTCAGAACCTTGCGCTGGACTGATGAGGTTATGATTGGCTGGGCTATGAATATTCACTATGTGACTGCCTTGTGTGTGTGATAAGTATAAGGTCTGGCATGGAATCGTCTGCCTGTACAACACAGCCGATGTTAGCATACGACCCCTGATGGCTACTATTTATTATTATTATTTATTTATTATCAGTTATTTATATAGCGCACAAATATTCCGCAGCGCTTTACAGAGAATATTTGACCATTCAGATGAGTATGTGACTTTGTTATAAACAGTTAGATGTAGCCGCCCAAATAGGATTAGGGTAGATGTTCGTATGCGGACTGGTATTCCCACTGTGCACGTGGATTCCCTTAGAGAACACTAGTACCAACCTTAAGTAATGTGTACATAAACTAGAAAAGTATTGCAGCACACTTTCTTGTGAGCGAAAATTCCTAGCACCACCCCTGCTCCTCTAGTGGGGAAGTGTTGTAGGACCGTAGAAAAACTTCCTGGACAAAGAAGCAGAAAGTTGAGTTAAAATGGTGTCCAGCTATGTGCTTAGTCTTAGTGCCATGTGCTTTCACCATATCTTAAACATAAGAAAAAATAAAAAAATAAAAATCAATTTCCAAATTACAGTAACGTTAATCACAACAGATCCGGCATACATTACATATTACAGCATATATACGCAAGTTATACATATGTAATATACCTCCTATGTATATATGATATATTACAACATCTACATGCCATCTATACATCTGTAATAAATCCCCATGCATATATTAGATATTAACATATGCAAGCAATCGGGACATGCCATACCCTTTCTATGCATATGAGATACTCTCCTAGTGCTGCGGGTATAATCACCTCCCCCCCCACCCAGTGTCCTGCGATCTCCCCCTGCGCAGCCGTAGTGCTCCCCCCTCTCCCGCTGAATAGCTAGCGGAAGGGAGCCGGAGAGCAGCGGGGGACGGATGCAGAAGCCCAGCGGCGGCAGCCTGTCTGTCCGCGGCTGGGCTGAGTAGCGGGCAGCAGGAGCGCACTGTGATCAGTGCGCGACCGCTGATAACTACGTGCAGCCTGAGCGTGTCGGGCGGGCAGTGAGGCAGGCATCGGGCGGCCAGCGGGGTGTATGAAGCGGTCGGCCAACGGCGTGTATGAAGCGGGCGGCCAGCGGGGTGTATGAAGCGGACGGCCAGCGGGGTGTATGAAGCGGGCGGCCAGCGGGGTGTATGAAGCGGGCGGCCAGCGGGGTGTATGAAGCGGGCGGCCAGCGGGGTGTAAGAAGCGGGCGGCCAGCGGCGGAAGACCACGCTCCCTGCACCTGCTGTGTGTCTGGGAGCGAGCGGTACGGGGAGAGTGCACTGACCATGCGGTTAGCTTCCACAGCTTCCGCAAGAAGCCTCATCCTTCGTCTTGTGGCAGCAGCGTTGAATGCGCCTGTTAGAAAAAAAATATGACTCCTCTGAAATCTCCTCCACCCAGCGTGTTCATGTGGAGGAGATGGCCGCTCAATCCCGGACCCTCACTTCTCTGTAAGTGGGGAAGGGACCGCATGCTGCCTGGCTGACACGGCCGTGATTCTCCTGCAAGCGCCCACGTGTCAGCAGCGGCAGGAGGCAGTACAATCCCGGACCCACACTTCTTAGTAAGTGGGGAAGGGATTGCCTGTAAAATCAAAATAAAAAATGAAAGTGTAAAAAGTAAAATAAAAATTGAGCTTTCAGCTCATGATGTGCTTTCCTGAGGCACATAAAAAAAACACTGAGGATCCTGGGAGAGGAGGGTTACACATTTAAATATTTAAATGTGCCTTCCCTGCTACGCACCATCCATATCCCAAGAGTTCTCCAGTGACCCCTAGTGGATGAAAAAGAAACTAGGCTTGATCTGATTTCAAATACCGTTAATTCTTTACCAAAAGAATATTTCCAGTAACAAAATAAGACTCCAGAACCTTCCTGGATTCTGAGTCAGCTTACCATGTACATAGCCAATCCGCTCTGCGAGCTGCTGTCTGAGAGGCAATTGTACCCATATCCAGGTCCGCTTATCGTTGCCAGTTTGATATGCATAATGGAATTTTTGCTTTCTAGATGCCATTGAAAGATCCCCTTTCAATGCATCAGCCCTGGCTGCCATTGCCTACGCTATCTGAGCTAAAGCCAAGGCTGGTCTAATGATTGTCCTAGACAAAAAAAAAAAGTCTTTAGAACACCATCGAGTCTCCTATCTGTGACATCATTTATGTTGAAAACAAAAATAAATGTAGATTTTCGCACCATTCGAAGATCTGCAAATCTACTTTGGGAGCCACCCTCTTTTTTAAACAGTCCCCAGCTGGATGAGGATAACTGGAATTCCATTTCCTGGAATTCTACCTTCCTACTGGGCATAACCCAACATGCATCAGCTGTTTTGGGATGTTTAAACACAGCCACCTTAGTTCTTAACATAGGCTCTGCTGCTTCTGAGGATAGAATGGCTTACATAGCACTAATTAGCTCAGGTAACTCCACTGAGCTGAGACCTTCCAAAGTGCAATGAGATCAGATATGTGTAGACTGTGAAGATGTTGTATCATGTCTATGTGATTTACTTACCACCGGCCTTTCAGCCTGCCTTTATTAAGAGGCTGCCATTCCCTAGGTGGATAACCTCAGAATGAAAATTGCATGTAAGGGTTAATAGGATAACCCATTGCTGGTCTAGGGGCTTGCATTGCATTGGATAATGTCTGTGTAAAGTAGCCCATGAAGGTTCAACCAGAACCTGTGACTGCCTCGGTTACTTAAAAGGCTTTGGTGACAACTAAACCATTTTGCACATAATCTCATTGAACCAGTCCTGATAGGTTAACCTAGCTCTGCAAGACAACATGAAATAAGTGTTGGTGCTGCTGTGGAAAGTGTATTTTCCTCACTCTTGCCGCTCTTAGACATGATAAATAAAACACACACAGCTTACAGTGTTACTACACAATTTGTGACTGTAAACAATTTGTTAAAGTGACATACAGTCCGACCCTACCCTGCTTTGCACCAGCATTGAGGATCGGAATACACAGAAAAACTGATGGAATTTTATAGTAAAGTCAGCAATCACACTAGCAGTCAGTCACCTTATATAGGAGTTTTAAACGTATTCAGTTGCACAGCAAAAGAAAACCACAGCAATAGTTATCAGACTCATATGCATCAGGCACTTTATCTAACTAACTATTTGTACTCAAAGGTAGATAGAGACTTAGTGCTGTATTACCCGGCTCAGTAGAGTGGTATACAGGGAGACTCACCCCGCTTCCAGGACTGATCAATATATTTGCGAACGCTGAGTGGATCCAGACGCTACTAGTGTACACAATCGCTCCGTGAACCTATAGTGAACACAGACGCCCAAGTGAACACTGACGCACCAGTCACACAGACGCTTATGCTGCGACTGGGTCCCCTTAGTACACATCGTCTCAGGCGGAAGCGGGAAAACAGTTCATGGAGGGAAAGACTGAGGAAACTGGTCATGAACCGTGGGGAGGGGCGACCAGGCGAGTGTCCGACTCCCCACTGCTGACATCAACCCTAGGGATCGCTGCCTCATACTACCCCTGGAGCCTATGATCCCTAAGGCCTAGCGCTGGTGCACTCTCGGTGGCAGCCACGTCAGCAACTGTTTGGTAGTCTCCAACCAAAACAGTGCGGCTGTGTCCGCGTTCCCCCTTTAAGCGGAACAGATGCCTTACCTTCTCCCCGTGCTCCGGCCACAGCCTGGTAACGTCTGCTGGACCTGCTAGTATATCTGACACAGACACCCGCTGAAACAGCACTGTACTTGTGGATAAGCATTGTAGCAACCTGGCAGGGATTTGTTGGAGCGACTCTAAGGTACGTATAAGATGCTTATTAGAAAAATCACTCGGAAAACTTAGTAAGACTATAAAAATAATATAAGAAAGCTTATGGCTGTTAAAAAAACAGCAGCCTTCTGACCATGTTCCAGCTCCTGCCGCACCAAACAAAAAACTGATTTGCCAGAGTCAGGAGGCGGGATATATGGACGGGCCCATTGCATGCTGGGAGGCCGAAAAGCTTTGACCGTTTGGTGCAAACCCACTGTCGCTCAATCATATCCCAATGTATCCTGTGGATACCCTGTGGACCCTGCAGGAGAAAAGGTGGTTGTATTCTCAACACACCCTGTAAAAATGTCTGGACCTCCTACAAAGACGCCAGACATTGCTAGAAAAGGATAGAGGGGGCCCGAGACCTGTACCTTCATGCGTCCCAACCTCAAACCGCCATCCAAACAATTCTGGAGAAACCTTAACAGTCTAGTAAGGCGGAACTCTCTGAACCCTTAGGTTTGCACCAGTCCATGAACTTCTTTCAAATTCTATAGTAATGGGCCGCAGTGACTGGCTTCCTTGCCGCTAACATGGTAGGAACAACTGATTTCGGGATACCCCTGTCTCAGTATCCTGGTCTCAAGAACCACGCCGACAAACGTAGCCGGTTCAAGTCTGGGTGAAGGAATGGTCCTTGTGACAACAGGTCCTCCCTCTGCAGCAGTTTCCAAGCATCCTCCGCCAGGAGTTCCCTGAGGTCAGAGTACCAACTTCTGTGAGGCCAGTCTGGTGCTATTAAGACCACCCACACTCTTTCCCATTTCACCTTTTTCAACACTATCGGTAACAGGGGAAACGTAGATTTATACCAGATCGTTTGTCCAGGGAATCGCCAGTTCGTCCACTGCATCTGCTGCTGGATCCCGCGTCCTGGCCACATATCTTGGCAGACCCCACCTTCTTACCACTGCCTCAAATACCTGTGGCTGTAGACATCACTTTCCTGGATGCATATCTTGATGACTGAGGTAGTCAGCTTCCCAATTGTCCACTCCGGGAATGAAGACTGCAGACAGGATTATGTTGCGCTTTTCTGTCCAAGATAGAATATTTGTGGCCTCATTAAAAGCCATGCGGCTTCTTGTTCCTCCCTGACTGTTTATGTATGCTGTTGCAGTCACATTGTCCGACTGCACTCTCACGTGTTCCGCCATAAGAAGTGCATTGTAAATGGCTCTTCGCTCCAGTACATTTATTAGAAGACTGCTCCCCTGCGGTGACCATCTGCCCTGAAACGGATGGTTGTCCAGTACTGCTCCCCATCCTCTGAGACTGGCATCTGTAGTCAAAATCTTCTATTACCAGATTCCAAACCTCTTTCCTGCTACTTGGTTCTTGTGGACCGACCACCAAATTAACGAGGTCCTGGCCTGGGGTGACAAGCGAATCCTTTGTGGATAAGTAAATGCATGCCTGCCCCCTGAGCAATCAGATTCAACTGAGAGGGTCCGGAATCTAGCCTGCCATATTGGATCGCTTCAAAGGCTGCTACCATCTTTCCTAGAAGCCTTACACAAAGATGCAGAGAGACCATCTGGTTCTGTGGATTTTTTGAAATTCACGATCCAGCCGTGTTGAATCAGAAACTGATGAGTGATCTGAGCATCTCGGATCAACTGGTCCTGAGAAGGAGCCTTGGTAAGAAGGTCAAAGAAGGTCGTCCAGATATGGTATTATCGTTACCCCTAACAATCTCAATTTCGCTACCATAACCGCCATGATCTTTGTGAAGATTTTTGGGGCTGATGATAGGCCTAACGGTAGGGCTCTGAATTGGTAATGAGTTTTGTCCACTGCAAACCGTAAATAGGCTTGGTGTGGGGTCCAAATTGGGACATAGAGGTACACATCTTTTATGTCCATCGACACCATGAACTCCCTTTGCTCTAGTCCCTGACTGTATTGATTCCATCTTGAACCTGTAAAGCATCAGGAATTGATTCAACACCTTTAAATTGAGGATTGGTCTGACGGACCCATCCGGTTTTGGCACTACAAAAAGATTTGAATAAAATCCTGTTCCTCTTTGAGAAGTCGGGACAGGCGTAATTACTTGCGTCTGAAGTAACTTTTGAATCACCGTATCCAATGCCCTCGCTCTTTGAGGGTACCGAGGAGGTCCTGTTGTAAAGAATGGACTGTGAGGTCGGTTCAGAAAATCAATTTTGTATCCCTGGGAAATAACATTGTTGATTCAGACTTCTTATGAGGTTTTGGCCCAGGTGTCCCGAAACCTTTCCAACCGTGTGCCCACCAAAGGAGACTCAAGGTGAGCTGAGAGACCGTCATGCCATGGTCTTGTCAGAGTCCTGTTTTTGGGCCGTGGACTGGGAAGGCCTCTGCCTCTGTTCCCATGAGCTTCTCCAAAAAACCCTCTTCCTCTAGGACGAAAGGGCCAAGACCTAAAACAGTTGAACACTGGACCAGAGTAATTTCTTCTGACTGGTAGGCGTAGTTCTCGGATACATAGTAGGCAGAAAAGTAGATTTTCCAGCTGTTGCTTGTGAAATCCACTTGTCTAATTCCGGACCAAATAAAGCCTCCCCTACAAAGGGGATAGCCTCAACCGTCTTCTTGGATTCAGAATCCACTTGCCATTCTCTGAGCCACAGAATCCTTCTGACCGATATAGCTAAAGCCGAGATGCTAGCATCCTTTGTAGCTTGGCAAATGTATGTAGCCGACTCACGGATATGGTCCGCTAGTCAAACTAATTCTTCCTGGCTGTTATCTTCTGCAACAGCCTGAACAATTTGACCAGCCCATGCTACAATAGCCTTGTTCACCCAAGCACTAATAATCGTAGGCCTCTGTGATGCTCCTGCAGCCACAAAGATAGATTTTAGTGCCATATTCTACTTCCGATCGGACACATCCTTTAGTTTAGTCACGTTTGGTATTGGAAAGATGGTCTTCTTTGATAGTCTAGCCAGGGAGGCGTCCACAATTGGCGGAACCTCCCACTTAGACATGACACCCATGGGTAGTGGGTAATTAGCCATTAACTTTTTGGGAATCTGGAAGCGTCTATCTGGCTGCTTCCAAGCCTCCCCCATCTGATTCTGGAGAGTCTGAGGAATCGGAAAAACTGCTGTTTGCGTTTTCGGAGACTCAAATAAGTCAAAGACTTCAGGTTCCTTAACCTTTTCTTCCTTGAAGTTAAGGACCTGTTTTTACCATTTCAATAAGGGATTCTAACCCCTTGACTTCAGCATCCTCCTCCTGAGGACTAACGTCAATTGTTGCCTCGACCGATTCTCCCTCCTCCTCTATGAGACCTTCCTCCTCCAATTCTTCCTGCAGGAGAGGGAGGAGTCTCTTTACCGCTTTACGCACATTCTTTTCTACTTGTGCGGACGGAGTAACTCTAATTAGGAATTCCTCCATGGTCTTGGAAAAACCTGCAGCCCATTCTAAATGTTGCTTGCGGGATTCCCCTATTTCCTTGAAATATCTGCCTGGGCACTTTCCCATGACCCAGATGGACCACTGCACCCAGACTGAGCGTCAATTCCCAAACTTGTGTCGCACACCCCAGAGCTGCCAACATTAGCGCTCTTTTTTTCCACATTTTGAACATACTTAACAAGTTTTTGTGGTCTTGGTTGGTGCTTTAGACATGCTAGAAACACACACACACACCAATCAGCAGTACTTTCACCCTATTAGAATAGGAGGAGAGAGACTGTAGGGAGCAATTAAATATAGGGAGTCATACAATCAGCTGTTCTTTTACCAGCCTGACGTTTACAACCCCCTCACACCACCAATTGTTGATACAGCTTGAGTTGACCGGGTTGAGAATTCTGTTGCTTCTCCTCCGCAGGACCTGTCAGCAGTGTCATTTGGAAGATAAAACATGTAATTTAGATAAATTATCTTCAGACAGATCTCAGCAGCAGAGCCCCTATTTTTTCTGCAAGCCAGCGCCAGTAATAATATACCATGCTATCAATACAGTTCAGTTCTCAGCAGCTTCTATCCACACATGAGACTCTATTCCCCTTCACTGACTGGACTCTGAAAATGTCCAGCTCCCTCAGCTAGTGAAAAGCCCGTTCTAACTGCACGTCTACAAGAAACTCAAAATGACCGCAACCGACTTTTATACACCTCACACATTTAATGTTTTAGCCTGTGACCTGAATCCAGTGCGCTCACCGGGAGCTCCCGTTTCTAGGCTTCAGCACAGATAGCTAAATCAAAATAACTGGAGGTACTAAATTAAGTCACCTCTGCTAAAGCATGGATATCACTAAAACCTGGACTTAGTGTGCCTTGAAGACCGAGGTTGGGAATGCCTAGACTACACGATGTGCACAAAATCCACATACGATAGCGTTTGATTGACCATGCAGCATGGCCAACCAGAGGATGTCGTATGCTCCCTGCAGGGAGTGTGCAATTGTGCATACACAAAAGATGGCAAATCATCCCGATATCGTTCTAGTGTGTACCCACCCTAAGACATGTCAAACACACATTCACTATATAGTACTATACAATTAACTACATTGTATACTGCGGGTTAGCATCTTGCAACACTTAGAAAAAATGTATATTTTGAGCTATGAAACAATTTAAACCAGAAATTTAATAGAATGAGTTTTTTTTTCTCTCCCATTAACATTACTCACCGGGGAAGTTTATAAAGTATAAGTTTATAAAGTACGCCTTAAGATCACCAAAATTCTGATAATGGTGGTCATTCCGAGTTGTTCGCTCGCAAGCTGCTTTTAGCAGCTTTGCACACGCTAAGCCGCCGCCTACTGGGAGTGAATCTTAGCATAGTAAAATTGCGAACGAAAGATTAGCAGAATTGCGAATAGACACTTCATAGCAGTTTCTGAGTAGCTCCAGACTTACTCGGCAACTGCGATCAGTTCAGTCAGTTTCGTTCCTGGTTTGACGTCACAAACACTCCCAGCGTTCGCCCAGACACTCCCCCGTTTCTTCAGACACTCCCGCGTTTTTCCCAGAAACGGCAGCGTTTTTTCACACACACCCATAAAACCGCCAGTTTCCGCCCAGAAACAGCCACTTCCTGTCAATCACATTACGATCACCAGAACGAAGAAAAAACCTCGTAATGCCGTGAGTAAAATACCTAACTGCATAGCAAATTTACTTGGCGCAGTCGCAGTGCGAACATTGCGCATGCGCAATTAGCGGAAAATCGCTGCGATGCGAAGAAAATTACCGAGCGAACAACTCGGAATGAGGGCCAATGTATGGGAGCAAATGTTAATTGACCATTTGCTCCCACACACTAGAAAACAGACAAATTGGTTAAATCTATTAGATTTAACCAATTAGTTTGAAATAAAATACATTGTTTTAAGATTTTAATGCAACTGCTACTGGGAAAAGGGTGTATTTATAAAATCCATTTGTAAAACTTCTGTAGGGCTTATATATTGAGTCAAACTAGAAAAATAAATTGTGACTAATAAGTAATGTGGTCAAAACAGTGGGGATTGAAGGTATCAGCCAGGATCTGTAGGTGCTGGAATAACTATCTATACCTTCTAAAATGAATCAGGTGTAGGGGTTATTCCAGCACACATTTCTTTCAGTTGTTGAAGAGAAAAAAATAATTTATATAGTAAACAGTGTGATAATTGGATCTTTCACATGTTGAAAATGTATATGTGCTTCAGACCATATCACGCTGACAAAATAATAGGTCTCCTGCCCAGTAATTATCTTCTGCTAAAGCGGAGGCCATTATCTTGACACCTGTAATAGGCCAGCGACTTGTTGAGCTTGCTGAAAGATCACCAGTATACCAGCAGTACTCGTGTATTACATCAATATTTATTGTCATTGAACAGCATGGAATTTTTTTTAACTCACAGTATAAGAACAGAATCAATTTCATACAAAGACACAGATGCCAAGAGGTGCAAGGCAAAAATACTGAACAAGCAACAATTCCAATGAGGTTACTCAGGGGCAGATTTATTAAGCCTGGTGAAGTGATAAAGTGGAAGGTGATAACGCATCAGCCAGTCAGCTCCTAACTGTCATTTTTCAAACCCAGCCTGTAACATGGAAGTTAGGAGCTGATTGGTTGGTGCGTTATCACCTTCCACTTTATCACTTCACTAGGCTTAATAAATCTGCCCCACAATGTGCAATGGAAATGGTGAAGAACATACAGTACATGTCCAAATGTACAAAGTGCAATGTTGGAGTTGACATTTATAAAGACAATCAGTGCCATTAAGCTTGCTGCTGTATAGCGAGTCAGAAAAACTATTTTGAAGTTAAAATAGTTGTACGGCTTTCTATAGGCTGTAGATTGCTATGGCAAGAGTTGGGAGGTTGAAGCACCCATAGCAGGTACATGTTATGTGGACGTAACACTTATTAAAATGCATTCTGTCACTTCAGGATTGGATAGGCTACACACTCACAGATATATCTCAGGCAATGGCCACCTACACAAAAAAGGGTATTTAAAAAAAATATTGTAGTGTATACTGGTATTGGATACAAGCCATCCCTTCTGTTATGGGCAATGTGTTTAGAGACCGCACCCTACCATGACCCCTGTGCAGTGTCATGATATGAATAAACACATACAACCTGTGTAGGCAAGGCATGGTGCAATAGTTGTGTACGCCTCAGATCTAACAGTGGCAGATGTAAACAGGGGCATGACATGCATTACTACATGTTTATAGTTCATGTATAACCATTTTCAGAATACCATTACACTCTGCCGTGAATAAGTTTGAGGAATACCTATCTGTGAGAATAAAGGATTTGGGCCTGTGAGCAGATTATTTTCACAAACTGAGACACCAGTTATCACTGATTTTGCTTTCATACAGCTTTACAGATTTAAGTTGCTTGTGGTTTGTTGTCAACCTGGTAGTGAACAAAATGTCACAGTATACATCAGAATTCTATTATGAAGGCTTCCTTACAATTAGCAGAACACGACACCATAGAAGCAGAGCAATGCAGACACAAAGGCCACGTATGTTAATCCATAACTGAAACAATTGTGTCACTTTTTCACTTGAGGTCTTTATTATTAGGATCAAAGCTTTAACGTGTACCAGTTGTCTGCACATGGTAGGGGCAGCCATTTTGTGTGCTAAACCAACATTTGTGATAATGTAAAATGATCATTTACCTAGCGGCCAATGGCATTGCTAAAAACTGCTTCCTACTAAACTGATCAGCTGCATTCTAATATTTATTCAAGCTCATACATATGCTGCCTTCCAAGTGGCCCATAGTAACTGACTGACTATATTACAAGAAAATGTCTACCTCCACTCGGTACAGGCAATAGGTGCACCTACTGTAATAGTGTGAAGTTATTTCTGGTCAGGAGGAATGATCCTACTAAAAACCATATGTGTAAGCACAGCCTGAAAATATACAATTTCCAGTGGCTGATTTTTACAACCTGCTGTAAGCTGAGCAGTGCTGTAGCTATTAACAGGAAATAGGCCTGGGATAAATAGTAACTGATGAGCAAAACCACAGCAACCTAAATTTGTGTATGCAGCACAGAACATTTTCCTTTGCCCAGGTAATGGCACAGTGGACTGTAATTTACTGGCAAACTGGTGGTGCTTTTCCATTGTTGCTACAAATAGAGCAGCGTGGCAGTAAGTCTATGAAATGCAGAGCTCACAGGCACAAGAGGACTGAACAGTTCAGGCACCCAGAACCACCGACTTTCACTGCCAGATCAGGCCTGAAAGGAAGGGATTACTGGAAGTGTGTGCATGCCGCTTATTAACACATAAAAATATTAAAAACAACAGCGGTAAAGGCAGGGGGAAAAACAGAACAGACAAATTCTAATCTGCATCAAAAGAATACAGGAGGGGAGGGTGGTACCTATATTTAATAGACTATATATATTTTTTTTCTTCTTTTTGCTAACATGTACTGTGTTCTTATGTAACATAAAATCAGAGACAGATGTAAAAAAATGCCTGTAGGAACACAATCCATCCAAGCAAATATTGGTTTATGTGGCCCTTCCCATGAACAATGAGAGCTGTAACTAGACTTTTTGGTGCCCTGTGCCAGAAAGAGAACTGGTGCACTTTCCATTTCTCCAGTAGGAACATAAGTCTCATGCCATCATGGGGAAGGGGCATGGCAAAATTTGGACACATACTTTTTACCACATTCATACACTTAACTTGAGAGCTTGTTGTTATTCAGTCACAATATCCTTTTTATTAGATAACGCATTTCAATATACTGCCATACTGGGGATTCCAACCCATAACCTGTTGCATTCCAGTCAAACACCCTACTCACTTAGCTATTTGATCCTGCTCAAAAACAATGAGATTTCTAACTATATGACGCTACTTGCACTTTGTATAAAAACAATCAGCATTGTAATTGAGCAGATCTATGTAGTGTGCAGACACACATCCAATCCCTTGCAGCCACACACTACATAGATCTGCTCAGTTACAATGCTGATCATTTTTTCACAAGATAAGCTTCAAATGGGTGGTCTTCAGTATGCCGGCTGTCGGGATCCCGGCGCACAGTATACCGGCGCCGGAATCCCGACAGCCGGCATACCGACACTTATTCTCCCTCGTGGGGGTCCACGACCCCACTGGAGGGAGAATAAAATCGCGTGCTGCGCACAGCGTGCCCGCAGCGTGGCGAGCCCGCAAGGGGCTCATTTGCGCTCGCCACACTGTCGGTATGCCGGCGGTCGGGCTCCCGGCGCCGGTATGCTGGTCGCCGGGAGCCCGTCCGCCGTCATACCATACTACACCCCTTCAAATAGTTTCAATTCTCTAGCTTAAAATTCTCTAGTTTTCTATGCAAAGGGCAGGTAGCTCAATGGATAGAGTGTCTGACTGCAATGCCACAGGCAATGGGTTAAATCCCAGGTAAGCGCCTTGAGTCCTATTGGAGAAAGAGCGCTATATAAATAAAATTATTATTATTATTATTATTATTTCAGCATCTTGAAGTGTAATGAAGGACAGCGTGACTAAAATGATAAATAATAATAAAGAGCTCTCAAGTTAAGTTCATGAATGTTGTGTAGATATTAGCGACAAAAGTAGTGGGGGAAGGAGACGGGTGGTCAGTAGATGCTGGGCTTCAAAAAAGGGGGCAAGCTACAAGGGAAAGTAATTAAAACAGATAATTGACAAGTGCTGCCAACAGCACCCCCTACCCTGCAGCGCTATGTGCAGTGGCACACTCCGCACACACCTAGTTACGGCTCTGACAACAATGCTCCAACACTTTATACCAGTGGTTTTCAAACTCAGTCCTCAGAACCTCAAACAGCTCACTTTTTCCAAGTCAATTAGTAGGAGCACAGGTGTATTCATTACTCACTGACACATTGTAAACGATCCACAGGTGGAACTAATTATTTCACTTGCAATTCTGTGAAGAGACCTGGAAAACATGCACTGTGTGGGGTCCTGAGGGCAGAGTTTGAGAACCTGCGCTTTATACTTGATTCTAGAGCCAAGGAGTAAGGCAGAGCTTTTCTGCACAATCTAACATATTCCAAGACGACATCTGTATATCCCTGAATTACAGATCTGATAAAGACTGCTCCCAATGCGATAGTGAAGCGGTCCTTCTAATCGCCACCTTAGGGACAGATGAGAATGCAATGGATTTATTTGGTCATTTTCTTTTCAACTAAACATATGAGATTAAGAAGAAAACTTACTTTTGTTTGTATAAAGGTCACAGGTCCCTTAAAAGGAAAGATGTATGGTGATTCTCATCTGTTCAGGCTATTTCTTTCATATTTAAAGTACAGATCTTTTTCATCATGATGTAGGCTCTATCTTGTGGGCCTGTGGTTGGTGCAGTACATGCAGATAAAATGTGCTATTTCCTAGTGTAACAGACACATTCTACTTTGTGTAATATTGCTCATGGCAGCAATACTGAACATGTTATTTCTTAACACATACTGTATGTACTAACATATATGAATGTGTATCTTTTGGCTGGCTATAAAAAGGACATTTTGTATGCTACACAAAAACAAAATCATGTAATCATAGAATAGAGAATTGTGAGCAACTTGCACCCTCTAGTTCTGTGATTTTCCCACATGGATTAATGAAAAGGTTTATCAAAAAGGACCCAAATACTTTATGCCTTTGACTGTAGATTAAAGCATCAGTAACTGAATACAAGTTGGCTTATATGAAAGCTGAAATAACACATACAAATAAATTAGAGTTTCAGAAGTTTATTAAAACTTAGGCTGGGTACACACTATGTCTACACCAGCTGGCAGCACGACCGATATAACGATATATCAGCCGTCCGTACACACTGAACGATATGTCACGCGACCGAGCGATATATTGTTCAAGGCCACATTTAGAATGCATGCAGTTGTTGCCAGCATCGTCCCATTGGGCGTGTGTGATTGGCCATACACACTAGACCATGCATGTCCAAACTACGGCCCTCCAGCTGTTGTGAAACTACATATCGCAGGATGCCCTGACACAGTTTTGCTGTCATAGAATGCTAAAGCTGTGTCAGGGCATGCTGGGATGTGTAGTTTCTCAACAGCTGGAGGGCCGCAGTTTGGACATGCCTGCACTAGACGATCTGGCTGATCTATAGTTCCGATCTGTGTTGGAACGCTACATCGAATGATATATCGCCTAATGTGTACCCAGCCTTACTGTAAGATATCACAAGACAAGGTTGGGATTGTATGGGTGAGTTTTTTCCTATACAAACCAGTACTGTTGCCACTAACCCCAGTGAAGAACACTGCAGAGCACAGGTTCAATGCTGGACAAAATGACCAATTCTGTCAAATGGGTGAGCATCAAACTGTCCAATCTGGAAGGTACTGGATGCTATTCCCTCCATCGCAGTGCTCAATGTGGTTGTAAGATAACCACATACACTGCAGATTCCAACCTAACCAGAGTACAGATTATATCATGATGAGTTTGGCTAGCTTTAGTCACTGCAGAACACCGCTGACAGGGATCAGTACGTAATCCCGCTGGACGGGATCCCGGCGGTCGAAGTACAGACGCCGGAATCCCGACCACACAATCCCGACAGGGGTGGCGAGCGGAACGCAGCCCCTTGCACACTATTATATTCTCCCTCTATGGGTGTCGTGGACACCCACGGAGGGAGAATATGTCGGGATTGTGGCGGTCGGGATTCCGGCGTCGGTATTTAGACTGCCGGGATCCCGTCCAGCGGGATGTTGACCGCATCCCAGCTGACAGCAATTCAATAGGTGGGAGCACACTGAACCACAAGTATAAATACTAAGTTGACTGTCTAAATTCAAGCCCAAGCATGGAAACGTTTGTTTTTTTCCTCTCAGGCTGAACTTAGATTATGAAACCAGGTGTTATATTGGAAAACTCAGTTTATGCCCATGTAATGCAGCCACATTTAAAGCTATAGCTCTGCCCACAGCTACAGCCATACAGACAGAATTAATGCATAGAGCTTTTGTATTCTGGTTCTCATAGAACAGTCACACTATGCTGCCACAGGGAATTTTTTCAATTATTGCTCTTTCTCCCCCATGTTTCAGAATTTCTATTCACATCAGCTGCAACAGGATTAGGGAGGGGGAGGGGGTATGCAAAGAGTGGGGAAAAAAAACAAAAAAACGGCATGGCGAAAATGTATTCCAAACGGGTGAAAATGCCCGCAATTGACTAGGGTTTCTAGAAAAATTTGACTTTATAATGCAAAGAAAATGGTGTTTGGTGTCCTTTCAGGGGCCTACGCATGCAGTGTCTTCAATAGACTTGCAAACCAAACTATTCGTTTTGTCAGGCTTCTAAGATATTTACACATTTATTTTGTGGTTAGCAGTGGTATTTATATAGCAGTCATATTCATATAAAGCAACTTGTATTCTGAACTCAGTGCATGCAAACCAAATTGTACATTTTTCTCACAGTACCAGAGGAAACCCCCCCAAAAACAAATCAAAATCAGTCCCACTAGGACATGCAGTTCATGTTTTCAAGGGGTGACATCTCACCCCACAACTTTCAGTATAGTAAGTAATACCATGTATTGAAGTGTGCCTAAACAATCCGTATGCGACTACAAGGCATATAAATTACATCCAACAAAAATTAGCAGTAACAAAATTTACCATGGTAAATTACATCAGTCATCTTTTGAAACAAACCACTTAATGCCAGTCACAATTCTATATGTAATGGATTACATATATTGCCAGTTAACCTGTGCACTCCTTCTATTCTGACTTAAATGAGTGCACAGTTGCTATTGGTCTATGGAGAGGATTTTATTTTGCCAGTTACATCTAATACTAGTATGTCAGATATCACTAAGAACAAATACCAATTCATATCTGCAAGTATGCGAGGGAAGGTGATGCACACTGTAAACCATACAGATGTAGGTCGTTTATAAAACCTTAAGTAGGTTCTATTTCAAGAGTAGCAATTTCATAGTGTCAGGGAGAACATCCACTGTGTAATCATACTGCCCCTGTATTGCTCCCTGAAGTAATGAAATGAAAGATTAACATTATCCTCAATGGAGGCGTTACAGTATTCTTGTTTGTTTCTTTAGGGCAAATAAATTAATGTTGCAAACTCATCAGGCTTTGGAACATTTCTTGGAATGATAGAAGGTTCCACTAATCCTGAGAACAGCAGTAGCTGTACTGTCAAAACCGGTAAATCAGCCCAAAAGTGCAGAGAACGTTGTGGAATAACAGCCAGGCTCCACTGTTGCTTGTACACACTGAGGTGTTACCATCCCGTTTCTTGTAACAAAGCGCGCACTCCTTTAAGAAGGTGATAAACATACATGAGCCCACGTGTCCACGCATTTCATAAGGCTGATTTGCAACTGAGGCTTTGTACCAAACTTAATGGGAAAGGAATGAAATGATTGTTGTATAGATGGGTTTCCCAGTGGAATTATTTATCTATCAGCCCGCCTTCCTTCAGCTTGAAATAGAAGAATTTTTCCAGCGTATTGGCACATTTGCAGTAATCGCTGTCTGGTGGGTTGTACTCTCGACAATTAGTGATTATTCTCTGCAGGTCAGCAATAAAGATCTTTTTGGTCACATAATATCTGTTCTTCAGCCTCTCAGTCATTGTTTTCAGGTCTAAAATAAAAATGCAAACACAGATGTAAAAATGTTGATAATCGCTGCCCCACGATTTACTTTCTACCTTCCTTCACTACAATAACAATTTACACAGGCATGGAAAACCACCAATACACGGGTGTTGTACAACTACCGGTGAGGACTGGCCAGTCATTACTTAACAAGAAAAGTATAGCACCAGGTAGATGGCTAGAACACCTAGTTTTCATCTCATACACAGACATTAATTAAATCTGTCTTGTTCTCCTCCAAAGAAATGACTGAAGCTCACAGAGATCCTTGATATCTAATGGAGAAACACATGTACAGTATACTCTAGCCTACCAAGATGACAACCCATTTTAAATCCACTTTTATCCGTCTACCTTCATTCACTTTAGCCTACAAAGTTTATTCTCTTTAAAATTTCTCCCCTCCTCCGTAGGTAAAAAAAAAAAAAAAAAGGACAAATTCCGCGGTCTAGTGTAAACGGGTTAGATAAATTTCTAACTGAAAAAGATATCCAAGGATATAGCATCTAAAATGAATGTATATTAGAAAATCTATGCATTCCAGTTGTCAACTAGACATAAAGCGGTCTTCACTTGTGTCAATATGGGTAAATCTATGGCTACTGTATATGGAGAATAGTATAGGATCAAAAATACAGGTTGAACTCTATGGACAACTTGTCTTTTTTCAACCTCATTAACTATGTTACTATGTATGTATTCATTAGCACGATACAAAGAAACAAGTACAAACGTGACTAAAAAAAAATATTCTTGACGACCCAGGTGTACAGTATGCCAGAAAGGAAAGATAAATACATCATAATGAATAAGTAAAACCAAAGACTCCCAGCAACGGCAATCAAAGAAGAACTCAAAATTACACAAACTCCAGTATCAGTTGATATAGTTGAAAATAGGATTTTGGTACTTACCAGGTAAATCCTTTTCTTTGAATCCATAGGGGGCACTGGAGTACTCTTGGGATATGGACGGCTTCCACAGGAACAGGGCACTGAATATTTAAATTTAGAACACTCCACCCCTCCATATCCCAGAGTACCTCAGTGTTGTTTTACTGAGCCGAACAGGAGCTATAGAGAGGTTGACAATGGAGTATTACATATAACATAACGGACAACAATGAAGTTGACACATAACGTTACTGACAACTAAACAGTTGACACCATAACCAGAACTTGATAATTTGAACCAGTCGGTGAGAGTGTGTTACCATAAGATCCCCTGAACTTACCACAAACCAGATAAAACTGCTCTGGGTGGGCGTCCAGTGCCCCCTATGGATTCAAAGAAAAGGATTTACCTGGTAAGTACCAAAATCCTATTTTCTTTTTCATCCACTAGGGGTCACTGGAGTACTCTTGGGACGTACCAAAGCTTCCCCCTTGGGCGGGAGAGCTGTTTGGCACCTGTAACACTAGGCGGCCAAAGCTAGATGCTGATGCCGCAAACGTATCAAACTTGTAAAAGCGCACAAACGTGTGCACTGATGACCATGTAGCCGCACGACAAAGCTGCGTCGTAGAAGCTCCACGAGCAGCTGCGCATGGAATGAGCTGTTACTGATGTAGGCGGCTGTAACCTAGCATGAAGGTAAGCCTGACGTATAGTCAGTTTTATCCATCTGGATAAGGTCTTACCCATCTTGGCAGCATCATAGAGAACAAACAACGTATCAGTCTTACGAACTGTAGCCGTTCGGGATACATAAACGCGTAACGAGCGTACCACATCCAGAGTTCCAGAATGTCCTGTTAACACAGGAACTACAATTGGTTGATTGATGTGAAAAGATGACACTACCTTTGGTAAGAAAGCGGGATTCGTCCGAAGTTCCGCTCTGTCATCATGAAACACCAAAATACGGTGGCTTGCATGACAAGGCACCCAAATCTGAAACACGCCTTGCCAAAGCTAAGGCTAGAAGAAAAATTGTTTTCCAAGTAAGAAACTTTATATCCACATGCTGTAAGGGTTCAAAATATGAAGACTGTAAGAAATCTAAAACCAGATTCAAGTCCCATGGCTAGGTGGAATGAATGGAGGCTGTACTCTGAGGACACCTTGCAGAAAAGTGTGTACCGACGGCAATAGAGCCAATCGTCTTTGAAAATAAATTGACAACGCAGATACCTGCACCTTTAGTGTAGATAAACGCAGTCCTCCATCTAACCCCGTCTGTAGAAATAACAAAAGACGGGATAACTTGAAAGATGATGTCGGAAACGTCCGAGCTTCACACCAACCTATATAGGCACGCCAAATTCTGTAATAATGAGCTGCCGTAACTGGCTTCCTAGCTCGTAACATGGTTGGTATAACCGATTCTGGAATATCCTCTCTTCTTAAGAGTGCGGTCTCAATAGCCACCCCGTCAAACGCAGCCGCGCTAAATCGGGGCAAAGGAACGGACCCTGTTGTAACAAGCCTGGACATAGTGGGAGCGGCCAAGGATCGTCTGCGAGTAGTCCGGAGATCCGAGAACCAAGCTCTCCGAGGCCAATGAGGCGCCACTAGAATGACTGTGACAGACTCTCTTTTTGATCCGTTTTAGCACCAGAGGGAGCAGCGGAAACGGTGGAAACAGATACACTAGGCTGTACGGCCAAGCGATTGTGAGAGCATCCACCGCCACTGCCTTTGGATCTCTCTCTGGACACATACTGGTGCGTTTGGTGATTGTGGCGAGACGCCATCAGGTCCACTTGAGGGTAACCCCACCTCTGGACCAACATGTGAAACACTTCTGGATTTAATGGCCATTCTCCTGGCTGAAAATCCCGACGGCTGAGATAATCCGCCTCCCAGTTGTCCACTCCCGGAATGAACACTGCCGACAATATCACCTGGTGGTATTCTGCCCAATTGAGGATTCGAGCTACTTCCCGCATTGCCATGCGGCTTCTCGTTCCTCCTTGTTTGTTGATGTATGCGACTGCCGTCGCGTTGTCTGACTGCACCTGGACAGTCTGAGACAGAAGCATGTGTACTGCTTGTCGTAGCGCATTGTAAATTGCGCGGAGTTCCAGGACATTTATAGACAGCAATCTTTCGTATCCGCCCAGAGACCCTGGAGCTGACAATTTTGAACTACAGCTCCCCAACCTCTGAGACTCGCGTCCGTCGTGAGAATTATCCAATTCCAGCCGCCGAACAGTTTCCCTGTGGTTAAATTGTGTACCTTGAGCCACCAGAGTAGAGAAACCCTTGCCCGTGGCGACAACCTCACCCTGTGGTGAATCTGCAGATGCGAGCCCGACCACTGTGCGAGCACATCCAGTTGAAATGGACGTGAGTGAAATCTTCCGACCTGAAGCGCTTCAAAAGCCGCCACCATTGTTCCTAAGAGGCGAATGCACAAATGTACCGAGACTGTGCGTGGCTTGAGCACTAATTGTACCAGATGGCGAATAATCTGTACCTTCTGTTGTGGTAGGTAAATTCTTTGATTTACCGTATCGAGAATCATACCTAGGAATTGAAGTCGTTGAGACGGAATTAGATGTGATTTCTTGAAGTTGACAATCCAACCGTGGTGAACCAGTACATTGTACGTTAGCAACGCATGTTGGAGGAGCATCTGTTGAGACGGAGCTTTGATGAGCAGATCGTCTAAGTACGGAACTATTGTCACTCCCAGGAATCTGAGATGAGCTATCATCACAGACATCACTTTGGTGAATACCCGAGGCGCTGACGAAAGGCCAAACGGGAGAGCCTGAAACTGGTAATGGTTCTGGCGTATTGCAAAACGCAAGAACCTCTGATGAGGTTGCCAAATCGGAATGTGTAAGTACGCATCCTTGAGATCTAGTGCAATCATGAATTCCTTTGGCTCTAAACCTGCAATTACTGACCGCAGAGATTCCATCTTGAATCTGTAGTAAGTGACGTACTGATTGAAACCCTTTAAGTTCAATATTGGCCTGACTATGCAATCCGGCTTCGGTACCACAAACAGACTGGAATAATAACCCTGACCTTGTTGTTGTACCGGGACCTGAATCAAAACTGATGAATCCAGTAGGGACTGAATGGCAATTTGCAGAACCGCCCTCTTGTCGTCCGAGAGAGGTAGTCCTGTCTTGAAAAACCGCAGTGGCGGAAGACAGTCGAACTCTATTTTGTAACCTCTTAACACTAAATTGCGGATCCACCCATCTGTGGATGTCTGGAACCACGCCAAATGGAACGTCTGAAGGCGTGCTCCCACAATTGGAGATCCGAGATGGGCTGGTAGCCAGTCATGCCACTGGCTTGTCGGTGACCTTAGCGTCTTGACGACTTGTGTTGGTATGTTGGAAACCACGTCCTGGACCCCGTCTACCAGGCGTGGCTGTTCCTCTGCCACGCCCGCAAAAGGGCTGAGGTCTAAAGGATTTGAACGCAGGTCCAGAGTATCTCCGTCTTGGTACCGTTGGAGGCAATGGTAAGAAAACAGACTTTCCTCCCGTGGCCTCAGAAATCCATTTGTCCAATTCAGGACCAAACAACTTCTCGCCACCGTAAGGTAACGCCTCTATACCTCTTTTGACCTCTGCCTCCGCTTGGCAAGAGCGCAGCCAGAGAGCTCGTCGTACTGTAACCAGTGACTATGAAATGCGACAAGTGAGCTGACAGACATCAGTAGAAGCTGTAAATAGATACTCCGCAGCCTCACACATTTGATCAGCTAGACGTATAAGGTGATCGTCATGTAGGGCAGACTTGAGTTCTGTTATCCATACTATGAGCGCCTTAGTGACCCAAATGCCAACCAACCCAGGTCTCAGCAGCACTCCTGCTGCTATATACATGGACTTTAGCATAGTTTCTATTTTGCGGTCTGAAGGGTCTTTAAGCGTAGTAGCAGTTGGTACTGGTATGGTTAATTTCTTTGTAAGTTTCGACACAGACGAATCAACCATTGGTGGATTCTCCCATGTACATGTCACAGAGTCTGGAAACGGGTAACTAGACTTAAATCTGCGAGGTATAGAAAACCGTTTATCTGGAGTCTGTCGTGTTTCGACTAACATCTTATTAAGAGACTCCGAAACAGGAAAACACATTGGAGATCTCGGTCGTTTAGTAAATACGACTTCATCATTTGTCAGAGGCTCCTCAGTTTCTGTAAACTTCAGAGACTGACGCACCGCTCTGATGAGATTATCAATGCCTGGGCTGTTAAAATCATCACTATCTGACTCCACTTCGCCCTCCTCACTCTCATTTTGTGCCTGCCTGCCTTTTAAGTGCTCAAAATGCCGCCAAAGCATGCTGAATCCCGGCGTGCGTTCCAACCATCAAGTGAAACGCACTCGGACCTAATTCCGGTTCCGGTCACGTGACTCTGCGGTTCAGCACCCGGCGTGACACGCACGCCGAGGCCGGACACACACACACACACACACACACACACACACATTACGCACCGCACGAACACCACTCCCACAGCTCACATGTGCATATATCCCCAGCCGCAATGCATAGCACAACTAGGCACATAACGTACCAGCACATCAGGCTTTTTTAATTGCATAGCACAACTTATTTAACAGTATATATTTTTAATTTTAATAATATGTGTGTATGTCTTGTTGTCTATGTATTATTAATGTCTTTTGGATATTTAACATTGAGCTTTGCTGGCTGCCTCTTGGTTGCTCTTAAATGCCTATACATGTGTACTGTCGCTTGCTATACCGCTTTGTGCCATGGATGGCGCTGTTGATTTGTTTATTTAGCTGCACTGATGTGCTGGTACGTTATGTGTCTAGTTGTGCTATGCATTGCGGCTGGGGATATATGCACATGCGAGCTGTGGGAGTGGTGTTCGTGCGGTGCGTAATGTGTGTGTCCGTCCTCGGCGTGCGTGTCACGCCGGGTGCTGAACCGCAGAGTCACGTGACCGGAACCGGAATTAGGTCTGGGTGCGTTCCACTTGATGGTTGGAACGCACGCCGGGATTCAGCATGCTTTGGCGGCATTTTGAGCACTTAAAAAGGCAGGCAGTAATGGGGTATGATACTTCCGCTGTAAATGTGGATCTCTTATGGGCATATTATGATGGAAAGCTTGATAAAGGTCCGGAGGGACCAAAACGTCGCTGCTATTTCACTGCCATGCAATTAAAAAAGCCTTGCATCTCTGTGTTGTGAGTATTGGATTAAAAATACTTTAAAAGCTTGCTAAAATTTGGAGAGTGCCTATGTATGGACTATATATATATATATATATATATATATATATATATATATATATATATATATACACACACACACACATAAATATATCCTGACGAAAGGCGCCAATAAAGCGTGCCTGAAACGTTGATATAACAAGCTGTTTGCTGTTGTGTTACTTTTGGAAATCCTGTGGAGTGCCGCCCGTTTGTTTCCAATATATATATATATATATATATATATATATATATATATATATATATATATATATATATATATATATATATACACATATATATATATATATATATATATATATACATATACACACACACACATTAATATATATACATACACACACACACACGCACACAAATACACAATCATTATTATAATATGGCATACAGGAACCTCACCAATCGGAAACCGGATAACTTCATAGTAATCTGGGGCTTCAGATTTCTTCACAGGTTCCATGAAAGGCCAAGCACTTGGGTGTGTCTAAAAAAACAAACATATTTGCTTTATACATCAAAAAAGGGAGTGGTTCGTACAATGAAGTCACTTCCATAGATACCTACTGGTAACACATTATGTCAAGAGAGAAACAAAACCTAAACAAAAATAGGATTTTAATTAACTACTGGTAAATCCTTTTCTCGTAGTCCATAAGGGATTACTGGGGACACTTAGTACGATGGGGTCCAAAGGAGCCGGTGCACTTTACAATTCTTCAAACAGGGTGTGCTGGCTCCTCCCCTCTATGCCCTCCCTCACAGCCCAGGTCTAGGAAAACTGTGCCCAAAGGAGATGAGCATACTTAAAAGGAAACGTGACAAAACAACAAGTGGTGAGATTAATGAGCCAGTAAAAATAGAAACAGCAACAGCTGAATCAAATAACGTCACACAAGAACAAAACTTGCAGGAAAGGCTGAAGCACAGAGGCGGGCGCCCAGTATCCCTTAAGGACTACGAGAAAATGATTTACCGGCAGGTAACTAAAATCCTATTTTCTCTATCATCCATAAGGGATACTGGGGACACTTAGCACGATGGGGACGTCCTAAAGCTCCCAGATTGGGTAGGAACATGCAGAGAGACGCCTGCAGCACCATATGTCCGAATAGAACATCCTCTGTAGCCAGAATATCAAACCTGTAGAACTTGATAAACGTGTTTGTCCATGAGCAGGTAGCGGTCCGGCATAGTTGCAAAGCCGAGACACCACGGGCAGCTGCCCAGGAAGAACCCTCTGACCTAGCAGAGTGGGCCTTGATAGACCGAGGAACAGGCAAAGCCGCCGAAGCGTAGGCCTGTTGAATAGTAAGCCTAATCCAACGGGCAATCAACTGCTTTGAAGCAGGACAACCCTTCTTGTGAGCATCATACACCACAAAGAGGGAATCCGATTTGCAGACAGTAGCTGACATATATCTTCAGGGCTCGCACCACATCCAAGGATTCAGGAATTGAGGAAGTGGCCTAAACCGCCAGAACCACAATAGGCTTATTCAGGTGGAATGCGGAAATCACCTTAGGCAGGAACTGCTGACGAGTCCTGAGCTCCGATCTGTCCTCATGAAAGACCAGGTAGGGACTCTTGCAGAACAAAGCTCCAAGTTCCGAAACGCGCCTAGCTGAAGCTAATGCTAAGAGTATAACCGTCTTCCACGTAAGGAACTTGTCCTCAACAGACATCAGTGGTACAAACCAAGAGGATTGCAGAAAGGTCCAAACCCCAAGGTGCCGTGGGCAGCACAAAAGGAGGCTGGATGCGAAGGACACCCTGTAGGAACGTATGGACTTCAGGCAAAGAAGTCAATTTCTTCTGAAAGAAAATGGACAGGACTGCGGCCTTCCCCCCCTCGTGAATCCGGGGCCTTGATTTTGGCGCCCTGCGGGACTGGGCTCCGGAGCCGCCTGCGGGAGCCGGGACTCTCTCTCCCCCCCTTCCAGACCGCCCGTCCCTGGCTGCGGCGACCTCGTCCCCCCCTGTCGGTCCCCCCAGCGGAGCTGTGTGGCTGGCGAGCCGGCCCTGCAGCCCTCAACTACCTCCGGCCGTTGAGGCCTACCCCGCGCCCCGCAGCCGGGACCTGGATTTTGGAGATACCCCGGCCGGGAGCTCCGGGACCGGAGCGCGGCCGCGACAGACCCACCAGGACATCGGATCTTACCCCCATAGTGTGGCTGGACACCCCCTGACGCCAGCAGAGAACCCACACGTCTCAACCGGCTCCACAGAAGATAGAAGAAGAATATCAGCAGCCCTGTCTGTGCTGCGGCGGCCATATTGGATCTCGGGGACTCTGCTGGAGAGGGTTGTGCAAATCTACAGGCAACCCTGAAAGGCTCTATAAATAACCAAGCCCGCTGAATTGTCTTCAGGGTCCAATCCACCTGGAATGTGGTGAGTACCTGCTGCTGCCATAGCCCCCAACCCTGATCTGTACTCCTGCTCCATAGAATTTTGTGACACGAGTCCAGAGCCGCCATTTTGCTTTCTGGCACGCAACCAGGGTGAAGATAACCTGCATTATACCACACACCCCTCACCCGTATAGGCCCATAAATTCTGCCCGCATCACTGCCTGCAGTGACGCTATGAAAGTGCTTTAATATCTACCGTGTGTGCCAGGGCCACAGGATGAAGGGTCGAGCTGCACTCTACCCCGACTACGGGATCGGTGCCTAGGAGGGTCAAGGCTTCGGCGTTATGACGCTCAGATTCATACGCCCCCGACCCAGCCTCAGGATGATTTAACGCAAAATAATAAAACGCTACAAGTGCCATAACTAAGTAACTGGACTCTATTTATAACACTCTGGCGCATTATCCTCAACCCCGCGGCTAGCACACCTGAAGACGACAAATTTATCCTCCTCTGGAAGCCGCTACGGAGAGCTATTTGACCCACAAAAACAAGCGTCAGGAACACGTTATAATCTTGAATACCGATCAGCCTCTGCGCGGCAACCTGACCTCCTCGGACTATCCGATCATTATACGGACCCCGACCTGTGTCCATTCAGCAATAATTTTTCAATCCCCTATCTTTTTCACCTCCACCGTCATCCTCCCCCCCCCCCTTTTTTTTGTTTTTTTTCCTTTTGTTTTTTTTTATTGGTACATATATACCACTATGTCCAAAAACAAAAAAGCAGCACAAGTCCCGACTAACTTCTTTGGTTCCAAATCTAAAGGCCCGCAGAACTCCAACATGTCCGCAGGCTCCCCCCCCTCTCCGTGTGCCTCGGAAGCAGGAATTGACCCTCAGATACAGGCGGTCATGTCGAGCCTGCTGGAGGGGGTACAATCAGCATTCAAGCAGGAACTCTCGAACGCCATAGCTGATTTTAAATCGGACCTTACAGCCCTTGGCAATCGAACGGACACGTTGGAAACCAAGACGGATGATCTCTGCCGCTCCCAACACCGCCTAGACAGTGAGCTCACTAGACTACACGAGGAAATGGAGTCCCTCAAAGAGCGACAAGAGGACCAAGAAAATCGCTCGCGTAGAAATAATATACGCATACGCGGCGTTCCAGAATCGGTCCTCGGCCCATCGCTGCCGACATTCCTGAGAGAATTCTTCACGCATATAGTACCAGACCTCACAGACGAAGAATGCCTCTGCGACAGGGCACATAGGGCACTTCGTACAAAACCGTCTCCTGCCCAACCACCCAGGGATGTTATTGTCCGTTTCCATTATTTCCGTTCGAAAGAGAAAATTCTGTCCTCCGTTCGAGACACATCGGAAATTCTGTTTAAGGGTATGCAACTGCAGATCTATCAGGACCTGGCCCCCTCCACGATTCAGAAGCGTCGGGACCTACAGCCGGTCACCCGGATCCTGCGTCAGCATCAGATCAGATACAGATGGGGATTTCCCTTTCAACTTCACGTCTCGGTCAATAACTTTGTCCACTCAGTCAAGACCTTAAACCAAGGACAGGAACTATTGGCAAAGTTAGATCTCCTCCCAGCATCATCCGTAGTCGACACGGCGACTTCCTCTTCTAAACCAATGCACCCTCAGCCACCCCATCCCGACTGGACGAGGGTGACTCGACAGCGCAATGTGGACAAGGACCTTCCCTGACCTGGGGAGCCCCCCACTGTGGATTATATGCGTAATGTTGGCGCAACATCTCCGCGCCTCGAACTGAGCCAGTGACGTGGAGGCTCCGACCTCCACTTATACACCACTGTCGTAACTATCCTCTGTTATTGTTGTTATAATTTAGTCATGCTTGTTTGCATTTCTGTGGTATCTCCCCCTCTCTCCCTCCCCTCCCCTCAATAATTGTTTTTTTTTTTCTTTTCTTGAATTTATGTTTAAGGTTCTTGTAGTCTGGACACAGTTCTTAATGTCCTAAATGGTACTATGTCCGATATAGAGGAAATAACGGCCAAGACCACTCTCGTCCCTTGTGGCCCGGGTGCCCCACGCCCTCCCACATGGTGCCATGGTTACCCCCCCACAATCCCTTACTGTTGCTTATAATGTTATTGATGCAATGCTTTCTCCCTGGCGGCCCCCGAATGGGACCCACACTCTTAGGGATGTTTCCCCGATTGGGGTATTTCTTCTTCTTCTCTATGTTTTTCCTTTTCTCTCTCTCCTGGTGGCCCCTGTTTGACCTTTCGCTCCTTTTCTTGCTCGGCCCAGAGGGGTGGCCCTCTCCTGGCGCGGATGGTGCGCTATTGGACCTTTTGGGCAACATGCCATATTCCCCCACGTAAATAGCCATGTCCCTTAAAATATTCTCGGCCAATGTTAATGGCCTAAACTCCCCTAGGAAACGTACCATGTTCCTGAACGCCTGCAGACGTGAGAAAGTCGACATTGCATTCCTCCAGGAAACTCACCTCACCGGTCCCCACACCCAGCTTAAGGGCAAATGGTTTTCCCAATCCTACTTCGCCTCGGCAGACTGTAAAAAACGGGGTGTGGCCATATTAATCCGCCGCAACATCCCGTTTACTTACTCTAGGACAGTGCAAGATCCAGAAGGACGGTTCCTTATGGTAATGGGTACCCTCCGATCTATGACTCTCACTCTGGTCTCCACCTATGCCCCCAACCAAGAACAGTCCTTTTTTTTCGACTCCCTCTCTAAACGCTTATCAAGAGAAGCACAGGGAAGCATTATTATAGGTGGCGATTTTAACACTATAATCGACCCGTTGCTAGATAGATCCGGCCCCCCTCCTCACGCCTCTATAACAACCCTTCCTCGGGCCTCTCGCACACTAACCGCCATCATGAAACATCACGGCCTCTGTGACACATGGCGTTCCCAACACCCTCATACCAAAGATTTCACGCATTTTTCAGCTCCACACCAACACTACTCCAGGATCGATATGATCCACATCTCCTCTGCCCTTATACCACTGATCTCGGACACTGGCATTACACCTCTATCATGGACGGACCACGCTGGGGTTTATCTCCTTATAGATATATACCGCGCGCCGCGTAGGAGATTTAAATGGCGTCTGGACGACTCACTTCTACAACATCCCTCAGCACTAGAGGAAACTAGACTAGCAATCACACACTACTTCACCGAAAATACATCTCCCGACATCTCACTCAATGTTCTCTGGGAGGCCCACAAAGCTACGATCCGTGGAGCCCTACTGGCAAAATCGTCAGCTCTTAGGAAAAAAGCTACACAGGAGATATCCTCCCTCGAATCAGAAATAGCCACCCTACTATCCCAACATAAAGCATCCCCCAATCCCTCCTTGCTCACCCAAATAGACTCCCTTCGGGGACAACTTAACACCCTTCTCTCCAACCGCGCGGCACTAATCCTTCGGAAACTGCAACAACGTTTCTATGATAAAATGGATAAAATAGATTCCTTACTGGCCAACAAACTACGCCGCAAGCAAGCGTTGGGGGCCATAGATAAACTGTATTCGTCACGAAGGGGAACCTATACATATGACCCTGAAGTGATGGCCGAAGACTTCCGTCTGTTTTATAGCTCCCTTTATAACCTACCCGTCCCACCCCAGCAGTCCCCTGACGATGCTGGGGGGGTGCGCTCATACTTATCTGATACCCCCCTCTCAACCCTTTCGGAAGCTCAGTTAGAAGCCCTTAATTGTCGAATCTCGGAGGAGGAGACAATAGCCGCCATACGATCTATGCGCTCGTCGGCCGCTCCAGGTCCGGACGGTTTCACAGCCCAATATTATAAACTATTTGTGAAGGAGCTGACCCCACATCTAACCTCCCTATTTAACGGTATCTTTGAGGGAGCCTCCTTCCTGCCAGAGACCACCCGGGCTGACATAGTGGTAATCCCAAAGCCCGACAAAGACCCGACTAGCTGCCAAAACTACAGACCGATCTCACTACTGAATGTCGACCTGAAGATATACGCGAAAATACTAGCTAACCGTCTGGGTCCTTTGATGCCCGGCCTGGTCCACCCGGACCAGGTCGGCTTCATCCCTGGACGCCAGGCACCTGACAACACTAGAAGGGCCATAGATCTAATATACTCAATTCAAAAAAGGAAATCTCCCTCTCTCATTCTAGCTCTCGACGCGGAAAAGGCCTTTGACCGTATATCGTGGTCCTTTGCCTTTGCAGTCCTTGATAAAATGGGATTCTCTGGAGAATTCTTGGAAGGGATCAAAGCACTTTACCGCTCCCCATCGGCCCAGGTTATGGTTAACGGTGTCTCCTCCTCCAGTTTTGGGATTGCCAACGGTACCAGGCAGGGATGCCCCCTCTCCCCTTTAATCTTCGCACTAGTCATGGAGCCCCTAGCAGCAAGAATCCGTAAAAACAACACTATCCGTGGAATATCCACAGGTCTATCTGAACACAAGATAGCGCTATATGCCGATGATGTCTTGATCTCCCTCTCAGACCCAGCCCAATCTCTCCCCGCCCTCTTATCCGAGATCAGCTTATATTCCCAATTCTCTGGATATAAGATTAACGTTAACAAAACAGAGGTCCTCAACTTTTACATCCCAGCAGCTCTCAAACAAGACCTTCAAAATACCCTCCCCTGTAACTGGTATACAAAGAAAATCAAATACCTCGGTGTGTACCTGACCCATCACCACCACCAACTTTTCCAAGCAAATTATCCCCGTCTGTTGCAGACAATTAAGGAGAATCTGGTGGAATGGTCCAGCTACTTTATATCATGGATAGGCAGAATTAACTCCGTCAAGATGAGCGTACTCCCCCGGCTTCTGTACTTATTTCAGACCCTCCCGATTTATGTCCCTCCCTATGTGTTTAAGACTCTGCAACGCCAATCCTCCCTTTTTATCTGGAATCATAAGCGCCCCCGCGTTAGACTTAAACTGCTTCAACGCCCCTCCAGAGGTGGAGGCCTGGGTATTCCGGACTTCAAGAAATATTTCTATGCCGCACAACTTGCTCAATGCGCACAATGGTGCAACGAGGGTGGGACACGAAAAGTCTGGGTGGGGATAGAGGCAGAGGAGTCGGGCCTAGCTACATTATCTTCCCTATTATGGCTTCACCGGAACCAGCGCCCGCGCGCGGCCCTCTTGCATCCCGTAGTAAGTCGCTCATTAGCGACATGGGACCAGACAAATAGACGGTTCAGCTTAGCCCCATACCCGTCCCCACTAATTCCGTTATTTCATAACCCTGCCTTCCCGCCAGGCATGAGTAAAGCCTCGCACATATCTTGGCGCTTGAGTGGTATACTATATGTTAACGATATCACCACCGACGCTACCTTCCCACAATTCACAGATCTCCGTGAAGGAACAGTAATCCCCTCTTCGGACTTCTTCCGTTATCTGCAAATCAGACACTTCCACTCAACCATTACCACTACCCTCCTCCACAGACATTTATCCCCCTTCGAATACATTAGCTGGAAGCGCACCAACACTAGGAGCCTCATATCAGATATTTACACCTTACTTGACGACTACCCCAATACATCCAAGGCCCCCCACGAAGCGGCGTGGGAGGGGGAATTGGGAGTAACAATAGATAACGAGGATTGGGTAGATATATGGGACAATGCGGCTTCTAGTTCTATATGTGTGAGGATTAAAGAAAACATCTATAAATTACTCTACCGTTGGTACTATGTCCCTGCCCGTCTACACACTATGTTCCCTGACACTCCAGACTGTTGCTGGAGGGGTTGCTCAGACAGTGGTTCGTTCTTACACATATGGTGGGCCTGCCCCAAAATTCACAAAATATGGGGTGAACTCATTACATTGCTTTCGCGCTTATTCGACATCTCCATCCCCCCTGACCCCCAATACTTCTTGCTCCCCATGTCTCTTCCTTCCCTTAATAGACACCAAAACAAACTGTTCCGACATGTAGTTTCGGCAATGACGTGCCAAATTGCCACAGACTGGAAGAACCCGACCCCTTCACCAATACCGGTGATAATATCCCGGATTTGGTATGTCCACAAAATGGAATATATGACCGCAATCATACGTAACACCTCGAAACAATTTGATAAGGTATGGTCTCCGTGGCTAAACCTACAACAGGCCTCCTCCCCATTTATAACCTGACGCGGTAAGCCACAGTCCAACCCACCTCCTACCCCAGAGGGCCACCCCTCCACCCCCCCCCCCCACCCCCCATTGCTTCTTTCTCTAACTGGAGGCGTCGAGCCTCGCCTGCTTTTCTGTCCCCTCTTACTCGACTTCCGAGTATTCTTTTCTTCTTATTGCCTCCACTGACTCTCCATGACGGACGGCTTCCCCGTTGCCGAGAGTCCCCCACCGTATACATTTTAACCTTACTCTCTCAAAATTAGGGGAAAACAAAAACAAAAAAAGGATCAATTATTTCTGTTGTTGTAACAATTTATTGTAACTACATTTGTTTATATAACACCCAAAATGTTCGGGTGTTCCGTTACCAATGCAATCTTATTGTGATCCACCCAATAAAATGTGTTTAAAAAAAAAAAAAGAAAGAAAATGGACAAGGCAGAGATCTGAACTTTTATGGAGCCCAACCTTGCGCCCATATCCACACCAGCCGGTAAAAAACACAAAAAGCGCCCCAATTTGAAATCTGCGGCCGGATACTTTCAGCCCTCACACCAGGAAACGTATAGTTTCCAGATATGGTGGTAATGCTTTGACGTGACCGCTTTTCTGACCTGAATTATGGTTGTAATAACCATACCCGGAATCCCCTTCTCAGCTAGAAGTTTCCGCTCAACCGCCATGCCGTTAAACTAAGCCGCCGTAAGTCCGGGTAGATGAACAGCTCTTGCTGAAGAAGATCCTCCTGCAGTGGTAGAGGCCAGAGGTCTTCTATTGCCATGGCTAGAAGATCCGCGTACCAAACTCTTCAAGGCCAATGAGAATTGCTTGAACTCCCTCTCTCCAGATTCTTTTTAGAACCCTGCGGAGTAACGGAATCGGAGGAAACAGGTACACTAGCAGGTAAACCCACGGCATTGTCAGTGCGTCCACTGCTGCCACCAGAGGGTCCCTTGTCCTGGAACAACAGCACAGAAGCTTGTTGAGTCGAGAGGCCATTAGATCGATCTGTGGACAGCCCCACTGATCTGTAATTTGTTGAAATACCTGCGGATGGAGACCCCACTCTCCTGGGTGTAGGTCGTGACGACTTAGGAAGTCCGCCTCCCAGTTATCCACTCCCGGAATGAATATGGCAGATACTGCCCGTGCATTCCTTTATACCCAGAGGAGTATCTTGGATACCTCCCACATGCAGGCCCTGCTTTTTGTACCTCCCTGCCGATTGACGTACGCCACAGCTGTGGCATTGTTCGACTCAACCTGAATGGCTTGACCTTGAAGCAGAGTAGACGCCTGTAGCAGAGCATTGTATATAGCCCTGAGTGGAAGAACGGCTTCGTGGCTTGACCACCGGCCCCAAAACTGCACCCCTTGGGTGACAGCTTCCCAACCTCGAAGGCTTGCGTCCGTGGTCAAGAGAATCCAATCCTGGATCCCGAAGCTCAGACTCTTCAGGAGGTTGCAACCACCACAGGAGACAAATCTTGGCAATGCGAACCCGACCATTTCTACAGGAGATCCAGTTGGAATGTACTCCAATGGAATATGCCAAATTGAATGGCCTTGTATGAGGCCACCATCTTTTCCAACAGGCGAGTGCAGTTTGGCTGCAGAACCGCTCAAACTAACTCAATGAAATGTCTTTTCCTTGTCCGCAGGAAGGAAGACCTTCTGAATCACCATGTCCAAGATCATCCCAAGGAACTGGAGACGCTGGGTCGGCTCGAAGTGGGATCTTTGAAAGTTTAGAATGCAACATTGACGTGACAACATGGATGTCGTGCGGCCGATGCTGTCCAGCAGTTGTTCCTTTGATCTCGCTTTTATAAACAGATCCTGAGTTGGAACATCATTGTCGCCATCCCTTTTTTGAAGACCCTTGGAGCCGTGGATAGGCCGAAGGGTAGCGCCTGGAACTGGTAGTGCTCGACCAGCAGAGCAAACCTGAGGTAGGCTTGATGAGGCGGCCATATCGGAATATGGACGTACATGTCCTTTATGTCCAGAGAGACTAAGAACATACCCCTCCTCCAGAACCGAGATCACTGCCCTCAGACTTCATTTTGAACTGGAAAACCCGCAGATATGGGTTTAACAATTTGAGGTTCAAAATGGGCGTCACTGAACTGTCCGGTTTTGGTTGTTGAAGTGGCACTGGAACAAAGACTTGGGTCCGAACCAATTTTTGAATGGCCTCCTGTAGCGTAAGACGCATGTCCTCTGAAGCCGGTAAGCCCGATTTGAAAAACCTGTGAGACGGAGAACTTTCAAGCTCCATTTTGTAGCACTGGGAGATCAGGTCTTTTACCCAAGCATTCTGGCAGGAGCTTCTCCAAATGAGGCCGAAGAATCTCAGACGAGCTACCACCCTAAGATCCCCCAAGGGCAGAGGGACACCATCATGCTGAGGGTTTTGAGGAGACAGAGCTGATGCCCTGGTCTGAAGATCCTGTGGTGGCAGGCTTACGTGACTTACCTCTGGAGCATCTTGCTGCATTTGAGCCACCTCTGGCTTTCCCTTAAACTTTGCAGTTCGAAATGACTGCAGTGAAGGTCCTGTGTAAGAGCGTCTAGCGGTGGTGCTGCAGACAGGAGGTACATGGATTTTCCAGTAGTAGCCTTCAAAATCCAAGTGTCTAACTCACCTCCAAACAGCCAATCTCCTGTGAAGGGTAAGGCCTCCGCACTCCTTTTTGACTCTGCGTCCGTAACCCACTGACGTAGCCACAACGCCCTGCATGCAGAAACCGCCATGGTAGAAGTACGAGCACTTATAATGCCAATGCCTTTTATTGTTTCACAGAGGAAATGGGCAAATTCCTGGATATGCTGAATCAGCGTCACCATTTCAGCCAGGGACTTATCCCCAGTTAGGCCCTCCTGAAGGTTACCTGCCCAGGTATGAATGGCGTGAGTCACTCAACAGCCTGCAATAACAGGTCTTTGGAAGGCTCCAGCCACAACATAAAGAGATTTTAAAAGTTGTTTCTATTTTTCTGTCTGCAGGTTCCTTTAAGGCAGTAGCCCCCGGTACAGGAAGCACTGTCTTCTTTGACAGGCATGATACCGGAGCATCTACAGCAGGGGGAGTCACCCAGATCTTCCGACCCTCATGAGCAAAAGCAGCAACCAATTTCTTTGTCACCTGGAATTTCTTGCCAGGAGTATCCCATAGCTACACCCACACCCACACCGAGACACAGGTACAAGCAAGCCTGCCCAGCCCAGTATGTGTGGAGAGACTCAGAGAGGAGGGACCAGTCCCAGCCTGTAACTAACAATTTAGAATATAGAAGTCAGGCAATATGGTTGTATAATGTGTGAGGAGCCCAGTAAAAAGGTCTGCACAGCGGCTCTCCCCCTTAACTACCCCCCTGTACCAGTGTCTGGCAGTGGAGTATCCTCTGGAGGAGCTGGCTGTCCTGCTGCAGCGCTGAGAGTGCAGGAAATGGTGCCAGGAAACCGCTGGTCCTGCTTTGAGGTAGCCCCGCCCCCTGTAATGGCGCTGGAGCTACATGATTATTTATACTAGCAATGTCCCCTATACTGTGCAAAAAGAGTTCCCAACATTTAATTACACTGCCGCTGCCAGTCTGCGCGGGGGGCCTATGGGATCACCCCAGAGGGAGTCCGTATGCCTGCCCCATGTCCGCGCCGTACTAAGAACCGGGGCGACCCTGCTAGTGGGACTCCCCACGGCAACACTCCCCACACTCCGATCTTCAGGCTCTGTGCTGGGGGTGTGCGCGAGAGCGCAATGCCCGCGGTTCACTGACCCTCAGGACCGTTGTCTTTTCAGGGGGATCCGACAGGAGGCCGGTGTCTGTCCCCTCCCCTTAGCGTCCCTTGATGAAGGAAGGCTGTTGCCCAACAGCCTACCTGAGAATAATAAACGTTTAAAAGAAACTGAAGAAAAAAATCCTCTGGAGCTCCAGAGTGTGCATTCTCTCCTGAGAGCACATTTTTCTAAACTGGGCTGTGGGGGAAGGGCATAGAGGGGAGGAGCCAGCACACCTTGTTTGAAGAATTTAAAGTGCACCACCTCCTTTGGACCCCATTGTAGCCCAGGTGTCCCCAGTATCCCTTATGGATGATAGAGAAATACAGCATAAAGTTAAAGAAAAAGTTAAAAAGGTTTATTTCTATATTTCAAAAATGTATACAGAATTACTATGTACTGAAATAAGATATCTCTGAACAGGTGCAGTTAAAATTATTAAATGTGAGGAAAAATGTTCAATTGCTTTGCAGTTACAAATTAGATCTTTAAAAAAATAAAAATAAACTAAAGGGTATATTCAATAAGAGTCGGATCCATTCCGACATGCATTTGTCCCAATGTATCCGACAACCCCTATTCAATGGACAGACAAACAGACTGTCGGATTTGGGCGTATATAGGGTCCTGTCCTGCCGCTGCTGTCAGCAGTGGCCAGGGGTGTAAATGGCGGCAGGTGTGAGTGGGACGGCGGCGGGGGGGGGGGGGGGGGAAACAGAGATCGGCGGCCGGCAAGAGGAGCTGGCTGCGGGGGGACATGTCTGGGGCGGCTGGGTGAGCAGAGATCGGCGGTCGGAGCTAGCTGCGGGGGGACATGTCTGGGGCGGCAAGGGAGGCGCTGCAGGGAGAGAGGTGCCTTGCCGAGGGCACCTCTCTCCCTGCAGCGCCTCCCCGCCCCCCCCTTCCCGCAGCCAGTTCCCACCGTCGGCTGTCGATCTCAGCTCCCCCAGCCGCCCACAGCACTGCTGGTCTCCTCACCTCAATCCAACTTGTTTGTCAAGTCGGATTGAGTTTGTCGGAGAGGGGGCCAAATTTTGCTGGATTTGGCCCCATTTCCGACAGAGGCACGTTGATCGGCAGCTATTCCGCCGATCCACGTGTTTTCCGACAAGTTGGGAATTCCGGACTTGCCGGAAGAAAAAAAAAAAAACAACAACCCCTATTGAATAGGTCGGAACCCCTTCCGACCTATTTCTGTTGGAAGCTGCCGTCTTTCCGACAAGACAGCAGCTTCCGACAGTTATTTAATACACCCCAAAGAATCACAAAACATACACTAAGGACCTAATACATGTTTGTATGCAATGGGTGACTATCAGCAGACTGTGCATGTGCCACGATCGCAATGCGCGAAGGGGCTGCTGCGATCTCGCTCACAATGAGGATTTCATGGAAAAGTGATAGACAGGAAGTGACCATTTGGAGGTGTTTATGGAGAGTAGTTGGGCAAATGTAGGCGTGTCGGACGTTTTCGGGGCGTGTATCTGCTGTTGGCTGTGAGCGCGTATGTACAAAAACATGGTATCCCGAGTCGCAAATTATGTGTTTGCATAGCCATACCCATAGCTCTGATGTTCCTCAATTTTGTGTAAAGGTTATGAATGTGTACGCAATTGTGAATGAGATTGCGATGGCTCCAGTGGGCATCTTTTTTTATTCCTGGGCAACAGCTTCACTTGCTAACATTAGCAGCTCCATAGCTTAGAAAATAGGAATTTACTACCTACCGGTAATTCCTTTTCTCGTAGTCCGTTATGGATACTGGGAAATGTAGTTACCATGGGGTATAGATCGGGTCCACTGGAGCCTGGCACTTTATGAAAGCATTAGTGTGTGCTGGTCCCTCCCCTCTATGCCCCTCCCACAGACTCAGTCTAGGAAAACTGTGCCCGAGGAGATGGACATACTTTGAGAGAAGGATATAACACAAGACAGCGGCGAGGCAACGTACCAACACACAACAATAACAAGATAGCAGAGCTAACCAGAACAGAGGAAACCAACACTAACTACAAGGAGGATAGCAACGCTAACCAAACATGGAACAGGGAAAGAAACAGCAGACCCAACCAAGCACGGGTGGGAGAGTGCTGAGACCCCTGCAAAACCACCTCACCAAACTGAAGGTCATCTTTGGCCAAGGTGTTGAATCTGTAAAACTTTACAAACGTGTTTGAACTAGACCAAGTAGCTGCCCGACACAACTGTAAGGCTGAGACACCCCGGGCAGTCGCCCAGGAAGAACCCACAGACCTTGTGGAGTGGGCCTAAATAGAACTCGGCAGTGGCAGAGATGCTGAAGTATTGGCTTGTTGAATAGTCAAACTGAGCCAACGAGCAATGGACTGTTTGGAAGCAGGGCGTCCAATTTTGGTAGCATCATAAAGGACAAAAAGCGAGTCAGACTTCCTGTGACAAGCAGTCCTTTTTACATAAATCTGCAAAGCCCTCACATCATCCAGGGACTATGGAGCACCGGAAGTGTCGGATAACACTGGTACAACAATAGGTGGATTTACGTGAAATGCAGACACCACTTTCGGCAAAAACTGTGGGCGAGTCCTGAGCTCCGCCCTATCCTCGTAAAATATCAAGTACGGGCTCTTATAGGATAAGGCCCCCAATTCCGATATCCGTCTTGCAGAGGCTGAGGCCAGCAACATGACAGTCTTTGATGTCAGATATTTCAAGTCTACCCTATGCAAGGGTTCAAACCATTCCGACTGGAGAAAGGTCAAGACCACACTGAGATCACACGGAGCTATGGGAGGGACAAAGGGTGGCTGAATGCGAAGAACACCCTTCAAGAAAGTCTGTACTTCTGGTAGTACCGCTAGTTGTTTCTGTAAGAAGAGAGACAAAATCTGAACTTTGATGGAGAATAATCGTAGGCCTTATCTACTCCTGCTTGCAGGAATAGTAGAAAACGGCCCAGAGGAATA